>NW_017729022.1:123107245-123131616 GCF_001723915.1 Gavialis gangeticus | reverse complement strand
ACACACACACACACACACACACACACACACACACACACACAGTTACCATTTAAAATACAGATGAACAACAGAACAAACCAGACCAAAGGATATTGATTGGGCAACCTTATAACTCTATTCATATACAGACTGTTACTTCAAATTATTCACATAAACTATAAGGCACAGTCCACAAATATAATCAGCAGTCCTCAGACTGCCTGGGTGCCCTCCAGGGCAGGGGCCCCACTCCCAAGGTACCACTACAGGAAAGGAGGTAGGGGGAAAGAAAAAGGAGAGGAAGACTACAAAGACTCCTAAGCTCCCCCACTATCACCCAGGAGCAGCCCATGTGGTGCCCCTTCACAACCCTCAGGGGGTCCCTCCCCTGTGGGGACCCTCCCTCCAGGACAACTTACTACTCCACAGCCCTGGAGGGTTGCCTCGTGTTCTCCAGGTCAAGCTCTGTTCCCTGCTGGGTTTTCTTGCTGCCTGACTCTGCTGCCGCCATCCTGGCTTAGGGCCACATGCACCACTGTGTGTAGTGGGCTCTTCGCCTTGTGCTAGGGGTTGGAGGCCTGGATAGACTTGTGCATCACCAGGGCTCGGTCTGTTCCCAGACCCTCTGGGCAGTGTCGTCTGCACTGAGCTGCCGCCCTGTGTCAGCAGCTGTAGACCTGACCTGTCCCCCATGCATCTCCCCGCTGCTGGGCACGCAGCTCCTTTTATACGCTGCAGGGCTCCGCCCCTCAAGTCTCCCAGACCTGACAGTTTGCAGTCTATAATCAGGTCGGGGAGGAGCTCTTCTCCCTCTTCCCTCAGGAAAGGGGTGTGATGTTATTTCTCTTGTTGCCTCCTGATTGGTGGATGAGCTCCACCAATCAAAACAAGCCTGGGGTTCAACCCAAGCTCTGAAAGGTAAGCCTGCTACACATATATCAGAGCACATTAATTGGGATCTTTGAGACAGGTGTGGCTGCCCTGCAGGAGGATCCTGCATCAGAGAGGTTGGTTGCTATAAGAGCATTGAAATCAGACAAGATCCAAAACCTTAGAGAGCCAGGTGTTAACTTTAAATGAAATGCAGGAAAATTGGAATAGTTCAAGTTAAGTCATCATGGCCTGAAGCCTGAGCAAGTGAGGGGAGTACAAGAAGTCCTACTGAAATATGCAGACGTACTCAGCCTTGGAGACTACAATCTAGGGCATACAGGGTTAACAAAGAAGTGGATTAATTCTGGCAACGCCAGACCTGTCAAACAGGGGCCTAGAAGAGTACCTATCCATTACCAGCAGGAGTTTGTTCAGCTGCTGCAAGACGGTGATAAGGTGAAGTTCATCTGGACCAGGGAATGTCAAGGTGCCTTTATAGAGCTAAAGCAGTGATTTATGTCATCCCCTATCTCAGCATATCCCAAACCTCAGTTACCCTTCTTGCTGGACACTGTTGCAAGTGACATTGGCATCATGGCTGTTTTGTCACAAGTTGAAGGAGGCCAGGAAGATGTACTACCTTATGCAAGCTGAGCTTTAAACAAAGCTGAGTGCCAGTATGCAGCTACAAGAACAGAATTGCTTGCTGTGGTTACCTTTACCAAACATTTTTGACACTTCTTCCAGGGGAGGTGCTTCACATTAAGAACAGACCACAGTTCTCTCCAGTGGCTACACAATTTCCAACAACCCAAAGGACAACTGGCTAGCTGGTTAGAACAGCTGGCTGTGCCTGATGACCAAATAGTACATCCCACTGGGAGACAATACCAGAATGCTGATGCCTTATCTTATAGACTTCACATAGTGGAAACTGAACCTAAAGCTGAAGCAGTGACAGCCACTGTCAGCAATAGAGACAGCCATGGGTGAACCAACCCCAAATACAGGAGAAACCAGAAAGTTGGCAGATTGATATACAAGACAATGGGAAGATGCTGACATTGAAAACTAATAAAGTAGAAGAAAATTGATAGTGAGGAATTCCCTTAAGAAGGGCAACACCATCTGCTTCTGAAGAGGTACCAGGTAGTGTGGCCTGAGCTAAGCATTAGACAAGGAGTACTGGTGTAAAAACTTCCAGGAATTGCCTGGAGACCAGGGCTTATCCAAATAGCGGTGGCAGAGAAAGAAATTCCAAAAATTCTGCAAGCTCTACATGTTTCCAAGATTGGTGGATGTTTGGGCCTGGAGATGATCTCTCATAAGGTCTAGTCTCAGTATTTTTGGTTACGCTGGAGAAAATCTGTTAAGGACTAGTGCAAGTCATGTGAGGTGTGTGGTGCCCAAAAAGGACTGAAGAGGAATCCCAGGGCCCCCATTGTCTCTACATAGGAAAGGATAATGAAGGATATCCTGGGTATCCTGTCCATTACACCACATGGAAACAATTATTTTTAGTAGTGGATGACTACTTTTCCAAATGGGCAGAAGCATACCCTCTCCCTGATCAGAAGGGTCAGACTGTGGGAAAGATGTTTGTTGAGAGATTTATGTGCTACTACCTAGATTCTACACACTGACCTGGGAGAAATTTTGAACTCAATTATTTTGTCATATACATGACCTTCTGGAAATCAACAAAACCTGCACCACACCATACCACCCTCAATCTGATAAATTAGTGGAACAATTCAACCATACTCTGGTTCACATGCTGTCCTCCCTGATCAAAGACAAACAGATGGAGTTGAATGACTCCCTTATGTCATGACTCCCTTATGTCATGATGGCCTACTGGAGCAGCATGCAGTCATCTGTGGGATGTACACCATATATGATGTTGTTTGGATGGGACATTTGCTTACCTGTCAGCGTTGTCTCTGGAGTAAATACATCAGAGGAATTGAACAATCCATCTGAAAATATGACAAAGATTGCAGGATACCTACGTTATTAAGAGGCATTAGGCTGCAGCCTCACGAAGGCAAAAAGAGCACTATGACCTCAGGGCCATTGGATAGATGCATGAACTGGGAGAGTCGGTGCAGGTACAGAATGAAACCAAAGGAGGGGTTAGTGCCAAAAGCTATGTAAGAAATTCAGTGATCCTTATACAGTCATCAGGAAATTGTCTGAGGTTTATATGAGCTGGTAAGCAGTCCAGGCCGACAAACAACTGTAGTACGCTAAAATTGGATGAAACTCTGTGTGTGTTCAAAGGACAGAAACCCTGGCCTGGCAAAGGAGCTTGGGAGGCCAAGATGTTGGCAGAGGCTTTGCAACAGAACCCTCACCAATACAGCTCCCAATAGGTCCAATAGGGTCCAGACAAAGGATGTTTCTGGATCAAGAATGTAGGGTGGGATCCATGGCCTGATGGAAATGAAGATAGTGAGGATGAACAAGTACTTGGGGTTGGATCAAGGCTGGGTACAACAATGGATACCAAAACCTGTCAGAGCCAATGAAGGTCCACACCCCTGAATCCCCAGGCAGACTACAGCAAGCGCGGAGACCTCCCAGGTGGCATAGAGATTACCTGGTCGTTAGTTGGATGTGGGAGTACATCCAGTTAAAAGTGGAAGTAATGTACTGTGACTGTAATGTGTATAACAGCAGGAGGAACCAAGGGGCAGTCTGCAGAATTATGTTGATAGTTAATTTGAACTGCAACTCCCAGAACCCCCCAGCCCCACACTTTCCCCATGGTGGAGCAGCAGGTGGGGGCACTGGCTCCTGGCTCAGGCCAGCGCTGGACATTGCAGTGAAGAGTGCAGTCACTGCTGGGCCATCACTATTCTATTGCCAATGCTCCCTGCACTTGCACTGCATGGGGGGGAAGCCACAGGCGCTGAAGCTGGCTGTCCTCCCTGCCCCAGCTGGCTCCAGTGCCTGGGGCTTCCCTCCCAAGCAGCACCAGTGTGGGGAGCACCGACAATACAGACAGCGTGGCAGTACTGGCCGGAGCTGGGCACCAGCACTGAGCACAAGTGCCCTGCCTGCTGCTGCTGCTGCTGCTGCTGCTGCTCTTGCTCCCTGCCAGGGCTTTGTGCCATGGGGGGAGTGTGGGAGGGGTACCCACCCCCTGACCCTTCCCCCACACCCACACCCTGTTCAGCTGAGCTCTGCGCTGCTGCCAGTCCCAGCCCCATGCTCCCACCCAGCTGCAGTCCCACACCCCCACTTAGAGAAGAGCTCTACCTGCTGCCCAGAGGGAGTGGGATACCAAGGAAGCCTGCATCAGCAGCAGCCCTGCCCAGTGGTGGCTGGGCCAGGCCCTTCTGCTCATGAAGGTGGAAGTGACGCATAATAGGGTAAGTTGGGGGCAGATGTAGGCACCACACTCCTATCCTTGCAGGCAGAAGGGTTGGGTGGGGTACAATTTATTGGGGTGGGGGCTGCAGGCAGGATGAAAGTGGCTGGTGGGCTGGATGCAGACTGTGGGCCATATTTTGCCCACCCCTGGTGTAGGTGCTAGTAGATCTCTAGAGGCAGGGACTCTGTAGTGGCACTCATATGTGGCCGACAGCCGTTCCCTCCCTTTGGCCTGTTTGTTTGTGATCCTAACTCCTATGATTTTCTATAGAAAAGCAGGAACTTCTTATACCAGTTTCTGGGGCTGCAAGGTTGGTACAATACATCATCATTAAGATTCAGGGCAACTAAAGGAAATAATATAACAGAATAGCATTTGAAACAGGCTGGGGAAGAGATCAAACCTGTTTGATCATGAAACGGAAAGAAAATATAATCTTACTGGCAACAACCTTATTACCAAAGACCTGTGATGGATATTTTTTTTTTATAAGCAGCCTTAATCCAAGACTTTTTCATTTTGATAAGAATCAAATCAGTCTGCAGTTTTGATTTAATGAGGCATGTGTTCATAGGCTGAAAGCAAGTTAGCTGTATCAGCAAATTGTTTATGGAGTCATTTGGTATCTATATATATACAAATTTATGCAATGACCCAAAAAGCTGAATTAGCAGAAACCATAGGGGCCTGCTGGAGCTATGCCAGTTTATATCAGCTATAGATCTGATCCTAAAACTTTAACAGCAATAGATTCTATGGGAATGGTCCTTTGTTGCTATGTACCTAGTGCAATTCTTTATACCAGTCCCAAGTATGAGCTGATAGTATTTTATATCTCCTTTGCATTGCTGAAAAATATTGCATAAAGGGTGCAGCAAGGAAGTATCAGGTTCCAATCTAAACAACTTTAATGTATAGAGCAATTACTTGAGGGGTTGTTGGATCTCCATCCTTGGGAGTATTTAAGTGGGTTATACAAACAGTTCGATGAAATGATTTAGATAAGGATGATCATATCTTGACCAGGGGGTTGGACTAGGTCACTTCTGAGGTCCACTCCAGCCCCATTTTAATATGTTTCTATGATAAACAAAAGGATAGCAAAGATGTAGTAAATGTTAGGGCTGGGCAGGAAATGGCTTTCCCATCCTGCAACAATTTTTGAGATTACAAAAAAAATTCCCATCTTATTTGGGGATGAAAAATCAAAATCTTAAACATTTTCATGTATCAAACAAGTGAAAAGAAAATGGGTGCCAATCAAAATATTTTATTCTGATAATTTTGAAAGTTTCTTTCAACGTTGGCCTTTTTGGGCACTGACAGATATAGAAAAAAAACCAAAACGGCACTTTGCCAAAAGAGAAACCATGTCAGTTTGATCCGGCTTACCCAATACCTATATAAATCACATGCTTCAGTGGGGCTTTTTGGCACTTGTATCTAATAGCTGATTTGTGTTTAATACAGGCGTTGGGCGAGCCAGGTCAAAATGACATGGCTCCTCTTCTGGCCATGTGCTGCGTTTAGTCCAGGGGTCTACCAACCTGAAAGCAAAGCATCCTTTTGGGGTCCCCCCCCCGTGTCTGTCAGAGGCCTTTTAGTATAAAATAAGTTATATTACCATATTTTCTTGCATACAACACACACTTTCCCCCCAAAAGCCAGCTGCTGAAAACTAGAGTACATATTATATATGAGAAATATGGTAAGAGCAGGTTCTACCTTACCATGTGAAACTAAATGTAAGATCTGCAGCTATCCACAGGGAGAAGAACAATGAGAAGGCTCTTCTTCTTCATTCTGCCTTTCAAACACAACATACATTTCTTATTCTGATATGTATCGTATGCAAGAAAATACAGTATTCGGTATTCTACCAAAAATTACTTGGAACTGAAAAACAGAAACCCTTTTATTTAAAAAAAATTTCCCCAACCTTTTTTTGAATTGGGAAATTAGGTAAAAACTAAGCAGTTCCTGTAAACAATTTCTGCCTTGAAGAGCCACTGAGTGTTAGTTCCTGGGGACTTGGGGTTTAGTTCTTGGTGCCAGCTCCAGCTGCTCAAAGCAGCTCTGAAGCAGAAGTTGAAGGTTTCTCTGACACAGGGTAATTCCCAGGTGGCATGAAACTAGCATTACTCTGCTAAAGCATAAATGGACATGCCAGAAAAGGGAGGGAATATAAATGTTGCTCTGGCATCGGTGTTGCTGGCTACAGCTAGCATCACTTAGAGCAGCTCAGAGGTTGCCTAGATTACCCCAGGGGTGGTGTCAGCTCCTAGAATCAGAGTCTATGCAACACATTTCCTCTCAGTATCACTGAGCATAAATTTATCCTGCCTGAGGGCTGAGCCCTTGTTGTTCTGAGCTGGAAGGAAATGCTTAGGGACAGCATTCAGAGCCTCACAGTATACAAATTGAGGTAAGCAGCAAGAGTCAATGCTTGGGCTTGCACATAAAAGAAGTCTTGTTGTCCCTCAGGCCACAGTGTCTCTTGATTGCAAAGGTGGAGCTATATGAGCAGGGGAGCCCAGCAGCTGCTGTTTCCTACTTACTGACGGCTTTTAGCACTGTTGTACAGGAAAGCCTTGTGAGCAGTACTGTCATCAACCCAAACTGCCTCCTACAATACCAAGAAACCAGCATGCCAATGAAGGAATGCTGACATTTTGAATGAAAACAGGTGATGAAATGTCACTTCAGGCCAACGGTGTTGAGTGAGCCCGTAATTACGATGATTTATGCTAACTTCTGTTTATTTATAACTTACATCTCACTCTTCCAATGTGTGCTTTGCTGGTGTGAGCCAGTGTCAGAGGCCATTGGGAGGAGTGTAGAAGTTGAGAAGATGCCATCAATAGGAAGACACCCCTAGGTAGCTGTGTTGCAAATATACATGATTTATTGAACTCCTTGGACTCATATTCAAATTAGGTTAAGATATGTAGGGTCAGATCCTCAGCTGGTATAACTCAACTGCATTGAAGTTAGACCACATGAGACTCTGGCCCTCACAAGGAAGTGAGATTTAGGCACATTGGTAGGAGGCTTTTGTCCATTACTGAGTTACTAGGGCTCACTTTTACACTGGCATCAGGCTTTCTACAGACATAGCACAAGCAAGGTCTATTCAGACTGATAGCAACCTCTAGCCTTTCTCTTGCCTCTCAGTGCTTGCTGCTTCTTTCCCATTTGCTTAAGCTGTAGGTGAAAGATGGCAGGTTCTACTGAAAAGAGCCATTGGGATTACAATAAATCATTGCTCCAATCCTGCAAATGTGCTTATTTTCACACACACACCAGCACTCCCCTTGGAGTCTGTGGGATTATTAATATGGGTAAAATAAAGCACATACATAAGTGACTGCTCGAGTGGAGTCTTGAAAGACTGTGTAAAAAGTTATCTAGGAGACGACAACTTCTCCGGTATTTCTGAAAGAAGACTGCTTGGGAGCTCTTACCCAGAAATGTTTAGCAGGGAGGAACTGTTATGTTTGGGCAAAACTTTCCCTTGTCAAAAGGTCTGTTCAGACCAATTATGGAATGTAGGAGATGCCCTTCATCCTCTGTTCAGGTGTGTAGGAGGCCCCCTTCATCCTCTGGCTCAGTGGTGAGAGCAGCGTATGTGAGGCAGTGAGAACTGGGTGGAAAATGGAACAGAACAGACAGAGCCTTGAGAGTCCACACACCAGCATGCAGAGCTGAGCTGGCCCACCAAGAGGAATAACTTGCTTTTGGTTTAGGGTTGCATCATTGCTTTGCGACCTGCCTAGAGGCAATCTGAATCACAGTCTGGGCCCTGAGTTACCCTGGAAGAAGGACAGAGGAAGGGAAGCCAGCAGTCCTAAAAAATGGCTTTGCACGTTTCTTGCAAGGACCACTTATTTGATCTAACCTGGGTCTCTCATTCCCATGACATTGCTGGGCTCTACATGATCATAGGGGTCTGCTCACATGGACCCTGTTGCAGAATGTGGGCCACACTTTCCAGAGACCTGGGAAATGAAGGCCCAAACCTGTGAAGGGCTGAGTGCCTTCTGTGAGCTGCTGGGAGTCCTTCACTCCCTGCAAGGAGAGGGTCCACAGAGCCTTACCAAAAGCATTGGTCCATCTCTGGACTGAGCCCTGCAGGCCCCTGAAATCATACTCAACCCTGTGTTTCTCCCATAAAGATACTGCACTGCAACCATGGCAGATGCCCAATCAGGCATCATATCACAGTAGCATAAAAATTGGAAAGTAATACATTTGGAAAGTATAGGAAATGTGTTTTAAATAACACCCAGCAGAGTCAGATGGTGCTGTACAATGCTGCATGTGTTCTGCTGTCACTACCAGTTTAACTAAAGCCGGCAAAGAAGGTTGGTCCTGATTCAGGAAAGTATCCCTATTCAGGCCAGCATTTATATTCCATGCTTATTCTGAGCACATGTGTAAGCCCCATTTATGTCCACAGAACTTGAGCGCAAGTCTAAGGTTGAGTGCATGTTCCAGTTCTGCCCTGAACAAGAAACAACTCCTATCCCTAAAGATATACATGGATACAAGAACCTGGCTGATTCAGGCCCTCACTGCACAGGTAATTTGTCTTCCGAGACAACCTACCACTTTGTAAGCAGTCTCATTTATGAATAAATACTGAACAGAAGCTGTGGGCTTGATGCAAAAACCGTGTGAGAGTCTGCTGCCTGTGTACTTCAGGCATTAGAAGGGGTTATAAAATACAACCTTCTGGCCTCAATGACTATGAATTTTCATGCTGGTGGGGCAGTCCGAGCCTCCTACAAATCAATGGAAAGTTCAGTCTTGGCAGAGAAGTAAAAACCCCAGAGAGAAAAGAAAAGGGGGAAAAAACAAAAATGGGGGAAGATGGTAATTGTGTGTACTGGCATTAATTTTTAATTAAATTGAGTTGAAGACATTCATTGAGGGAATCTGTTATAGTTTTAACTACAGCTGCTGGGTTTGGAAATGCAAGAGCTTTTCACAGATAAAAGGCTGGGAAGACAGAAATAGAAATATCTGTTTCTGAATGTAAAAGCAAATCTGTCACCTTCAACCCTTGCTTTGTTTTTACAGTAATTGTGAAGTATTTGTAACTAGGATACTTCTTGCAGGGGTTGATTAAGGAAAGTCTTTACAACTGTCAAGGGAATTGGTGTGTAGAGACAGGGACCACTCAGTTTTTGACCGTGGAGTACTCCATCTCTCTACACCACCCTCCTTGGTGTAAACCAGTAATAGAGAGATGTTGGTTTGCATCAATTGAGGACCCACGTCCCTGTAATGTACTTGGTCAGTTTGTTGGCTCCATGCCTCCTGTGAGGGCTCTGCATGTTGGGGAGAGGAAGAAAGGGGGAGTTCAGCCAGAGGATTTAGATCTGGATAGCTGGAATACGGTACAGACATATTCTTATGTATCGTCCTGCAAGAGGAGGGGAGGGAGAAGCAACAACTCAGTCCTCACACTACTTCTCTTGATGTGGCTCCCTGCTCCACCAAGGGTAGTGGAGGTGTGTGACAATCAGTCTGACTCCCCAGCACATTTGTGGTAGTAGAAGGCATCTCAGTCTGCTCCATATTGGACCTCTAAACTCCAGAGGCTTTTCTGGCATAGCTAGAGGACTCTAAAAGCTTGATAGATATTCACAGTTTCAACTGGTGGCACCCACTGTTGTCTTATCTGGGAAACGTCCCCTTCACTCAACTTTTCCTGACTTGCTAACATCTGCTTATCTCTGTCTCTCCCTCCCTCTTTCTTTCTCTCCCTTTGTTTCTCTCTCTTGCTCTCCTAAAGGACATGTCTTCAAATCTTAATTTTTCACCTCTCATTTTCAAAGACTTGGCTCCTAAAATCCCACTTTCTGAAGAGCACTTTTTTTTGCAGCAACCTTGCCATGGGTTTTTTGTAATCATTTTCTCCAAAAGAATTAACAATAATCTGCCAACTAAGGTTTTGCATGGTTAAAAATTCCTATATTGGCTTTACACATTGGCAGCAGTTGAGTTTTAGTGGGACTTTTAACAATCAATAGGCTGACATTTGCAGGCAAGCTGCTATATTTTTGCACCTGATACTTGACAGCTGTGATAACCAGGTGCACTGTTCTTCCGTTGTCTAAAATGTACTGCTGCAGCTTTGAATTTCACTGTTGAACAAGTGATAGAATCATAGGGCTGGAAGGGCCAGGGCCAGCCTATCCTATCCTGCAGACCCTGCCATCTCCCCCCACCCCTGCGCCCACTCATTCCCCGCCACTTGCGCCATGTTTAAAGGGCTCGATGCAGGCAGGGACCCCCTTCCCGGCTGAGTGGGGGACCAGTTCCCAGCTCTGCTCCCGCCCCGGCCCCAGGGACACAACCCAGGCATCCCCAGCATGTGCTGCCCCCACCTCGCACCCCCCCCACAGCGCAGCCCATGTGCAGCCAGCCCAAACTATTTTATTACAGTGAGTTTATACTGCAATTAACCACTATTTTGATTTTTTGATGGATCAGGAGGCCCCAAAACTATATCTTGCAGGGCCCCCCCAAAAAATTGTGGGAAGGCCCTGGGAAGGGAGCTTTGCTTTACAGATAGTTTTGTAACAGCTTTGTGAGAGTGTGTTTGACTGCATCTGAGGAGAAAGAGTGAGGATCTGAGAGAGCGGAGGAGAGAAGAGATTAGTCCTAGGGAGTATAGAGTAGAGAGAAAGGGTAGTGCCAGGGAGGACAGAGTAGAAAGAGAGAGGAATAGTCCCAGGGAGGACAGAGTGGTGCCCAGGGAAGGTCAGAGGGAACTGAAATCCAGGGGAATTTTAAGAAATTGGAACTTTTCAAGTTTCACTTTGACTAGTTTCACTTTGAGGTAAGATTGAAGTGTTTGGCTGTACCAGGATTAAGGTAAATCCTGCCTCCTGCTGTAATGCTTCCTTTGGACCCACAAGAAGCTTCTTAAGGCTTGTCTGTACATGATGATGGCATGCCCCAGTAGTGGAGGGCTCAAACATGCTGTGCTCACTAGTACCCACTGACCTACTGTTCAAGAGTTGGATATTTGCCTGTGTGGCTGCTTAGGACTCGTCCCCACTGCCCATTCTCAAGCTTTTTCTTTTTTGTTTCCCAGACTGCCTCATGAATGAACTTCTATCCCTGGAGCATGTCAGAAGACTTGCATGATGCATGCTTAGACCCTCTAGTGTGGGACACATCACTGCTACTGTAAAATCATGATGGCACATCCAGCGGTAGTGTAAAAGCAAGCTACTTCTGCCCACTGCTTCTACCCATGAGAAAATGGGTCAGAAGGTTTGGAAAGGAATAGGAAGCAAAGGAGCACTGGTTCTCCTCCTCTCCTCAGTTTCAGAATAGAGTGCCATTCCGGATATACAAAGCAAGCAACCTCAAAAGAGGTGAAGTACCTTATTTCCTTCCCTCATCCCCTCAAAGCTTGCAGGGAGCAAGGGAGGACTTGATTCACATTTCTTCCTCAGGGTTCTTTCTGGGGAAACACAACTATGGGTGGATAGGTTGGAAAATTTAGAATGAAACATTTTTTCCCATCGGGAAATACAGTTTCACCAAAGTCAGATTTCCTTTGGGGGGGTGGGGAGGGAACCAAAAAAAATGGGGAGATTGGTTTTGGTGGAGTTTTCCATTTGGGAACGTTAACACATTTCACCACCATCAAAAGTCTGCACTCTGGCCTTCCTCACTGACATTTTTTTGGAGCTATATTTGATTCAAAAAAATTTTTTTTGGTATTTCAACTGCTGTTGCTTCTGAAAATTGGAAAGAAAACAGTTATCAAGATACCTCATCAGAAGGGAATTCAGTTTTCCAGTCTGTTACACCAGCTATGCACTGGCTTTTAATTCAGATTGAGCCTAACACTTGAGATGGTCTACTCTTTATGGGCTTGATCCTGTAATCACTTCTGCATGTGAGTAACTATACTGACAGGAGTTGTTCTGCTAGACATAATGGGACTATTCACAGGCACAGAATATCTCAGAGACCTAGGATTGCAGGCCTAGGATTTTTGACTGTAGCCTAGTGGGGCAGTACTAAAAAAAACTAACTAAAATACCCAGTTTCCTAGCATTCCATACCTTTTGACTCGAATAGTATTTCAGCTTCTTCTTTTGGCCAATTTCACCATTTTGTTCAATCTTAATGCTTTTCCCAGGATGCCACACATCCAGCTGAATAGACTTGTCAAGCTCATTGAAATACATGTCATTTCTTTGGAACAGTAACTCACTTCCTAGGGCTGTTCTCCCATCCATGAACAGCAGGATTTAGTTCGTAATTCCAGGAGTGAATTACATAGCTAAATCACCTGTGGAGTGATGGCCACATAGACCTCACCAGTGTTTTCTACTGTACAGAGGACCCAAAGCTTAGTACTGTGTAAATGACAAGTAGATAAGGATCATAACTACTACATGACAACAATCTTATAGTCTAGACAACAACAACAATAATAATATTAGAATGAGCTGTGGCACATACAGAATGGCTGTTTAAAATTAATACAGAACTACAAAACTGACAGAGGAGAGTTACATTTATTAAATAAGCCAGTTACTATATAGAATAGGTTTGGTTTGGTTTGGGTTTAATCCTTAAAAGCAGTACAGTAAACATAGAAAGCCTGCAGAGATTTTTATGCAGGTATGAATTTTTAAGGAAATGTTGCCAAATTAGCCAGTGGGTTTGGAGGCAGGAAATACTACATCTTGACTGAAAAACTACTTGTCAGGTTTTAGCCTAATGTGAATTAAACTGACTGATGATAAAGGGGATCTAAGATGGAAAAAAAGGTGTGTGTGGAAGACTGCCACTCACCCAGGTCCTACTGAAATAAAAGCATTTACCCATGCACTTAAAATCAAGCATCTACTCACTGCTGAGGTGGTACAGATGACTAAGTGTTTGAGTCAGTTGGAGCCCAGATCACTCAGTATTTCCCTAACCTTAATTGTCGTGTCTTCCAGATTGGCCCTGAACCTCTTTTGCTCCATACAGATCAACCCTTATGACTAGGGCCTTGTTTAAATTGCAACTTGGCATATTTTGTGAAAATCACAAAATGTAAGTAATTTTCACTAAATTTAAGTGAGTTCCCCAGCAAGCGGCCGTGTTGGGGCATTTCCTTGCCCAGTGCCAGGGCCACCTGGCAAGGCAGCCCACAGGTGCCCTCAACCATCCTCTGTGCCACAGTTTTCCCACACAGAGGAGCAAATAATGTGAGGCAGATGACAGCTACTGCTGTTCCTGCCTCTTCCACTGAGATGGGGGAGGGGGACTGCAGGCTTTTCAGCAGCAATTGGAGACCTTTGGGGCAAGGCCTCTGCTGCTGCAATTAAACCTGGCCTTAACCTGCCCCCTCAGCTAATCAGGGTGTGTGTGTGGGGCGGGGAGGGCATGCCACAATCTGGGCATGAAAATGGTGGCCCCTAATATTAGCAAGCTGAGCCCATGGTTTAAACCAGACCCCATCGATGATTGTGCCAAACCTCCGTGAAATCAGTGGCGCTATAGCTATGGATAAAATTAAGCACATGCATACTTTTTAATAGGATTGAAGTCCTTGACTGTAAACTTCACGGGGCAGAGTTTTGATTTTTAGTTGCCAAGCACCTGGCACAGTATGAAGAAAATAATTATTATTAATTAACATTAATGGTACTTAATACAGTTACTTTTGAATTAAAAGTATGTTCTTTTGTTATTATAGATATTAGTTACAGTAATGTTGGTGAATGCTGTTTTAACACAAAAATTAGGTGTCAAAGCCAGAGTCCCTTGAAATCAATGAGGCTTTAGGACACATGTAATTGTGCTCTATTAATCTTGTTTTATACATGGATTTAAGATTTTATTAGTGCTGGGTTGTTTGGTTAAACACATTTTGCCTTAGCTTAACGTTTTAAGAAATCGCCACAACTCCCTTTAAAGGAGTGATTCTTTTTTCCCCCAACCATGACGGTAAAAATGATTACTGCAGACACAATCCACAGCAAGTTTCCAAGTATGGAACGCTGTTCAGGACAGCAAAAATATGCAATAATTGATTTTAACATGTACAGTAATTGATTCCATATGGGTAGTTGTCGGCTGCGATGCCTTGCAATTAATCTGATACGTTAAAAAAGCAGTCACTGAAATGAGCACTCCGTGAACGTTTCAGTTGGCCATAGCTCCTTATATGTTCACCAATTTACCAATCAGAATGCAAATTGCTAACTTTTCATTCAACTAATATAGTCATTGTTTTTTCTTTCATTTGCCAATTAGCTTTAAATAAGCCACTTCTCTTTCTAATCAATAGGTTAATTGTGATGGACCTATTGGTCAATCAACACTTTTAGTTTAAACTAAAAAATCATATAGAGGCAACTCCAGGTCCTTCTTCCAAAAATCCCCAATCAAACAAGTACTCATAACCATCTTTACTCAGGCTAAGCACCTAGCACATTCTTATTAATTCTTATTAATTTTGCCAAGACCTAAGCATGCACATATAGTTAAAATTGATACTCAAAACTGCCAATTTACCTCTTTTGCTGTGCAACTGCTGTTGGCCAAGGACTTTCTCATCCTTTTGTTCCAGTTTTTGTTACTAAAGGTCTTGGGCCAACAATGCATTAATACTAGTATAATCAGTGTAGACTGGTGTAAACAAGGACAGACACAAGAGATAGAGCCCTACGCTAGTGTAATTTACTTGAACCTGTCATAGAATTATCCCAGGAAAAATCAGAGTAAAGATATTCTGGTGAAAGCTCTGTGTGTACAGGGTAGATGCTATTACCTTCTCCCCACACCAGTGACAAGGTATTGTAACAGCAAGTAAGGCTGTGCGAAGCTTCGGGTGGTGATTTGATTAGAAGGAGATTTGGCCCGATTTGGTGGCCAAATCTCCAAATCCAAATCAAATCAGGGGACCAATTTAAAGGTCCAAATCGATTCAAAGTTCTCCGAATCTTTGGAATCTCTGATCCCTTCTGCCCCCCCACTCCCCCATGCTGCATGGGGGGCTCTGCATGAATCCCCTGATCCCGCCCCCCGCTCCCCCAGCCTCCCCAAGGCTGCCCTTCCCGAGCTAGCTGTGGCCCTTTAAGAAAAAAAGCAAACAAGAAAAGCCCCAGAACTCACCACTCCTGTGGTGGATGAGGGGCTTTGGGGTGCTCATGGCAGAGCCCCCCACATGGTGTGGGGCAGTGTGGGGCAGTGGGGATCACCCCTCACTGGGCAGGAACTGTGAATTTGGGGGGTTTCTCAGGTTTTTTCTTAAAGGGCCAGAGCTGACCCAGGTGCGGCAGCCATGGCAGGGCTGGGGGAGTGAGGAGGTTTGGGGCGCTGGTGCATAGCCACCCATTCAGCATGGGGAAGCGGGGATCGCTCCCCCCCCGCCTGGCAGTACCAGGTGAACCGGTGCTTTTTTTTGCCAAAGAGCCAGGAGCTGGGGTGGGTGGGGCAGCCATTGCTGGGCTCAAGGGGATGGGCCTGGCTGATCTGGAGATTAGGCAGCAGCCAAATCTATGAATCAGATTCAGCTGAATCAAATTGGGACTGTGATTTGAATCATTGAATCAAATCACTGTCCCCCGAATTGGGTGAATCCTAATCCAAAGCAAATACTGGCCACTCTGCACAGGCCTAATAGCAAGTAGTTACTCTAGAACAGCAGGTCATCTGCCCATTCCAAGCACAGATGTATAATTTATACTAGCATAATTTACATAAGCATGTACAACAGATCTAAATTACATTAGTGCATGTATGTCATGTGCCCAGGTCCTCAGAAAACATCCTTTATGTGGCTTTTTTCTGAGGCTAGTAACTTTCTAATAACCGGGGGTGGGAGAGGGTGTAAAAATACATGGGGTATTCCAGCATAATCAGATCAAAATGCTCTTCTAACTCTGGGCTTTCCTCTGAGAGTTTCTTACTTAGTCACGGCCTCCTCTTGGGCTCTTTTTCTGTGGTTAAATACCAGATGTCATCATAATGCACAAAGAGAGTCATACAGAAATTGTATTAAGTGAACAGTAGTGGCTGAACCAGATATTGAAGAAACACCTACAAAGCCAGGCTGCAAGAACCTGCACTATCACAATTATTTTTATAACATGAGTTGGTAGAAAGACTGGTCTTGTTGCTTAAAAACAGGGTGACCAACCTGTGAGATGGGTGTTACAAGCAGCACGGGTGGCCTTTGTCTGTGGTATGCAGTACATCAGGAGGGGACAAGCAGCACTGCAGCAGACAGGGCAGAAAGCCAAAAGCAGAGGAGCAGATAACGAATGGAGCACAGGGAAGGATGAAGAAAGTGGAGCATCAGATTGGGCAGGGGAATGGGATCAAAGTGGCACATGGGGAGGGTGCAGGACTAATTTTTGCCAGGGCTGCCAAAAAGCTTTACTGCTTTAAAATTAATACACTGCATTGCCACCAAGACAGCCTCGTCTGTTCCCTGGATGAGTCTTTATCAAATCCTTGACAAAGCTGCTGTCTGGCAGTGGGGAACATTTCACACCTCTCAGAGATGTTCCAGGACCTTTGCTGTGCAAATTTCACCTTGGTAACATTTTTAAGTTTTTCTTCCTTTTTCTTCCTTTTTCTAAGTGCAAGCAGTATTTTTTTAAAAGGGGTCAAGATACTTAGGAAGCTAGGAAGTCAAGCAAAAACCTAAAATGTCTTAATTCCAGCCTGGACTGAAGGCTTAGCTCTGTAGACCACTAATTACAACCTAGAGTACCATAGTTTCATAGTTCCATAGTTGGTTGGTAGGGTTGGAAGGGATCTGAGCAGATCATCAAGTCTGACCCCCTGCCATGGCAGGAAAGAATGCTGGGGGCTCCTCTTAAAGACCCCCAGGGTAGGAGCCAGCGCCACTTGCCTTGGAAGTTGGTTCCAGACCCTAGCTGCCCTGACTGTGGAGTAGCGCCTCCTGATATCTAGCCTGAATCTACCCTCTGCCAGCTTGTGACCGTTACTCCTTGTTACTCCCAGTAGGGCTTTGGGGAACAGGGACTCTCCCATTGCCTGCTGGTCTCCCTTGGCCAATTTATAGATGGCCACCAGATCCCCTCTCAGCCTTCTCTTGTGGAGGCTGAACAGGTTCAGGACTAGTAGCATCTCCTGTAGGGCCTGTCCTGCTGCCCCCTGACCATGCGAGTGGCCCTCCTCTGGACCCTTTCAATGTTGTCCATATCCCTCCTGAAGCGCGGCGCCCAGAACTGGATGCAGTACTCCAACTGCGGCCTGACCAATGTCATATAGAGGGGGAGGATCATAATGCTGTGTTAGAATATCCATGTTATCATACAGTATGGATTAATGTACACTGTACATGTACCAGCAGTTTTTACTGCCTAGAGAAGTGATTCTTAACCAGGGTGCCATGATTCTCAACCTTGGGGTACCTTGAGATTCTTTCAAGGGTTCCATGGGGTACCATGCAATGTTAGCAGTGTTGGGTACATAGATATGATTTACAGAATAAACCCAGAGATTTTGAATAGGAATCCATACTGTTAAAAACATTCTGACCTGTTGTGGTCTTTTTTGAGCTCTTGGCAACCAAATAATTGCCCTGGCTTGGGGAGTCCTGGTGATTACATAACAATCTCAGTATTTGGTTTTAAAAAAATTAAGTTTGCAACCTTCATTACTGCGGAAGAAACCTTGAAAATGGTAATAATAATGGATACCCCCCTAAGAATTAATTTAAAAAAAATCCAGAATGGTTAAAAATAATAATACAATAATATTGGGGCATAGCTGTATTTCCTACTAGCAGATTTTGTTTCTTTTCCATATCTCACTGAATCACCTGCAAAACTCCTATTAACCTTTTGTGAGAATTTAGCCCTTTGCAGGAATGATGAGAGGGAGGGGGAGAAGGTTGGAAAGAAGTAATGCAGCTGAAAAGAATTGGGAGGAATACAGCTAAGTGCAGCTGGGAAGAAGACCAACAATATAACATCATCTCATCATGGTAACTGCAGTACAGCCATCTAAAATTGGGTTCACTCTGTTTCCAGTGTTTGCTTAGTTGTGTTCCATTGATTTGTTAAAGAAGGGAAATCAGTGTCAAATCTAGAAGCTGGCAGAAATGTTTGACAGAAAGGCCTCCTGTAATAAACATGATTAATAATAAAAATAATAAAGAAAGTTAATAGATTAACCTATTCCCCCCTCCCATCACTCCCCCCACACCCGGTGTTGCTGGCAGATTTGTAACATTTTGTACTTTTGGGCTTCTCTCCAAATTCCCAAAAGTTTAAGTGTGGAAAAAGCAGGCAAATCTGAAGAGCAATCTTCACATGTCAATTTCCTACTGCAAATTGGGTAGTAATGTAGACCTATCAAGACCAGGTCCTTGGCTGATGTGGAAGTGTGTAACTCCACCCATCTCAGTGGTGATGTGCTGGTTTACCCCAGTCAAGGTCATTGCCCAGGAGTCCTTAAGAACATACGAACTACCATTTACTGGGTCAGAGCATAGGTCCATTTTTCCTGTTACCTTGTGTCACAGCGGCAGAAAGTGGATGCTGAAAGAGAGGGTGAACTGTGTATGACCAAGGTTTTTTTCCATTGTTTGTCTCTCAGGGCGCTGACAGATATACAGCTCCCTGCTGTAACTCACGGTGCTTTACAAAAAGTGCCATGAGTTACAATGACACCTCCAACCCAACAGAGGTTTGCTGTTTGGTCTGGGGAGTGGGGTGGGGGCGGGGAATTGAGCTCCACTTTGGGGCTAATTCAGTGGAGAGAGGCTGCCTATCTCTCCCTTAGCCCTCCTCTCCCTGCCAGCTCCAGTGTTGTCTATGGGATGGGAGCGGGGGAAGAAAGGGGAGGGGGCTTTGGGGTTTGCCCAGCCTGCATGGGAGGGAGAGGCGGGTAGATTGGAGCCCCTAACCTCAGGGGGGGCTCCAATACACCCATCCCCCCCTCCAGTGCAGCTCCCTTTCCTCCCATCACCCTCTCCTGTCCTGAAGATGGCACCAGGGGCTGGGTATGCAGGGACAAGCAGAAGTTAATGAAGGTACTATGCATTGGAGCACCTTCATCTGAACCCTCATTAAATGAGGGTTAATTTGTCCCACAGTTGGACACTTAAAGCACTGTGCAGCTGTGCACTTCTGTCAGGGCATGGCTGTAGAGCACTTTCAAGGGGCCAATCACATGATAAATATTAATTCTGTCATGCCCTCACTTACAGCCTCTATTATGTAAGGTTTAGGAAATTCTGATTCAGAGGCTGTAGCCCTCACTCTCATGCTCAATAGCTACTGATGTGCCTTTCTTCTAAAAATTTGTCCAATTTCTGCGAATTTGGCTAAACTGCCAGCTTCCACAATGTCTGGTCCTTCGTCTAGATGTACTGAAATGCATGTATGTTTTGGACCTCTCTTAACAGGGCTTCATTGCCTCACTCTACTATGGTTGTGTCCCAAGAAGAGGCCTCTCTCATCCAAACAGCAGTCTGGGTGTTTGTGGATTAACTCCCAGCAACAGTTGAAGGTCAGTTCTGGAGGTGCTCCTGTGTGGGAACAGAATCCAGTTAGGAGCACCAGAAAAGGAGTAGGGCCCAGAATTTCAAAGGTACTTAACCCTCAGTGACATCAGGAGGGAGGCATCTTAATCCCTTTGAGAATCAAAGCTTGGTTTCCTCAGGGAAGGGCAGATGTTCATCAAGTCTGAGGAAACATCAATATTACCTTGTGCAGTCTATAGCTTTTGGGTGTTCGGTGTTTGCAGGCTGTAAAGCTGCAACAAAATAAATGTAGCAGCCAGACACTTTCCCTGGAGCCACCTTCTCAGCAATGCTGACCCCCAGAGCTCAAAAATCATGAAGGCTCTCCAAAAAGATATATGTCTGATTGAAGCACGGCATGATTTTTAAAATAATATGTTAGGCCTTTTTTATTTTCCTTCTCATTTTTGAGTTTCTCAGTTTCATTTCAAGCTTTCTTCCATGACCATGAGGGCTAGAAAACATCCTGTATTTATAAAAGAAAAACTGAGGTTCTCATGTCAAAACATGATTTCAGAAGCTGAGGCTTTAAGAAAAATGCCAGCTGTTACAAAACTCATGCTGAAGTCACAAGGCCTGGCAACATCGCACTTCTACCAGTGTTTATGCATATGAGCCATTTGCAGGCACAACATTAAGCACATATATTTTTTTCCAGGGTCAGGGTGCAAATGTGTATTATTTTTTCATTTTTTACTGAACTCAAACCCTTGAAATAGTCCATAAATCCTGGTAAATAACTTGGTCTTAAATTTGGACTAGATAACCTCTGGAGGTCCCTACTTTTCTATGATTCTATCATTTAAACCTCCAGTAAACTCTGTGGTCCTAATTCTCTAACTCAGGCCCTATCCCTCTCTACATACATTATTTAAGTACATTATCTACTCTGCCCTTGCCATTTTATTCTTTCAGAGAATTTATTTGTTTTATTTGCATAGAGAGGGAGATGATGTAATTTTCCACCAGGTGTTTCCTTTTAAAAGGAAAGAAATCTCTACACCATTTTCTCATTACAGTAGAGAACTCTGTACTGTCATTCTTACATTTTGGATATGTCTGCCCAGCCCCACACAGTGATGTGCAGGGATACCAGAGCTAGCTCTGAACAAGTTACTTGAATTTTGCAAATGGAATAGCCACATTCACAGCATACTGCCCAGGGTCAGTATACCTTGCTCCTCATGAGAGCTACTAGCCATGCTGAAGCACAGTGCTTATATGGCCATACTGTTTGTGAACTAGCTCAGGTAACCTTTCCTGGCACTGCACAGTGCTGTTTGGACCTACCATTTGTGTCAGTTTAGCTTAGTCATCCCCAATTTTTGCTGGCTTATGGGCAACACTACAGACCATGTCCTGAGTTGCAAGTATCATACTTTGCTTTCATTGTCAAAAGGAAGAAACATATCTGTGGAAAGCCAAATTTCCCCACAGCTATGAAAAATATTGTGGTGCATATTTCAGGGATACAGGTTGTAGCTGTATTGGTCTGGAGGCAAAAGGAATCAGAACTCATGGTAGAGGTGGTATATTTTATTAGACTAACTAGATATTTGCAAAAAACCGCCATCTTTATATGCAAGCTTTCGGGCGCACACACCCTGCATTCTCTTATGCCTAAAGAAGGGTGAATGTGCCTGAAAGCTTACAAAGAAATATTATTTTTGCAAATATCTAGTTGGTTTAATAAAAGATATGAGCTCTACCATGACTTCTGATTCCATTATGCATATTTTGCCTTCAAGCCACCAGGTGGGGACAGCTCATCTAGAAAGCTTTGTTTATGGGTGGTAGTGTAGTTTTGAAGTTAGAGCACTAGACCAGGGCTCATATATATGTGCAGGGAGCCTGCTCTGACATACTGAAATTCCAGCACATCGGAGCATGGAAATTAATGTGCTTCAGCAGTCTCCAGCATCACGTATCAGCGCCCCGTTGCTAAAAAATGGCGGTGGGGCACTTTTAGCACTTTTAGTTCAAAGCACCCTGCTCTCATTTTTCAGCGCGGGGACGCTGATACATGTGATGCTCTGGGCGCTCTTAATTAATGGAGCTCTTGGAGCTGAGCTAATTAAAACATCCCTCATGCCTCCTGGAGTATGTGTATAAACACCTCATAAGAACATAAGAAGTGCCATATTGGGTCAGATCAGTGGGCTATCTGGACCACTATCCTGTCTCTGACAGTGACAAAAGTGGATGCTATAGAAGGAGAGCATTGAACTGGATAGTTCTAAAGTGATCTATCCCCTATTCGGTACCCGTCTGGCATCCATCATTATTTGTTTGGAGATGCCAGGGGAAACAGATGCCAGAGGAAACTCTAGAGACCTGCACTCTGTTCTCAGCTCTGCTAAGTGTTTGCTCACTGGCCTGGGGCAGGTCATTTTCCCTCTGCATGCCTCAGTTTCCCCAGCTGATCATATTAACCTCTCTGCAAGGTCACAGTCAGAGATCTGTCCCATCAGGCTGGCATGCGTAATGCATGCCAACTTCTGTAGTCAACAGCACAAAGGGGAGCAAAGCTCCCCTTTGTCTAAAGCAGCTTGATGGTACAGCATCCAGCTGCTTTAGACACTAAAGCCCAAACAACTAGATCTACATTTGCAGCTGTGGGCAGCTATAAGCCTGAGTCCAGAAGCAGGCAAGAATTTGCATCTTTAAAGTTGCAGCAAGATGCCTTCATTGCTCTGCCATCACATCCCTCTGTGACATGCCAGGAAATATACAGATGACAAGTGCTATCCAAGAACCAACTATTACTCCCTTTACCTTTGGGTTAATAACATTCAAATTCCTTGTAATTTTATTTCTTCTGCAAACTAGGTATTCCTGAATAAATGACTTCTAAAAGCATTCAGGGTTTCTTCTTGATCTAGCAAAAACCTTAGGCTCAGTCTTGAGTTTAAACATATGATTAACCATTGTGTTTCACTGGTAGATACAGGGAACTCCTAAAGCAAAGGAAAGAACTCTCTCTTAATTCATTGTCATTCTTGGCACAGCTTTCATAGTTACCTGTAAGTCACCTGTCTGATGCAAATATTTTCCAATAATATGCAAATGTATTGGCATTTGTCTTTTTTAGAGGGTGTTCCATAGTAGGTATTAACTACTGCAGAATCCATTTTCTGAGTATCCCTGCAGTATTGTAGCTGGTAAAATATTTTGTATCATTTAGTGATCGTATTTCATGGCTGTGTTTTGAATGTGACAGTTTTCCACCTGGCTTTCATTTGACCATGTTATTGATGGCTTCAGTCAAACCTTTAAGGCTTATGCTAAGTGCCCTTAAAAGAACCATAATAAGACAGTGAAACAAAAAGGTGCCAATTACACCACAAACTAGGGGAGCAAAAGGTGGGGAGCAATTAGCTCTGATTGTCATTTCACTGATCTTTATTTTCACCCAGATTCTTTGAGTTGGTCTTTTGAAATGTTGCTGAAGTGGGGAGCCTGATCTTACACATTGCCTTTGGTTTGCTGTCTCTCAGAAGTCAGTGGAAGCTTTGCCCAATTATGGAGATCAGGATCAGCTGTACAAATCTCAACCAGCTTCACCAGCTGCTATTAAGACAACTCAGTCCCAAGTGGGACTTTAGGCCTAGCCTTGAGCAAGAGGTGAGGCATAAACTGCAATTACTCCAGCAGCTTAGTGCCTCACATACCTCTGTGCCACATTCCCTCCCCAGCTTCAGCCACATTCTAGGAAAATTGAGTGTGTAGTAGTTTACTGCTGGCTTATACTAGTCTTCAGTTACCATTTTCTTTACACTAGTTCACTCATGCTGGCTGGAAAAGATATTCCCATTACTATCCCTTCCACTTCCAATCCCAAGCCATCTGGTCCTGGGAAGGAGTTAATGGGCAAGTAGCCCCATTTTGCGTATGAATACATTACAATCCAAACTGCAATGCATGTAAACAGGTTCCAGGTTCTAATAGCAGTGTGGCCACAGCAACACCAGTTCCTTTGGCCCCTGGGTAGATGCTTAGCAGCTGAAGCCTGAAGCTCTGCTGTTATCAGTACCCAAGCCAGCTAATTTAAAGATAACTTGGACATGTCTAAATAAGCTGAAATCAAAGCTCTTCACTATAGCACAGATATACCCTTACTCACAGGCATATGAGCTCTGGAAAGCCCATGTAGAAATATGAAGAGTTCTCACTCTCTTCTGCTCCCTTGATCAATCCCTTATACTCCACACAGGGCGCATCTACATGAGATGCTTAACTGAGCAGTAGCATAATTTACTGCTCAGTAAGTGTGCATGTCTACACATGTCCATGGTTACTGCACAGTAAGTAAATTTGAGACCTGCAAATGCAGTATTCAATTTATGTGCAATTAGTTAACTGCACAGTAATGCACATGTAGATTCATAGATTCATAGATTCATAGATTAAGGGTCGGAAGGGACCTAGTAGATCTTCTAGCCCGACCCCCCGCCAGGGCGGGAGAACAACAAAAAAACCCCAAAAGAGAAACGGGACTCAAATGAGTCCAGCCAGGTAGGCATCCAGCCTCTTCTTAAAGACCCCCAGGGTAGGGGCCAGCACCACTTCCCTTGGAAGTTGGTTCCAGCTCCTAGCCGCCCTAAC
>NW_017729022.1:123104700-123106616 GCF_001723915.1 Gavialis gangeticus | reverse complement strand
CCTAGTTTTTTAACTAGGATGGGGTGAGAGACGGTGTCAAAGGCCTTGCTGAAGTCCAGAAAGACTACATCCACCGCGACACCTGCATCCATGGCCTTTGTGACCTGATCGTAGAAGGCAATCAGGTTGGTCTGACATGATCTCCCCCTAATGAATCCATGCTGATTGCCCCTGAGCATCATTTCTGATGCTGGCCCATCACAAATGTGCTCCTTGATGATCTTCTCAAAGAGTTTCCCCAGGATTGAGGTAAGACTGACGGGCCTATAGTTGCCCCGGTCCTCCCTCTTAAGTTTGCTCCAAGGTCAGCCCTGCCACTAGTGGGCTAGTCTCAGGCTAGCCCCAGGGCTCCAGGCTGGGAGCCTGAAGCCACTCCAGGCCCCTGTGGCCCCCTGGGCAGGCTGCAGGCCAGCTGCTTCAGCCTGCCTGCACCCTGGCACTGCTGCCAGAACCTCAGTGCCACACAGCTGCCAGGCCTGCGTCATCCAGGCCTGCAGGCTGCTCCAGGCTGCTTCAGGCTTCAGCCAGGCCTGGTAGCACCCAGGCCCAGATGTAGGCAGCTTCTGGTTGCCAGGGCCAACTCCATCTGCCTGCAGCCCACCCCTAGCAGCCTGCCCTGAGCCCTCAGGTCCTGTGGGGTATTGCCTCTGCCACATGGCTGCCAGTCCCCAACTGGGCCTCTGTACTGGCCACTGCAGGCAGCTGCCCAGGCCAGGAAAGTGACTAGCCAGAGAGCAGCGAGCGGGGCTGCCTTTTGAAGAGAGCTCCTACCTGCTGGCAGCTGCGGTTGGAGCCTGGAGCTCTCCCCAGTCATGGCAAGAGCCCATTTCAGGGCCCTAGGAATTGGAAGCAGATTGGCAGGAAATCTGCTCCTGATTCCCTGTACCTCTAGCCACTTGCGCAGCACTGTTTGCTCACAAGTAATTTACTCGCGAGTAAATGGGTGCCACAGCAAATGCACATGTAGACCCGTTCGCACACACACAATTCCAGCTGTCTTTGATGGAGGCAATGGGCACGGAAGGTCTATGTGATCAAGCCCCCCTTTGGCATTATCTACTATTAAATATTAATATCTAGATGCTCCACTCATGGACCAACCCTTAGATGTTGTACAAACAATCCTGGCTTCAAACAGCTTGCAATCTAAGGATAAAGACAAGACACAGATGGATATATACAGATGGTGAAGAATAAAGAAACAACCAGATGATGTTGGTTAGCCTGACAGGCAGTGATCTCAATGTATCAAATGCCTAGCTTACCAAATTATTTGTAAGCCTCGAGGAAGAGGAGAATGTTATTCAGAACTGTCCATGTCTACAGAGTATATTGCAGTTAACAGTGAAAAGAGGGTGGTTTGATGGAAATCTGTTTTAGTATCTGCTTCTTAGCACACAATTGGCGTCCTCTGGTTTTGTAATAAGAAAAAAATATATTTGTTTGATATCATTGTGAATAAGTTATTTTTGTGATGGAAGTTCTTGAAAATCCCAGTCAAAATCAGGGAGCCATCCAATCTGTTTTTACCAGAAGAAGCAGTCAAATTCATGGTGGACTAAGCCAACAACTGCTCTACACACCTTCACTTAACTCCTCTAAGCAATATCTGCACCTGCACTGTAGATAGTGTTTAACCCTGCCATATACCATTTCAGTTGTGAACTGCAGGTCCTAAATTTGTTCATGGATGGGCAATTCATGCAATAAAAACCTTTCCTACAGTACAACTCTGGGAAGCTTAGAAGGGTCAGAGGAAAAGTCTAGATATTTATAAATTGTTTAGCTTTATTTTTTATTCTCCCAGATTTTTTCTTCCTGGTTATGTACATATTTTGCTACCCTTTTGTTCCATGTATGTACATCTTAAACTAAACCTTTATAAAATCTTTTAGTGCCATGAGGGACAGTGTTTT
>NW_017729022.1:123092536-123104516 GCF_001723915.1 Gavialis gangeticus | reverse complement strand
TTTTTTAAAAAAAAAAAAAAAAAAAAAAAAAGAACCCCCCAGGGACATCTACGTATGGGCTTTACTGCTGAGTTGACTAATTAGCCCCTCAGTAAAGCGTTACCATCTTTATATGTGGTACTATTAGGCTGGAGTAGATTAATTAACTTTGTTGTAGGATAGTACTGCCTGACACAAGTACTGTCCTATAGCAGAGTTATTTACTGCACCACAATGCACATGTAGACGCTGACAGGGGATGGCTGGGGCATGAGGGTGCTTCATTGTGGGAGCTGCCTGCTGCCTAGCCTCTCACTGTAGCACCCTAGGGCATTTATACTTAAGCTTCAGGATGCAGGGGGAGGTATTTTAATCAGAGCAGCTCTGAGAGCCACTCTAATTAAAGGTCCTGGAGCATCATGTGTATCAGTGTCCTTGCCCTGAAAAATGGCGGCAAGGGCGCTTTAACTAAAGCTTGTCAAATGAGCTTAAGTTAAAGTGTCCCTGCCTCCCTGCCACCATTTTTCAGCACAGAGATACTGATACACATGATGATGGAGTCTGCTAGAGTGCAGTAATTACCATGCTCCAACAGACTCGATTAATTGAGTCTGCTCCAATGCACTTTAATTACAGGACATTGGAGCAGCCTTGCTGCGCATGTTCTAAGCACCCCTGATGCCCCAACCAGTCCCTCTGCAGCATACTGAGCCAGGATGGAGCAGCCCTGGGCTGGTAGGCTGACCCCACCCCAGACTCCCTGCCCGCCAGGGCTGTGCTGCCTTGGCTGATGTGCTGTAATCCCAGGTGCACATGTAAATGCTGTGCTTGGGAGCAATAAACTCCAGTGTGAACTGCACCAGAGTTTATTCAGGTGCACTAATTTCACATGTGGATGTGCTCCCTTGAAAGGAACTTCAAATCAGGGACTAAATCTGCTTCACCACTGGTGGTTCTTTAACAGGTAGAGCTGCTTGGTTAATGAAAAGGATATCAAATAATGTATCAGATGAGCAACAAAATTTGCCAAATACATAGTTCATCAGTAAATTCTAATGAAACCTCTATAGCAGATATCATCATAGGGCAAGACAATAGGCAGTTATGTGACATTATGTGGATAATGTTAGTCGGCTAGATAACATGCTGTAATTTAAATGGAGAAATTCTTACATAGGTCGTAAGGAATGACATGACAAAACAACTACAACATAAAAGACTTCATTGAGCAGTTGACATTTGGGCCAAAATAAGTTTAAGATGAGAAGTTCCTTTGAGCAGCCCTTTGTTTTTTTTTATCTGCTGCTAAATATTTTGTCATTGGGTATTTTTGGTTCTGTTCTCTATTACTGGCTAGTTTCTGTGTTTCAACTTAGAGGGGATTTGCCTATGAGTAACTGTAGAAAGGACACAATTGTGTGCCAATGAGATTATTATTGTCATACAAGCTCAGTGCATCGCAGCGCGATTTACAGCAGCTTGACATTTTTTAACAGAACTTTTTTCACTCAAAAATGCTCTTCTTAATGGGAAAAAATCCACTTTTATGATGCCCAAAACCAAAAAAAATGTTTTTGATTTTTTTCTGGTCTCCTGCAATTCTTCTCCTTTTCCCTCCTAGTCTTTCCTTTTCAGTGGCAAAACACATTTGTAAATCCAAAATCTAATGAAAACTTTGCAGAAAAATTATATTGATGAAAAATTGTTCCTTTTGGTGAAAAATTATTCTTGATTACAGTTTTTAAAAATTTCCATGTAAAGCTACCATGAAAATCATATTTTGGCAGGCTGCTGTTACTTCTGCAAAAGATGACAGCCAGGAATGGGATATTCTTTATACCAACTTGAGGCAAGTCCTTGATGCAGCATAGCTAACCTATAAAGTCAGTGGCTGTGTCCCCATAAGCGGGAATGTTTGTTTCCCTGCGGACAAGTAGTAGCAATGGGAAATACCTGTGCCACATGTGCTCCAACATGCAGCAGGTTACCCCATTGAGGGTAGGGGAGGCTGGGGCCAGCAACTGTACTGTCCCCAGTAGCCTTACCTGGCGTCCTGGGAGCTTTGGGAGCTGAAGCCATGGCATTCTTGTAGCAGGGAGCCTGGCAGGTAACCAGAGTATAGCTTCGGCTGGCTAGGCTCAGGTTTTGGGTGGTGCATGCTTCTGCCACGTGCACTGACCCACCTTTTTTGTCATGGTTTTTTTTTTTACCCTGGGATCTGCTGGGGTCAAGAGAATGCCTGGCACTGCAAAGTAGCAGCACAGAGAATGTCTGCACGTGTGGTGTGTGGTGCCACAGATGGGACTGCGGCACCACATACTGCGTGTCCTTGCTCATCTGGACACGGCCAATAAGTGCAAAATAGCAATGATGTACTGTAGTGAAAAAGTAGCAGAGATATCTAATGAAGACAGAGTGCGCTGGTGTGTAGAAACAACCCAGGATGAAAGAAGAGATCACTATCAGAATCTGTGTTGACATGGTAGTGTGAGGGCTTGTTTTACATCTTAGTGACCTGAGGGAAAGAATGTGAATTGACGTTATGGAACTGGCTAATGACATAAAGCTAAGTATATTTTGTTGCCATGTGTAGAGTAGATTCTATTTATAACTGGAAAAAAAATCCAGTACCAGAAGTCACGGTCTTCTGGCCTAGTTTTGCAGATTCCAGTGGTTGGGAGAGCTGAGCTAAACATAAATATTTTCAGTTGTTATTCAAGGTCAGACCATAGCAACATCCACTAATACCTAAGTTAGATGGCCCAGATTTTCAAATTAAACTAGTGATTTTGGATTTCCAACTTAGACACCTTAAAATATGTATGTTTTCCCAGGAGACAAATGCATTCTGTGAAAGTCAGGCCCATCAAAAATTGATACTGATACCTCCAAATTAAGGCACTCAAGATTACAAGTAACTTTTGAAAATCTTGATTGATATACCTAAGGGAGGAATTGTAGTGATTGGATTATATGCTGCTCTACTTAAATATAGCAGCAATTCACCACGTGGTTGGCATGTATACGAGACATTTATTGTGGTTGCCTAATTGGCTCTGCAGTAAACTTCTCAGGGTCTACAGGTGCAGTGCTATTAGGATGGAGTAAACTAATTAACTCTGCCATAGGTTAATACTTGTAAACACTTTATTCTATGGTGGAGTTTTTTATTCAACATCAACATATGTGTAGATGCTGACAGGGCTGTCTGGGGCACTAGGCTGCTTCAGTGAAAGGGCTGCCAACCGGCTAGCTATGCACTGAAGCACCTTCGTGCCCCAGCCAACCCCTCCGCAGCATGTTGAGCTGGGTTGGAGCAGCCCTGGACTGGCAGACTAACCCCTCATGCGCGCTGCCAACCAGGACTTATTTGACATGGCTCAGTATTCTGTGGTCCTGGGTGCACATTCAAGTGTGGCACCCAGGAGCTATAAACTCAGGCAAAATATGCACTGGAGTTTATTTTTGAGCATTAATTGCATGTGTAGACACTCCTGATGTGTCTTAGGTACAAAATGCAATATATTTTTTTTGAACTACTAAAAGTCTTGGCAGAAACTGTGGGATAGAAAGTAGATTTGATCATATCTAAATTTTTGGTTCATTCATCCTTAATATTCCTCTTAGACCAAAAAATAATCAAGAACTGGTTACCAGTTAAAATGAGATGGAAGTGTTGGGAGGTTTGTGACAAGGTATATTCCAGATCAGTGATTTTCAACCAGGGTGCGGTAGCCCCTTTTAAGAGTGCTTCAGGTATAATGTAATATTATTTGTTGTATATACAATTATATTGTTAGATTTACAAACACCTGCACATAATTCACAAGATTAACCCATAGGTTGATTTCTAAGAGGTGCCTTGAATCTAAAAAGTTGAGAACTACCTATGCAGATTTTGTAAGGGTTAGGGACAGAAGTAACATATAAACCATTGCTTATGTGATCAGAAACCTGTTCAAATCTGTAACACAACAGAAGTTCAGTGCACATAAACCATTTTCCAAATGACTGAACCAGTTTAAGACAAACACGGATGGATGTAGTATCAGACTTAACTGGTTTAGGTTAAACCAGTTTATGGAACTTGTGTCCCAGATCCCCTCTTGATTCAAGTTAACTCACAGTCCCCCAGCATCCCAGGATGCTTTGCAGCCCTGGGCTGTTTTGTCTCCTCCAGTGGACTGGGGCCAGCCCCACCTCCAGCTGTCACAGAGCTGTGGCAGTAAAGCCTCTGCTTTTTGCCTGTGCCTGTTATCCGGGAGGGGTGGGGGGCAGAAAAATGAACCCTCAGCCCCCCAGCCCAGATATGAATGGCACAGGGGTGGGAAGCCCTTGCTCTGGGGGGGTGGGTTTGTCCTTCCCACAGCCCAGTGAGCTGGGTTGCAGGAGGAGGGCGAAACCCCCCTAAGTAGGACCTTCTCCCCTCCCCAACTCTGTGGAGACTCTTGCTGAGGGTGCTAGAGGTGGGCCATGTACTGCTCCCCCACCTCTCAATCAGGCATGGGCTGCCGCTGCACTGGGTACAGCAGGCTTAGGCAGTGTCGCTATGTGGGGTGGTGCACATGAGCAACCCCAGGTTCCTGGCCTGGGCCAGTGCTGGGTTCTGCATGTCCTGGCCACCTGAACATTGAGGCTAGGGACAGAAGTTATACCTAAACCTGTTTAAGTGATCTCAGAAACTGGTTTAAACCTGTAACAGAATAGAAGTTCCGTGCACATAAACCAGTCTCAAAATGACTGAAACTGGTTTAAGATAAAGCTGGTTGAATGTAGTATCAGACTTAACTAATTTAGGTCAAACCAGTTTATGAAACTTGTGTCCCAGACTCCTTTCTGGTTCAAGTAAATCTGAGTCCCCCAGCATCCCAGCATTTTGCAGTCCTGGGCTGGGTTGGGCTGTCTGCTCCAGAGAGCAGGGCTGGCCCCGTCCCTCTGCTCCCTCCCTGGAGCAGTGAGGGCTAGCTGACTGGCCTCAATGGCTGGCTCACTACCCCCCACCCCCACACAAACCACAGCTGGGGTCTGGGGCCAAGGAGGGGGGGTTAAACTTCCCTTCCCCCAAGCACATAGATGCCCTGCCCTGTTAAACATATTGCTAGTTGTGACTGTGGACTACAAATCCCAGAGGCACCTGGAAGCAGGAAAAGGCAGTGATGAGCAATCCTGCAGAGTTCTGCTGCTGTAAGTCTGGACTGCAAATCCTAGATACTTCAGGGGAAGCAGGAAGAGGAAGCAAACACACAGTGCCCCCTGGCTTCTGACTTGAACCACTGCAGGCAGGTGGCTGCATTTCCTGAATCAAAAGAGAATATCTGTTCATTTGTTTATTGGTTCAATCTTTGCAGCTTAGACTAACCTGGAAAGACTGAATCAATTCAGCCTCAGGCTGAATGTCACTTCACTTTGTTATTGGTTCAATTCATGCAGCTTAGGAAAGCCTGGAAAGATTGAATTGATTCCACCTTGGGCCTTTTGAACCTCCATACTTAGTCAAGGTGATAAACACCTAAGGATGTCATCTCCAGCCATGACCACTTGCAGGAAAGCTTGCTACCACATGGGGCCTTGAGAACAAAGGGAGAGTTAACCAGAAAATTATATGCAAGGAATTTAGAGGCAAATGGCAGACTTCCCGCAGTTTAGCAGCCATCCTATTTGAAGGGGTCTGTTTTTCCCTGGTTGTAGATAACTCCTGTAGTAACATTATGCTGTATGCAAGTTTTCCAAACTGTGAAAATCTGTATCGTATTTGTCTAAAATTACAAAATATCAGTAGTCTAGATCTTGCACTGGGCTCATATGTTTTTGCTAATTTTCTTTTTATTACTGTTGTCATAAGTGTAAAACAATACAACCTTCCAATTATGACTACTGGCAACCATCAACAGCCAGTAACTACCAGAGGACACACATTCTACCCAGTGCACAGTATACCACAGGTTTGCTCCTTCTCTCCTAGTATTTGGGGGTAAAAGGGGTGGGGGCATGGGGCTTTTGTCACTGATTGCAATGGGAGAGGAATCATACCCCAAATTCTAGCAAAGTAATCCACATGTTTTAACTTCTTTGCTATACACATTTCAGACTGGAGGCTCAAGCTCTTAGCTGATGCCACCTGGAACAGCTCCATTGTCTTCAGTGGTGCCACATCCATTTATACCAACTGAGGATCATGCCAAAGAAGTGATCCATTATTAAGTCATGTTGTTCAGGACAAAACTCTAATTGCCAAGGGCCAGACTAAATAAAAACTCTGTCTGGCTTTTATACAAACCACACAAGCCCCAGAAAATCAATTTTCTGAGGTTTGTGCAGTTTTCCACAGTGCAGGAGACAGAGTCTTTATTAAATCTGGCCCTTCAAGAAGGGTGAGAGATACAACACGAGACAATTCAATCAACATGAAAACATAAAACCTACATTTCAGACAGTGAGACAAACTTGGATTTGTTGGCTTGGTTGTCCCAGAAACCTTTTTAAGAAATACTAAATCAACAAGACATTTACCCCCAAACGCAATATAATAGGGGTTTTTTTTTCTTGTCTTGAAATATGACCCTTTTTCTTCTTCTATTAAAGAAGTTAAACGTTTTTCATATGTCAAGGGTTTATTGAATGTTTCTGGAGTCCTTCTTTCTGCTTTGCTAATGAGAACTGGAGCACTCTCATTGGCCTCTTGCAAGATTTTCTGTCTGACTTGAATACCCCCTTGCATGTAAGGGGGAATATCCACAATATGATAAAGCTTTGAGGTTGCGGGATGAAGTAAAAAAATCTCAGTCCAGATCATATTATGCCTTTGGACAAATATATGTAAATGTAATAGGTCAGATCCTTAGCTGGAGTAAATCAATGTAACTCAGAGTTCCCTGGAGCTAGCTTGATTTACATCAGTTGATGATCTGGCATAAACTGAAACCACAATAATAATAATAAAAAAAGGTTTCTGCCTATTTTCCTTGCTATACTGTGAAGTGCCATCCACCAGTTGGAATACAAAGTGAATGTATGTTAAATCAGCAGTTGTTCACTTTAAGACAAAATGTGGCATGCTTATTCAGTTTGGTTTAATACCTGGCACCTCCAAAGGGCAGAAAAATACTGCTTGGATTGCCAAAATCAGAGAGCTAGGCCTTTAGTGCGCCTAAACTGACATACTCTGATTTTCACCCGCTGAGGATCTTGCTGCTAAATCATTTCTCATGTTTCTTCACTAAAGTAGGTTGTGGCCATAGAATTGCCTGGAATGAAAAAGCAGAATCCAGTGGCCTATGACAGGGGTTCATCAGGACTACACAATGCAAACAATAAACTGCCATAAAAATTGCGGGGTGGGGCCTCTTTTCTCCTTCCCATCGAATGGCAGCAACAGTGTCTGCTGATTGTCCCAAAGCCTGATTAGCATAAAAGAACATGAGAGTATCTGTTTAAGAAGATTTATATATATATATATGTGGCCTTCCTCAGATAATCCAAAGAGCATTTGGCCGTACACTTCCCCAATGAATGCATGTGCTTCAGCTAATAGTGACTGCAATGGACTACATTTTTACACCATTTTCAAACTCTAAACAGTGTTGTAATCATTTTAGATGGACCTGTGATACAAATAGATGCTTATATATCTAGTTGCTAGTTATTGCAAAATCTAGTTGCTATTATTGCAATAATTATAATAATATTTATAATCATGACTTATTAATGTTGTCATTATCATTCTGACTTCATTGTTGTGTCAGCTAGCCCTAATGAAAATGGGAGTTGCATTGTCTGACACAGAATAGAAGACAGTCCCTGCCTACAAAATCTTACAGTTGAGCTGGGGGTTCCTGAACCTGTCCAAATTATTAGGCACCTAAGTACAGGGGCAGATCTGGAGGGGGTACAGTGGCATGGTTGCACCCCCTCCTTTTGGATTGGACTGCATCAGGGGAGCCTCTGGAGACTTTTAAAAATGCTTAAATCCCCCTCCTCTCCTTTTCCACACCCCCTGCCTGCCACTGTTGCTTTCCCAGTGTGCCAAGGGTGGAGGAAGCACCAGAGTTACTCATGCCTGGCCCAGCTGGGCTGCATATGGGCTGTGCTCAGCTGGGGACCAAGAAAGTGGCAGTGGATATTGGTTTCCTCACACCTGCCCCAGGCGGTAGGCTAGGGAGGGTGGGGGAACTTTGCAATCTCAGACTGGGGGGTTTGGAGCTCCCTGCTGCCGGGGCAGGGGGACGTAATCCCTGTCTGGGATCCAATGGCAGAGCTTGCCCCAGCAGCAGGCAACTCCCAGGGGCAGGGAGCAATCCTCCACCCGCCGGTGGCCAGCTGACCAAGAGCAGATTTGCTCCTAGTCAGACATCTACATGAGCACTACTGTGCAGTAAGTAATCACAAGTAAATTTTCTATTTGCATTTTCAGGTAGCAAATTTACTCACAATTATCAAGGTTTACTGTGCAGTAAGCAAGTGCATGTGTAGACGCACACACTTACTGCATAGTAAACTATGCTACTGCACAGTAAAGCGTCTCATGTAGAAACCCCCTCAGACACCTAAAAATGATCCTGTTCCATGGATCATTGAAAATCCATTATCACACTCCCATCTTAGCCCTCAGACAGTCACAAAAAAAGCAGCCAGGAGGACTCAAGGACATTTTGTGTTTGTGTTTTTTCAGGGACTCCAGCAGGGTAGAATAGGATATCATTAGATTCCTAAGTCCCCTACCACCACCAATAGATAGAAAAGAATCTATCCTAGATGTTACAATGGGGAATAGCAAATAAAACATGTAAGCATGGGGGTTTGTTATATTCTCACCACCTCCTCAATGAAATCAATATAAAAATTGTGAGTGATTTCAGAAAAACCTGGATTCAAGTTAAGTGCTACATGCAATACAGGAAACAGAAACAGCAAGGATCACAGAACTTTTTCTGCTTAGCACACTTCTCTTAGCATGTGCCTCTGGGATGAGCAGATCCCTCTCCTTTCCTTTGGTGCTCTGCCTGCCACCACTTCCAACAAGTCAGTGCCCTAACAGTCATTATGCCCAGAGACCTGGTTTAACACAAATGTAGCCTTTTTCATTTCCTTGCATGGTACGGAGCAGGTTCTACTCATTCACCAACAAGCTACGCATGATGGGAACCAGAAAAGACAGAAAATGATGAGTGGAGGGGAAAGCAAGTACATCTACAGATCCTCAGTCAATGTTATCGGCCCACTTCTGTTTAAGTCAATGAGGCTAAAGCATTTGTATCAGCTGTACATCTGATCTGGATCAGAAAGTTTATATTACTATTCAGAGCAGGGATGGACCCAATACAAAATCCAGGATCCACTCATCTGTCAAGCTTCAGGGAAGTTCCCATCTGAGCTCAATGCCTACAAGCAGCCAATGAAAACCGCTAGGAGTTTCCAAAGCTTAAGTTTGGATGCAGAACCTAGCTTTGCTTCTCAAACTCATCTCTGCTTCTGGGGCTATACAGGAGGCATTTCAGGCCATATTTTCTTAGAAGTGTCAGAAGTGTCAGATCATTCAGATTTGTCAGAGGTAGAAGAAGATGGTAACTTAGACACTAACTGGTTCATAACTCACTTGCTATGAATGGGCATGCAGAAATAAATTATTTTAAATAGAAGAGAGACAGAAAGTAGGGTCACTTTTAAGACAGGCAAAGAGTGAGTTAATTTAGATATGTATTTTAGGTCAGCCGCATTAAAACCGAAAGCCCCTTGGGCTAAACACAGACAGTCAAAAAGCCCAAGGCTGAATTGATTCAGTCTTCACAGGTTAGGGTAAGATGCATAGATTAAACCAATAAGCAAGTGAACAGACATTCACTTTTGATTTAAAAAATGCAGCCACAAGCTTGTCATGACCCAGGCCAGAAGCTGGGGGGTGCTAGAACATGCCTTTCTGCTCAGCTGGAGCAGACAGCTTGGGTCAAGGCTAGCCTGTCCACCTTGTGAGGGGAAGTTTACAGGGGAGGTGCAAAGCATCTTGAGATGCTGGGGGACTCTGAGTTAACTTGAACTGAGAGGGGATCTGGGACAGAAGTTCAATAAACTGATTTAACCTAAATCAGTTCAGTCTGATACTACATCCATCCAGGTTGACCTTAAACTGGTTTCAGCCATTTTGAAAGTGGTTTATGTGCACTGAACTTCTGTTGCATTACAGATTTGAACCAGTTTCTGATAAAGCTGTGTGAAGCTTCAGCCACTGATTCAATTCGGTGGAGATTTGTCCTGATTCGGTGGCTGAATCTCTGAATCCAAATTGAACCAGGAGACGCTTTAATCTCTCTGAATCGATTTGGAACCCTCTGAATCGATTTGGAGAAATTTGGAAAAATTCTGCGATTTGGACATAGACACAGCTTTAAATGTTTTTTCTACATACCTTAAAGTACCAGGCAGCTCATGAATGCTGTGATGCTGGGGCGCATGGAGTGTCCCACAGAAGCATGGGGTGCTCCCCAGCCCACATGGCAGTGGACCTGGAAGTGGACCAGAAGCACTTCTGGTCCACTTCTGGGTCCACTGGGGAGTGCACAGGCCTCCCCCCACCCGCATTTCCCTGGATCAGCAAATGGTGCCTCCTGGGTCCCCCTGTGGCAAATCGCCAAGCTGGGGGGTGCAGAGGGGTCCCCCTGTGCAGTCTCTGGCTGACCCGGAAGTGGACTGGAAGCACTTCTGGTCCAGTTCCAGGTTCACTGCTGAGCATGCGGGCCCCCCCACCCCCTCCTGCACTCCTGTGGGATGTTCCACCCGCCCCAGCATCACAGCATTCACAAGCTGCCCCTGGTACCTTGAGGTATGTAGAAAAAACATTTAAAGCTGCGTCTATGGCCGAATCGCTGATTCTCCGAATCAGCATCAAATCTTCAGATTTGGATTTGATGGAATCGAATCGGGGACAGTGATCCAAATCAACGAATTGAATCATGGTCCCTGATTCAGCCTGAATCCAAATTGAATAGGGCCCATTTTGCACACCCCTAGTTTCTGATCACTTATACTGTTTTATGTGTAATTTCTTTGTTCATCAGTATCCATTGAACCCAGTTGTCATCCCATTACTCAGATTGAATGGGTTGGTGTCTTGCTACATGTTTAGTTCCCAGAAAGCAATGTGAAGTTTGGTATTGGAGAAAGGGTATTGGGTTGATAAGCAACTGGTTTTGATTGACAGTATTCCACTGACTTCACTATATATCCCCTATGGATTTATTCCCTGGGTTCTGGTCTGGTGTAAATTTAACCTTATTCCTTTAACATGTCTATGCTCCTCTGTTGTAAATCAGTCTCTTATTGTATAATTCTTATATCTGACAGGTAAAGTGAACTGATATGACAACCAAACACACTCTATACAATAATTAGCCAGTTTTGGAAAGGAGATACAGAAACAATTAATATCAGTATTTGCTAGGTTTTCAGCTATGCTTCATTAGCCAAATCCTTAGCTACTGTAAGTTTCTATAACGCCACAGACTGTCCATTTCCATCAGTTAGCAATTTGATCTTTGAATCATATTCTATCCATAGTCAACATGTGGTACTTCATAGATTTCGTAGATTTCATAGACATTTGGGCTGGAAGGGACCCCAGAGGTTCATTGAGTCCAGCTCCCTGCCCAAGGGGCAGGAAGTCAACAGGGATCATAGGATCCCAGAAAGATAAGCATCCAAATGTGTCTTGAAGGCGTTCAAAGTGGGTGCTTGAACCGCCTCCGGTGGCAGTCTGTTCCAAACCTTGTGGGCTTGGACAGTGAAGAAGTTCTTTCTTATGTCCAGCCTGAATCGGTCACAGTGGAGTTTGTGACCATTCAATCTTGTCATCCCTTGGGGCGCTCTGGTGAATAGACGTTCCCCCAGATCCTGATGAGCACCCCTGATAAACTTGTAAGTGGCCATCACATCACCCCTGAGCTTGCGCTTTTCCAGGCTGAATAGCCCCATGGCTCTCAGCCTCTCATCATAAGGTCTGTTTTCCTGACCT
>NW_017729022.1:123055423-123087536 GCF_001723915.1 Gavialis gangeticus | reverse complement strand
TGTGGAGCCCAAAACTGGACGCAGTACTCCAGCTGCGGCCTCACCAAGGCCGAATACAGCGGGAGAATGACGTCCTGGGATCTGCTGAGAAGCATCTATGGATGAAAGCCAGTGTTTTGCTCACTTTACTAACTGTAGCATCACACTGAAGACTTGTGTTCATCTTGTGGTCAACCACAAGATCTGTAGTGCTAACCAGCGTAGCACTAATGAGCCTATCAGCATAGTGCAGGTTTTTCTTCCCAAGGTTGAGAACCTTGCACTTTTCGGTGTTGAACACCATCAGGTTCTTGTCCGCCCATTTCGTGAGTCTGTCCAGATCCACCTGGATCACCCTCCTGTCCTCAGGTGTGGATGCTTTACCCCAGAGTTTGGTGTCATCAGCCAACTTGGCCAGTCCGCTTCTGACTCCAATGTCCACACCATTGATGAAGATGTTAAACAGTATAGGCCCTAGGACAGAGCCTTGTGGGACCCCACTGGTCACAGCACACCAAGACAATTGGCTCCTGTCGACCACCACCTTCTGGGTCCTACTGCGGAGCCAGTTCCCCAGCCAACGGATCATGGTGACATCAAGGCCGCAATTAGCCAGTTTAGCCAAGAGGTGATCGTGGGATACCATATTGAAGGCTTTTTTAAAGTCGAGGTATACAATGTCGATCTCTTCCCCCTTGTCCAGGTGATAAGTCACCTGGTCATAAAAGGAAATATGATTGGTCAAGCAGGACCTACCCACAACAAACCCATGCTGGATATCCCTCAGGATATTGCCTTCAGCTAGTCTGTTAAGGATGGCCTCCTTGATAATCTTTTCAAAGACCTTTCCCAGGATAGAGGTCAGACTGATGGGCCTGTAGTTTTCCGGATCTACTTTCCTCCCTTTCTTGAAGATAGGCACAACATTGGCCCTCTTCCAATCATCGGGCATTTCACAAGAGCGCCAAGAACTCTCAAAGATCCATGCCAGGGGCTGAGCTATGATGCTCGCCAGCTCCCTGAGTTCCCTTGGGTGTAACCCATCAGGGCTGCCTGACTTGAAGGTATCCAGCCTGTCGAGGTGTTCCTTCACGAGGTCAGCTTTGATGAAGGGCAAGGAATCTCCCTCGACCAGGCCTCCCTGACCCATAGTGGACAGGGCCATCCCATGGAACAGTTCTGCCCCGGAGCTTCCACTAAGATCAGTGGGGTTTTTATGTAAAGAGAATCCCAATTTCCTCGTTAGAAATATTTCAAATATGGCTGTAGTCCTTTAATTTTAATATTTAATTCTATCTCCAAATTTTAGATTTGAGAACAATTAAGGCCAGGGAAAATGAGGGAAGGGGCAGATTTTGAAAATCACAATTTAAAAAAAAGTCCTAAAAGTAGCTACCTTCACAATTTTGAGCATAATTTCTCCAGCACATGTGCCACAGGTTCTTTTAAAATGTGCTGGAATGCAGTATGTTTATATGAGAAAGGATATTTGAATTTATGGCACAACAGTGAAAAGTAAGTGACTGCATTTTTATTTTTCCTTTCTATTGAGTCTATTGGAAATAGTTATTGTTTTGAGAACCAAAGACTTACCTGGGGTCTTACCTGGGGGACTATAAATCTAACAGTACTTTCCAGACTGGAACAAAGGAATCTGTATGGATACAATTGAACTCTGCTGAGAAATCTGTGTTAGTCTTTTCTGAAACCACCTGAGAAGCACTATGGTCTTTCTCCTTGCTATTTTGTGGGTTTAAAACATTGTAAAAGATATGTTAGGACTGATTAAAAGCAAGTTACTCCATACAGGCAGCAGGGGCCAGATTTGTTAATAGTCTGACTCCACTGAGTTGACAAGCTACTTATGCACTTCTAAGCCCTATTAAAACAAAGATATGTTAATAAAATAGACAATAGGAAATATGTTAAGAACTAACCAGCTGGTGTTAAACTTCATTTCATCACCTCTTCATTGCTTCTCATTACCCATTCTTTTTCTGGACATTGTCTATCATGGGTTAAATTCTGCCACTTCTGTTCCCAAAGTGTTCCGCTGAGGTCAACAGGCCAACACAATGTATTTAGTATAATTCAAAGTGAGAAGCTAGTGGTAAGAGAGCAAGGGATGGATCCACAGAAGTGTTAAGGTATATGATTCCAATTAAGACACCTAAATGCCTTTGTGATCCAGGCTCAGTTTCTTTGGTTAAGTACAGGCAGTCAAAAAGCTTGAGGCTGAATCGATTCAGTCTTTGCAGGCTAGTTTATGGTGCATAGATTGAACTGATAAGCAAGTGAACAGGCATTCACTTTTGATTCTGGAAATGCGGCCACATGCCTGCAGAGGCTCAGGGCAGAAGCTGGGCAGGGGAAGGGCAGCAGGCACTAGAACATGCCTCCCTGGTTAGCTGGAGCAGAAAGTTTGCGCCAAAGCTAGCCCAATCACATGGTGGGGAAAGGGGAGATTGCAGGGAGAGGTGCAAAGCATCCTGGGATTCTGGGAGACTGTGAGTTAACTTGAATCTGGAGGGGCTCTGGGACACAAGTTCAATAAACCAATTTAACTTAAATCAGTTAAGTCTGATACTACATCCAGGTTGATCTTAAACTGGTTTCAGCCATTTTGAAAGTGGTTTATGTGCACTGAACTTCTGTTGTGTTACAGATTTGAACTGGTTTCTGATCACTTATACCTGTTTATGTGTAGCTTCTGTCCCTAGTCTTTGAGGTCATAGAACTTGTTTGATTGGACCAGCTTCTGATCCCAAATCAATTCCACTAATGTAAATCTGAATTCTGTCCAATTCAGAATATGGCCCATTTTCATCATTAGTCTCCAAAAGGCCAGATTCTATTTTACTTGTTAGGCCTGTGAGTGGACTTTAGGATCCTAACTGTGACTCTAATCCCTGAAATATGCTTGAATCCTAAATGTGCTTGAATCCCTGAAAAACTGTTAATAGAAAATGTGTCTCTTCCTCATAGCTTATTTGTGATTTAAGGCTAAGATAATATTGTGTTACAGAAGCAGATGTATTAAGGGATTTTCTGGACTGGAGCAGGGTGAAATAGAGTTGCACTTATGCACCAAAGTTCAATTAGATGTCCAGCGGGTGGAATAGAACCTGGCCCTGTGTAAATAATGAGAATTTAGGGAAAAATGATGCTATCCAGTGGTGTTGAGGCACTAGGTGTCTATGGATACAACAGAGCAGAAAGTAATTGCTTCTCTTTGTGGGAAGTACTTTTTTGTGTGTGTGCCTATGGGTCTCTGCTGGTAGCACAGCTTGTTACCCAGTATTAAGTACAGTACTAAAAATGTTTGCATAAGGATTAGCAGGTGAGGCCCCTATGGGCTGTCAGTTATGCCAGGGCTGTCAAACACATGGCGAGACTGGATGGTGGAAAAATGCAAATCCACATCTCTGCAGAATAAACACCTGCTGTCCTGCTTGCTACTCATGGTTTGCCAAGCTGGAAGCTGCCCTTCCTGTCAGTCACTGATAGAACTAGGGTTGCTAACCATGCGCTAGGGGCAGTCAGCTGGGTGGTCAGTAGGAGTCTTGGAAAGTGACAGTGGTATACAAACTGGGGCTGAACTTTGATATGGTCTTGTCATTGAACACCTCCCAAAAAGGACTAGATTGGAAGAGAATTCTCCACTGCAATCCATATGGGCCAGATTCTTTCTTATACTAAAGCCACTCTGCTTTGTTTCAGCAGTCTAAAAGGGCCTTAAAGGTAGCCAGTTGCATAATTAAGGAGAAGGGCTACTTAGGGGGGCAGGGGAGGAACACAGTAATAGCAGCTGCAGTGATGAAGGCCCAGCCACCACTGCTGGCAGCCTGGCTGGAGCTGCTGTCCTGTGTGCTACTGCTGCTCAGGGCATAGAACTGCCCAGTTACTCCTCTGAAGGGAGTCTGTAATACTCTACAGTCATTTTAAGGCAATTTTATGCTGCCAGAGAGATACAGCAATACCTCCCCAAGTAGGTGTATGCTTTCATGCTAAATCATTAACTAAAACTTTTTTTACTGAAGGCAGCAAAACTCCAGAAGGGAGATTATTAGTCCCTTCTTTTCAAATAGATGGCTATGCACACAAGAATTTCTCTGCTGATTGGTCAGTGTTGGAAATGTCAGTTTCAGGCTGGATTACACACTTGATTAATAGTGTGTAAACAGCCTATGACTTGTGCTGTTTGGACCAGGCAGCTTAGGGAACTTGTTTGGAAGCAAAGAGGTGCAGTTCCACTGCAACACTGCCACCTGCTGGAAAAATGGAAAACCCTGCAAAGGATTCAAGGTGGGATAGAAAAAAGTAACTGAAGATTAATAAATATATATATTGTTTATGCAGACTAGTAATTTGAAGCTTTTGGGTTGTAAGTGCCTGACCCGGGCCTGAAGTTTATAGAGCAGATGCTCAGCATCTTTTGAAAATCAAACCCCTTTGAGATGCACTGAATTGGGTGCCCTAAGTGACTTCTCACTGTCAACTCTCCTATATCAACTTTCGTTTCTACCCAGGGGAACTTTTACAATCTTTTCTCTGACGCCTGATGAAGGGTGTTTGTGCCCGAAAACTTGCAATTAAAGAATTAATTTTTTGCAAAAATCTAGTTGGTCTAATGAAATATATGACCTCTGCCATGAGTCCTAATGCTTTTTCCTCTAGATCAATATGGCTACAACCTGGATATCCAAGTGACTTCTGAAAGTCTTGGCTGTAAAATATCTGTAAGTTTTGCAGCTGTAAAAAAAGATCTCTGTTAATGTGCTTTATAGTGAGTTGAACAAGAAAGTATTAGCATAGCCATTCTACCGCTGCCCCAAACACACAGTGCTTGACAGTGCAGCTGAGCCCTGACATAGAGGGACCAGCTTTATGGGTGGAAGACCATTTTAGTTGGCCACATCTTCCTGGGCTTTCCTGCTGAAGCTTGAAAGAAGGACACCTGCTAGTGCTGGAGTGGTTTCTGTGGGAAGAACTTCTATCCACTGGGTTGTGGAATGAGATATAACATAACATATCCCTGGAAGTTCATCTAATACTTATCCCTTTGATGGACGGTCCTAAACTGACTCTGACAGCTGAAACATTGCTGCTATAGAGCCTAATAGTAAATTACTTTATGCTCTTTGCTCCTTTTCCCATTATCCCTTAGCTCAGCAAGTAACCTATCATACATATGAGGCCAGAAGAAGTGTATGCTGCTTAGACTATAAGAGAGTAGACTTAACTAAGGAGGGGTGCCTGGGTTAGCAGAAATTCTACCCAGCTTCTGTTGGGTAGAAACTGTTCCTTAGTGTGGGGGGAAAGTAGATCCTCCCCTCTGCCACTGCCGGACACTTCCTGCTGCAGCCACCCAGACCCCACACTGGGCTGCTCTGCAGCTGCTCTGCACTGTCACCGCTGCCCCGCTGGGCAGCTGGGAGGCAGCGGTGACAGCCGTGGAGATGCAGAGCAACTCAGCACAGGCTCCAGGTGGCTGCAGGAAGAAGGGCCCAGCAGCAGCGAGGGGGGAGGGGCCACTTTTCCTCTGCACCAAGGAGCAGTTTCTGTCTGGCCACCACCACTGCCCCTTCCCAAAAGGAGTACTTCCAGGGCAAGGGGAGACTTCTGTTTCCAAGATGGCAATGAGGGGGTAGGTCACCTGTCAAGGGGTAGGGCTACCCTTGTGGCCCTCAACAGCTCACCAAAACTCATTACGTGGCCCTCCAGTCGAAATAATTGCCCACCCCAATTTAGTGTGTTAAATGCTTTTGCACCACTTCAATAGTGTTGGTGTTTGCACATGTTGGCGGCATATTGCACAGTAATTCCAGCTGCTGTAGCAAATTCAGCAGTGTAATGTGCCTTAAATGATTTGGGGTGCAGCAAACTAAAACTCTGAGGAGTTTTAATTTGCTGGCCTACAGCTGCAGAGTGAAGCAGCAGGCTCCATACAGCTCAGGGGCTCTGCAGGAAGCCCTGCAGGCAGCCTGGCAGCAGCCTGGGAAGCTAGGCTCCACACAAGAAAAAAACCCAGTGAGCTAGATCTTTTTCCTACCCCCCCACCCCCCGGGAGCCTGCCCGCCTGCCTGAGCTGTGCAGGGGCCAGGTGCTTCCCTCCATGATTGCAGTGCCCCCCAGGACCGCCATAGCCAGGTGCCTGCGGGTGGGTGCCGCCTTGGTGGGGGACACTGCTGCCGTGGAGGGAGGTACCAGGCCCCTTTCCCCCCACCCCGCAGCCCAGGGACCACTCTGTCCCCCAGCAGTTTGCCCTCCTCTCCCCAATGCCAGAGAAGCAGGTAAGTTCAGATATGTGCATGATACGGGGGGTTAAAGGGCCCTAAATTGAAGCAGTGTTTTTAAAAATACGTTGCTTCAATTTAGGGCCCCTGTTTCATCTACACACACCCGTGGAGCCTAATGGAGACCTGAAGTTAAGGCCATTCTGACTGAAAAGATCTTTTTGCTCTCAGGAGGAAAACATAACAGAAATCAGTAGTGTAATGTGGGGTGGACAGCTATAGCAGGTGCCCTGGGTACTGCCCAAGGAGAAGTGCCAGAAGCGGCAGGGTTGCCTCACCCTCCTATCCTATGCTTCATCTGCACTTTTTGGCTGCAGGAAGCAGCTGGCACAGGCAATGTGTTTTGTAGAGCCCAAAGCATTCTGGGAATTGTTGTTTTATAGACTGTCAGTGGAGCAGCTGAGGGGAGAACTGATCCCCATTTTTTGCCAACAAAATCAGCATGTTTTGGTCTCAACATGGGCTTCAGTGGCAGAAAAATGGAGTGAAAGATTCCCCTGACATCAGTGAACCCCATTACTGCTCTAGAGAACTACAGTTCCCATAATACTTTATAGTCCATGACACTGCTTGGTTCCTGGTCATGAGAAAGCCAGAAGGAGAGGGGGAAAGGCAAGAGAAGACGGCCCCTGTGCATTCTTTGAATGGTGCGCCTCTGCCAGAATGAAGTTCCACATCCCTAGAGTCATATTCATTCTGTTTACCATTCTCTTGACTTGACCATGTCCTCTCTCATAAATATAAGTGACAGTACATTTTTGCTTTGTTGTTTTTGGGAACAGGGTAATACTTGTAGTTCCTGGCAACTACACACTTGTCCTGTGTATGCTACTCTCTTTTTAAGATGTACATCCTCTTCACTTGACTGGGAGAGGTGCCAATGGGAACTCCATTTTGTAGCAAACCACTTCGTATGAGGTACATTGACAGAGTTGCATTACAAGCCTAATATGCAAACCTTCTCAGATTTCTAAGGAAACACATAACATGTGTTGCTTCAGAGGTAGAGTTTTAGCCTTAGTTTTTCCTGCTGGACTCTTTGCCTGTGTTTTGTGTAAGATGTTAAGATAGCATTTGGCTATTGTTGCAAAGGGTTATTTGATTTCACAAGAAACAAAATATCTTGGAACTAACTATATTTATGTTATTGGCATAGGAAAAACTGGTGCAAACATTTGATTAGTTATAAATTGTGAAAAAGAAAGTTACGGCTCTAATGCAGTGTTTTCCAAGCTTTTGATACCTGGGGCACAATTTTTTCTGGATTAAAATTGGTGGCACACTTCATTCTTACATGTGAAGAGTGAAGTGTGCCATTCATACATCTATATATTTGTGTGTGTGTAAATGTGTATCTATATTTCAAAACATATATTATATTCCATTCCCCTGCCAGAGTAAATCATATCAGTGCTGAGATGTACTGTTATAAAATGACACCAAATACATCTTTCTTTAAGCAAAGGATTAGTCTCTATACCAGTGGTTCTTTATCTTTTTAGTCTTAAGGCACCCCTCCACAACTTTCCTAAATTTTGCAGCAGCCCAGCTGAAAATCATGGAGCTAGATCTAAATTCAGAAAAAACATTGAGGGTGCGTCGTAGCTAAAAAACCTCGAGAATCACTGACCTAGCTGATGCCACTTAAGGGCAGTAAAACAGGACCTCATTCTCTGCCCTGCTCTTTCCGCTGTCTGCTCCCCTGACCCCTGGTCTGTACTTCACAGAAAAGAGCAGCCCCCACTGCTAACACTGATCCTGAAGGGTCTCATTCTGGTGACTTCCCCTGTAGCTCCTTCTGCGGGCCTCGGGAGCATGTGAGGAGCGTAGACTGCAAGTGTGGCTCTGTCTGTATGTCTGCCCCTTCACTCACTGGAGGCAAAGTGCACTGCTGGGAGCATGTTGGAGGAGCTGCCTGGGGACAAGGGCAGGGGGTGGCAGGAGCAGTGACAGCAGTCCCCAGAGGAGAAGCTGCAGGCACTGCTGGAGTAGCCAAGGTAGGTGAAGGGTGCCAGACAGGGGAGGATAGCATTTACTCCTCATATAGGGAATTTGCTCTGACCTGACCTTTAAGTCTCAGCCTCTTGTCAGCCTCTGGCCACCTGCATTGTCCTCTTGTAGCTCAGGCTTATAGCCCTCTTGACCCTATACTGCCTCTGTCACCCCCTCTGGGCTCAGGCTCTGGCCCTCTTGGCCTCATCCTGCCTCCGTCTCCCTCTGTCTTATGCCCCTGACCCTGGCAGGGCTCAAAACATGGCATGCCTCTCATATACCCCTTCAGTGGCCTCCTTAACACCCTTACAGGCACTGCTGAGTCCTCCAGCACCAAATTTAAATGCTAGTATGGTAGTAACTGTGTTAACCAGTATTTAAGTAACTGGAACACTATTAACTGGAACACTATTAACTGGAATTTCCAGCCAGCCGGCCAGATGCAGAATGGGGGGGGAAAGCTTGCATGTGGTGGGGACAGCTCGCTGCTGCTGCCACCACTGACCATCCTGCATTGCCACCACTCTGCATGCTCCCTCTCTGCCTGCTCCGCATCCAGCGGAAAGCCCCCTACCCTCAGGTAACCGGAATTTTTATATAACCGGCACCTCCCTTACCCCACTCATGCTGGATAACAAAGCTTTTACTGTAAATACAACTGCTTTGAGCTAAAAGTCTCAAAGCCCCCTGTGGGTCACCATGCCACTGCAGAAGCCTCCTCCTTCTCCTTCTCCTTCTCCTTCTCCTTCTCCTCACTCACTGGCTCTCTTAGCTCTGGGAGTATCCAACATAGCCTACAGCTCCCACTCCTCACTAGCCTGAGCTGGCAGGAGCTCTTTCCCTCACAAAGTCCTGACCTACACTACCCTCCCACCTTGGGAACCCAGGCTTATATCTCCTGAGCTCCTCCCCTTCTGGTCAGGTGTTTTCCTGACTGGCTACAGGTGTATCGTCTCAGCTGTGCCGCTATTTCTTCAGCTAAACTGTAGTTACCCCCTTGCTACCTTTCCTGGGCTCTGCCCTACTGCTAGGCTGCTAGCCATGGAGTAAGTCCTTGCACCCTGTAAGTCCCTAGCTGCCTACTCTCCAGTGGCTAGCCCATGTGCAGCTGCCTATGGACATTTCTGCTGCAATCTCTCTCTTAAAGTAACAGGAACTCTGGCTACTTGTTATAAACACCCTTTGAGAATCACTGCTTTAATGCTCAAGCAAAAGAATTTCTGAAGTACCTAAAATGGCTTACGGAGCACAGATCCCTTTAACTTGCACAGGGAGTCATACTTGCAACACCACAGGTGCTTGTGAAAATATTCCCTGTCATTCAGTGCTTAAATATTAACATTTTGAATAGCTCTGCACTAGGTGTAGTCAGGAACAGAACTGATTTGGAAATGCCAAATATTTTAATAGGAAATCTGATGTGGAAATTTGTTTATTTTCAAAATTTCTCAGGTAACTATGTTGATCTGCCAATGAAAAGCTGATATCTGAAAAAGCTTTGGTTTTCAAAAATGTTTCAGGTTTTACTAAATATTTTCAAAACCAAGCCCCCCCCCCCCCAATCTCACGTTTTTACAAACCCAGACATTTTTACTGAAAGAGTTTAGGTTTTAGTTTCCATTGTTTTAGGATATCTAGAAGGCAGGGTAGATAAGCACCTTATAGAATAATTAATTATATATATATATAGAGAGAGAGAGAGAGAGAGAGAGAGAGTATAAGCTTTTGTGAACTCAAGTTCACTTCATTGGATGTGGTGAATGGGTAGCACAGAGAAATGTATAGAATGGAGTGAGGCAGACAAGGTTCTTTGGGTAGATGTGATATATTTTATTAGATCAACTAAAATAGTTGGAAAAATTGTTTTTTTGCAAGCTTTCAGTTACAAACACCCTTCTTCAGGCAGAGGGAGAGTCTACAGTTTTTTTGTGCTCTCCTGGTTGGGATTGAAGCCAGTATGCAAGAATTCAGGTCAGTGAAAATGCAAATGAATGGTAGTGAGGATCAGAGGGGGTGAGAGATAGTGGGTGAAAGACAGGTGTGGGGGGAAAGGGAAATGATGACCTGGTGATAGAATGTAGCTGGTAAAATGCAGACAGGTTACCTGGGGTTATCAGATGGCAGGAAGGCTCTAATGTGCCATAAATCCAATGTCCATATTTAGTCCCTGATTTTTTGTATCCAGTAGATTGTTGACAGGAAGTTCATAGGCTCATCTGTGAAAGCTGTTTTGTAAATTCCCTTTGAGGATTCAAACTGAGAGACTGGAGAGAGACTGGTTATCTTGTAAGAAGTGTGAATTCACAAGTAACTGGGTATTTCTGTCTTTGATAGATTTTCAGTGTGTGTTCATTTTGGTGTGCAGTTGTTGTTAGGTTTCTCCTACATGTTTTCCATAAGGGCATTTAGGGCACTGGATAAGATATTACTTTTCTGAAGGTGCAGATGTAAGTGAATGGTTTGAATACAAAATTATAGAATGGAGCACATGATTTGAATACAAAAGGTAGGAAAGGAGGAGAGAGAAAAAAGGATAGAAGGGAGGAGGGGGATGTAGAGGAGGGAACAGTGTTGGAAGAGGCATACATGCAAAGAACCTATAGAAACAAAGGGGCCATGAAAGTTAATCCAGGTAACAGGATAAGAATCTGTTGTCCGTATTGAAATCACACTTAACACAGTCCAGTCTATGGATGATTTCTTGTTCAACAGTTTCCCTTTCAAACTGCTTTTAAAAATCTTGATGACTGATAACAGCAATCCTGAGGTCAGCAACGGAGGATCCAGGGGGGTTAAAGTGTCCTGATATAGGCCTTTGTGCCTTTCGGCATCTAATGTCAGATCAGTGCTTGTTCATTCTTACACACGGAGATTGCCCTGTCTGTCTGATGTAAACAGCAGATGGGCATTGTATGCACATGATGTGACATTGGTAGAGTTGCAGGTGAATGAACCTTGGATGTTGTACACCTTGTTATTAGATCCAGTCATGAGGTGTGATGATGTGTTCTGTGTTGATGCAAGGGCACAGTAGGTGTTTGGGTCCATTGCAAGGCCTGGTGCCTCAGTGAGGAAGGGAGTTAGTCTGTTGTTTGAGAGACACTGTTTGACGTTGGGGACTGTCTGTAACAGTCATCCTTTTCCAGGAGGGGTTGAAGGTCTTTTATGATGTGTTTAAAATGGTCAAGCTGGCGGCTGTAAGAGACAACCAAAGGAATTCTATGGTCCCTGTCCTGGGGTTGGTATTGTAGCAGGTTGGAGCGGGGTCTCTATCTGGCTTTGTTGATTTGAGTACCTACAGTTTTGGGATTATATTGTAACTGTAGGAATCTCCTCTCTAGATCCTTAAAGTGTTCATCCCAATCAGTGGGATTAGAGCAGATACAATTGTAATGTAGAGCTTAGCTGTAGATGGTGGATCAAGTGGTGGTCCGTAGGTTTCTGGGACAGTGTGGTGGTGATGTGGCCACTGCAAACCTTTATGGTAGCATTTAGGAAATGAATCTGTTAGCTGGAGTATTCCAGAGTTAGTTTGGTGGCAGAGTGGAAGCTGTTAAATTCCCAATGACATTTCTCCAGAATCTTTCCCATGTGTCCATATTATGAAGATGTCATCAATGTACCTGAAGTGTACAGCAGCTGCAGAGGAAACAGACTTTAAGGTCTGTCATAAATATGTTGGTATCTTGGAGAGCCATATGTGTGCATATGCCAGTGCCTTTTGATTTTAGGCAGAGATGACCAGAGCAGGGTGCGGGACCCGGGGCAAATTAGTCTGTGTGGGGCCCCACCCCCGGACGCAAGAAAGCCACGTTGGATTCAGTGGCGGGGGGAGGGAGGGAGGGGGCACCGAGGGGCCAAACGTGAAGCTGGTGGCAGCATGGAGTCGCTGTGGCCGCTCTGCCTGGCTCTGCAAGGCCCCCCAAAGGACGGGGTCTGGGGCAGTCACCCTGATTTGCCCCCTCTCTCCCCCCCACCCAAGGACAGCCTTGATTGTAGGTATGCAGAGTCCCCAACACTGAAACAGTTGTGTGTGAGGACAAAGCAGACAAACAGCCTCTCTGTGCTTTGGGTCACCTAATGAATCAAAACAGTTTTTTCATCAAAGATATTTCAGTGAAAACATTTTGACTGCTTTTAGTTATTAAATCTGAGCAAAATGAGTACAAAGAGGGAGCAAAATGTAACCATATCAGAATGGTCAGTGGGACTTCAGCATGTGCCTACGACTAAGAATATATAGAAGTGCTTTGGTGAATAGGTCTGGCCCTGGATTCTGATCTTACACTGATCTCAATCTGGACTAATTCCACTGAAGTCAATAGACTTATTCCTGCCTCTACTCATGTATCTGAGTTTAAACAACTTTGGTTAAAGCAATCCAAAGCTTCATGTAGACCCTCTTAAGACATCTCAAACCTGGCATATATCTAACTAAAGACCATAGGGAATCTACTTAAACTAAATTGAGCTAAGTTCAAACCAATTTAAGTGTACCAACTAGTGTTTGCTCTGGTTAAACTAAACTGATTTTAAGCTAGTTTAAAGATCAATCCACATAGTCTTTTGAATATAAAAAGATTATTTGCTGCAATAAAACTAATAGAAAAGCAGCTTTGACAACCCCAAGAGCTAACCCCCCTCCCTCCCCCTAAAGAGCTGGAAGACTCCAAAAGCTGAGAGATTTAAAAAATAAAAGATGTTCGGTTCTTTTCCATTTTCCTGAAATGCCGAATAACTGTTCAGTATTTAGGATTCAAGTTTCAAGCTGTTTTCTACAAGAGAGGCCATACATGTACAACTTGAGATTCTTACATAATCACGGTATTGCAGGAGTTAGACTTTTTAGAACAACACCTCATATTGACAGACTTTCAGTAAAATCACGAACTCTCATGACTCTCATGAGATTTGGCAGTGTCAGAATCCCAGCACACAAAGTTTCCCAGAGGAGATCCTGACAGACAAATTCACTTAGCAAAACAAAAAAGAACAGGCAACCAAAACGTATAAGATGTGAAAAATCATCCTCTGATGACACATGAAGATCATTAGTCTGTTCTTGAAGGGGAAAGAAATATTTTTTCTTCATGTCACAACAGTCATGAACACTCTATTTCATTCCCTATGGAGCAGCTCACATCTCACTTGAATAAAACACTGCATCCTGCACTCTACAACATATAAATTCAGTTTGGGCAGATCCAACTTTTTGTGGTATGTCTGGGCTGGCTGGAAAAAATCAAGAAACATATGGAGACGGCGACCCATAGATTGAACAGATTATACCTTCCAGTTTTGGAAATGTCCCAGTTTCTCTCACCTGACTGTTGCTTGAGAACAACTGCTCAGACTGGTGAATTCATATTAGGATGCCAGGGGACTGAGCATTTACCCTGTGGATTAGTTCCTTCCACTTTTATTTTAATTCACAAATATGAATCAAATCCTGAGAGGAGCTGAGCACCTGTTATGCATGTGCTGTGCCCATGGAAGTCCATTGGGTGTATGGATGCTTAGCAGGTGCAGAGCATCTTGCTTGTAGTGCCTCTTTCTGCCGTAAAGCAGAAAGACACCGCAGTTGCCTATTCTTGCTTCTTCTTTACATTGCAGCTCGGATACCCCTACCATCTACAGCAGCTCCCCCTTTCCCCCCTGCCCCACTAGTTCAACTACACACCTCAAACTCAGTCTCCAAGCCAGCAAGCAAACAAGGGCAAGGAGATGTAAGCATCCCAGGAAGGACAGACAACCCAGTCTATAAGCAGAAGGACACCATCTCAGCTTCTCAGTTCACTACAGCAGCAGTTCTTGTTATTGTAACAGTTTCCAGGCCAGCCTTCCTGTATGTTTCTCTCAGGAGTCTCCTTCCATGGAACTCTGGCTCCCCAGCCCCAACTCAAGGAAACAGAAGATTTCATCACACATGAATTTTTGGGGCAAGTGGCCAGCCTGGATGATGACTCAGACCTTCACAGTATAGTAACTTAGTTGTGCTAATAGATTCTAGACTTGTGCCTCTGGCCTCCAGACAGCCTGATGACTAAACCAGCAGCACTTTGTCAAAGGGGAATAAGCTTGGAAGTGCCAGAAACCTAAGAAAAGAACTTATTGGGCAAGGATCAGAAACTCAACATTGTGATGTGGAGCCAGGATGAGAGACCCGGTCCTCAGTCTCCAAAGCACTAAAGTGCTTTTATCATTTGAGCTAAAACAGACCTCCCTCACATGGTAGCAGTAGGATGTTCCTTTTCCTAGCTATGGACCAATCACAAGATTGGTGTTGTACCCATACACACGCATGTACACACACACACACACACACACACGCACACTCTTACATTACAGCAGGATTAAGCCATTTGATTTCCCATAATCACAAGTCCTGGCAGAGTCAAAACTCCAATTTTGTTCTTTTCTGTGCTAGTATAATGTCCTAGCCACAGGATCATGATATGTCTCTTAGAAAGGTGGCTGCCCTGCATAAAACAATTAAGAGTTATGGAGTAATATACTGCCTTTGTCTGCTTAACAACAGGAATAGAATAAATAAAGAAGGGCCATGTGGGATAACATTATTGTAAAAATTACTTTCTGTACTATACATCTCCACTGTAACTCAAACCTGTCTCACACCTACTAACTTAGTTTGAAATTTTCAAACACAACTGAACATCCATCTTCATTGGGCAACTTTGAAAATCCTGGATTAAAGACTTGATCTTTTGCTCACTGGCATTCATAGAATGATTCCCATTCATTTCAGCTGGTATTGGATCAGAGCTTAAGGCCCTAACCCTATGCTTAAATATGGTAATAGTTTTATCTGGCACATCTGTATGAGACGCTACGTTGCTGTAGTGATGAGGTACAGTGATGTAGCTCATTGCTATGGTGACGTAGTGTGGGCAGGCACAAACTGTGACATTATTGCTACATCACTGTAGTGACAAACTACATTACGATAGCTCATCACTATGGTGACCTAGGGCTGTGCAAAATGACTACGTTTTGTTTTGGTTTCAGATTCGGCCATTTCAGAGGACAGTGATTCGTTTCAGTGGTTCGGATCACTGTTCCATTTCAATTCAACCAAATCTGTTTTGGAATTTCAACACTATTTTGGTGCTGATTCAGAGATTCGGATCAGCCAGGGAGAGGCAGGCACAGCTGGGCTCTATAAGCAACTTATAGAGTAATTAATTAATATATATATATATAGAGAGAGAGAGTATAAGCTTTTGTGAACTCAAGTTCACTTCATCAGATGTGGTGAAAGGGTAGCACAGAGAAGTATGTAGAATGGAGTGGGGCAGAAAAGGTTCTTTGGGTAGATGTGATATATTTTATTAGATCAACTAAAATAGTTGGAAAAATTGTTCTTTGCAAGCTTTCAGTTACAAACACCCTTCTTCAGGCAGAGGGAGTCTGCAGTTTTTTTGTGCTCTCCTGGATGGGATTGAAGCTAGTATGCAAGAATTCAGGTCAGTGAAAATGCAAATATGTGGTAATGAGGATCAGAGGGGGTGAGAGATAGTGGGTAAAAGACAGGTGTGGGGGGAAAGGGAAATGATGACCTGGTGATAGAATGTAGCTGGTGAAATGCAGACAGGTTACCTGGGGTTATCAGATGGCAGGCAGGCTCTAATGTGCCATAAATCCAATGTCTATATTTAGTCTATGAATTTTTGTATCCAGTAAATTGATGAAATGAAGAACAGTAGGTTCTCCCACAGCTCCTCTGGCTGTGCCTGCCTCTCCCCAGGCAGGGGGAGCCACAGGAGAAGCCCTCATGCCTGCCCTGCCTGGCCCCAGCTTCCCAGCACTTTAAAAGGAGGTCCGTGGGGCTGTGCTGTACTATTCCAGGGGGCACCTCTGAATCATTTTGAAACATTCCAAATTTCCTAAACGTTTTGGATGGTTTCATTTTGTTTCGGAGATGTTTCAGAGCCTTCCATTTCATTTCAGATTCAGTGTTTTGGGTGCCGAAATGGGCTGAAACACCTCAGAAATGAAATGGCTGCCAAAATTTCACACAGCCCTTCATAGCATCTAAAAATATCCATGTGCCAGTAAAGCAAGTCCTAAATGACTACGTCGTACCAAATGCACAGTCAGGGGCATGTGGAGGTGCATCCTCTGGGCATTAATGAAATCTGCTAACTCACATTAGCATAATTTAATGCACATTACAGGCATGCATCTACACATGCGTGGCCTTAATGCACATTAAAAATAGCGCAATTAGGTTAATCATGCCTAAATTTGATACCTGCAAATGCAGGTATCAAATTTAGGCACGATTAGTTAAAGCACATTAATGCACGTGTAGACTTGACCCAGCACTAACTTTAGTGCTGGGTCTGCCCAGCCACTAGGGGCACATGGCAGGGTTGCAGAGACTTGGCAGTAAGTTTAATGCCAAGTCCCTTCATGTGTAGGCACCAAAAATCACTTAAAGTCCATTAGCTTAATGTGCATTAACTTGAGTTGCACTTAAATGCATGTGTCTACGCTCCCTCTGTGTATGAAATGGGGAGAGCATACTGGAGACATGTAAGAAAGAAAGGGAGTCAGGGGTATTAGTGGATTATAGGATGACCATAAGCTGCTAGCACGATGCAGTTGTGAAAAGGCCAATGCAGTCCTAGGGCACAATATATGCAGAAGAAACAAGGACTATTTTTACAAGGCTTTGGGAAAACCTCATTTAGAATGCTGTGTGCAGTTCTGATAACCAGTATTCAAAAAAGATGAAAACAAACTGGAATGGGTTCAAAGAAAAGCTATTAATGTGCTTGACGGAATAGAGGACTTTTCTTATGAAAGAGAGTTAAAGGAACTTGGCTTGTTTAGTTGAGCAAAAAGGAAATTAAGTAGGAAATTAATATGATCACTTTACAAACAGATTTGTGGGTAAATATTAGGGAAGAAGATGAGCTTTTTAGGCTGAAAAACATCACCAGCACAAGATCAAATGGCTACAAGTTGAAACGAGAAGATTGATCTTAGAGGAATAAAGTGCTGAAATTCTCTTCCAAGCAAACTGGTGAGAGTAAAGAATCTGAATCACTTTTAAGACTGACCTGGAAAAGTTTATGAAAGGGATAGTATCATAGAACAGGGAGTTCTGGTTCAGCAAGCTGTGTGAACTGGCCTCACACTGGAGTAACACATTTGTGGTCCTCAGATTAAGGCATAGAAACTCTTTTGTAGTATGTAAGGTGTCTAGAATTCCCATCCTTTGGGGGCTTTGCTGTTGGGGCCAGGAAGGATTTTTTTCTCCTCATGAATGCTGCTGGTGTCTGAGGATTTTTTTTTCACTTTTCTCTGAAGCACTGCAATATTGGCCATAACTTAGATTGGAGGTTTAGACTAGAGTGAGCTGATGCTTCTGCCAGTACTTAGAAAACCCAGAAGTTTCTGGCTAGAGGGTCTTTTTCTTCCACTCAGGGTTATACTGGCTGTGTCTGCACAACACATTGACTGTGCAGTAGTGCATTACTACAGTGCAGTAGCGTTTCATAGCATGAAGCATGATGAGATGCTACTGCACAGTAGTAATGAGCTACTGCGCAATTAGCATCACCTAAAAAGCCATTTGGCAATGCTGCTGCACAGAAACTCTGGTTACTGCACAGTCATTTAGTACTTGTGTATGTGGGTACTAAATGACTGTGCAGTTAGTATCTCATGTAGACACAGCCACTGATTATCAAATTAGGTGTCTGTAGGGAATTTTACCCCAAAGCCATGAATTGTGGGACACTTTGCTACTTTCTGTAGCGTGGAGCACAGTCCTTTTCCTAGGATCTTTTTTAAGCATACAATAACCAAACTATATCTTTTTGTTTCTGCTGTGAAAGAGCATTGTCAGTGCCTTTCCTTGCTTTTACTTATAGTATATAATAAACTATTCTTGGTGTTTGGGGTATTGTTGCTGTGTGTGAGGATATGTAGTGGACATTTTGGGGATTCCTTGGGTAACTGGTTGCCTGTGAATGGAGGGGACTGGATTTGATGGCCCACAAAACATCTGCCACCTCTATTTTCTTACAGGTAGTTACACAAAACAGGTCAGCTAATATATGTAAGCCTTCATGTTCGTGTGCCTTCATGTTTGCAGAATCAGGGCACATGCTGTATAAGCAGCCTCATCTCCTTTCTCTCTCCCTTTTCATTGCTAATTGAAAGGGAGATTTCTGTTGGTAAAAAAACAAACATGTTTCAGAGGACAGATTTTCAGCTGGTGTGAATCATCATGCCCAAATATTTGCAAGATTCAGCTTATTAGCCAGATTCAATTCCTATTGAAGTCAATGGAAGCCTCTGACATTACTTTTGCTTACATGCTTCAGTGAGTGAGGACAGACTTAAGCATCTTTTGGGTGAAGCACAGACACACATGGTTTGGTGAATGAGGGCCAAAAACCCAAATTCAGTTCCCTATTAAAATCAATGGTAAGATTTAATTCACTGGGATCTGTGAACAGAAGTGCTATCTACATATGCTTTTATCTGCATATATGTGTGTGTATTGAAAAACAGAAGAAAGCATTGCAAGCACAACAGCTGTTAGATGTTAGATATGTTTTCTGGAAAGTTGGGAATTCAACAGAAAACTATCTGGATTTTCAGTGGAGCCTGACACACTGGAAAGAAAATTTAGTTGGTATAGCATCTGTCACAGCATGGACAACTGGTGCCTCTTGAGTTGGGGGGGGCACATGCCTCCCCCCCAACACCAGTCAGTGACCCCCATGGCCGCTTTCACTGATGGGGGGGAGGTGTCCTGGCAGCAAATCTCACGGGAAGAGGGGAGGGCCTGTGGCCAATCTCACTCACCAAAAAGCAGTTGCGCCACTCTTCCAGTTGTGACCACTTCTGGAAGCCGCATGGCCGCTTTTGCTAGTGGCCCCACTTCCTGGCCAGTGCTTGCAGGGGGGGCATTGATGCTCCTTCCTGCTCCCCTGCCCATTGCCTAAACAGGGAGCATGGCCTTACAGGGGATGCATCAGTGCTCTCAAGGGGTGCACCCTGTGCACCTCCTACACATTGCCACTATATCATAGAATTCCACTTTTTCTTGTTCTTATACATTTAATTTTGCAATTTTCTTTGATAACTATTTATTGATAGGAGAATTCAGTTTGAAACACAATTGCACTAAATGCCAATCTGTCCCAAAATAATGAAAACTTCAGTATATATATCTTATTTATCTGATTAATTTTTTGTTTTGCAGTTTGGGAAAAGGAAAGGGAAAGGTTTTACTTTTGGTACAAACTACCATTTTGGTTGTAATGTTTGGTTTTTAGGTTCTTAGGTTCCATGAAGAACCAAACATCATTAAAGAAATCAGCCATTTCTAGAAAAACTTGTAATTTAATCAAGATTTACATTTTTCATTACACATAGCTTTTAGAGTTGTACGAAATTTCACCAGCTGTTTCATTTTGATGCTGTGTCAACTCATTTTGAGCTTGAAACATCAAAATCAAAATGAAATGAAGGGTTTCAAAACAGTCTTAAAATGAAATGAGGGCAGTTGAAATGTTTAAAAAATTTTTAAACATTTCGAGTTTCGAAGCTCAAGCTGGGCTTTCCTGCAGGGAAAAAGAAAGTAAGGAGATGGAGGGGAAAGGTGAGGGAAGGGCTGCCTCATATTGACTGTGTAGCTGGCCAGTGACTGATCCTTCTCTAAGGTCCCTTCCAATCCCAGTGCTCTGGGGGCCGGATGGAAAAATAGCATAAAAGGCAGCATTGTTTGAACTGTCCTGCTTTCTGCCTTGGGATCTGACAGTTACTGAGCTCTGTCTTCCAGCAGCTCAGAAGGATTAGAAAATGAAGGCTACTACTAACATTGATTTGAATGATTTCCTACTTGCTAGCCAGCCTAGCAAGTGGGATTCCAGAATACCTTTTTCTTTCTTCTAGACCCTTTTATTTTATTATTACATTCATTTATTTATTCTTTTCAATTTTTAAATTATATTGGCTATTACACTGTAGAATTTAATTTATATAGGAAGGGAGATGCATTTATATTTTATTTCTAAACATTTATACCTTGCGGCATAGACTACATATCTTACAGAATTTATATAGGAACGTGGATACATTTATATAGTTGTATAAAAGCAAGACACTATGAAACACACCATGAAGCCTTGTGGAAAGGCAGCTGGCAAGCTTTCAGGGAGGAGCAGAAGACTGGGTAGAGGGAGAGGTGTAAGTCCTGTCGCTGCCGCCCCCCCAAACTGAGATGCAGCTTCTTTCCTACAACTAGCAGGGATGAAGCTTCCACAAGCAGCAGGGAGAGGGGAACAGTGCCAGTGCCACTGCCTGTGTCTGAGACTGCATCTCCTCCAAAAGCACCAGCCATAACCTCCCCTACCATCACTATGACAACAAGCTGCAGCACCAGCACCAGCATGACAGTCTTCTCCACCTCCATTTCATTTCCCATGCTGAGCTTTCCAGTGCCAGAAGGAGAGCTGGGGCTGGACCTGGATCTGAGTGTCCTAGCAAGGGAAATTCTGGGGAAGGAGGGGGAATCAGCTGAGTTTGTGCCCCACACTCCTCAAGTTTCCCCAAGAGCCAGGTCTCCTTCCCCAGAAAGCACTTCAGAGGAGGCTAAGGTAGATGTTGCGGAGGCAAGCAACTCAGCTGAGTCTGCTCCTCTTATTGCTGTGCCTCTGCCTGCTGAGGAGGGGGAAATTGGAGCATCCACACATGCACCCACACCCCAGAAGTGAGCAGGTAGTCTGGTCTGGGAGCATTTTGAGCTGGCAGATGATCCCATGTATGTTATCCACCTGCACTGCCGAGCCAAAACCAGCCAGGGCAAGGGAACAAAACACATGAGCACCACAGGGATGCTGATGCATCTTTGCAGGCACCACCCCCTTGCCCTTGCTCATCCTCGGCCTGGCACCAGTGGGAGTATGCCCAAAGGGAAGTTCCCCTCCTTCTCCAAAGCTCCTGTCCCCTCAAAGCAGAGGCAGGCCACCCTGGAACAGTGGGGAAAAGGCGGACAGAAAGGGGGGCACATTGCAAGGGTAAGAGAGATCACCCAGAGCATTGAGGAGATGCTTGCTGTTGATGGCCGGTCTTTCTCCTTAGTTGAGTGGCCAGGGTTCAGGTGGTTCATGGCACTTCTGGCCCCATACTACCAATTGCCCACATGTACCACCTTCAGCAGGACGGTGGTGCCCTCCCTGTATGAGACATGCAGGGAGTACTTGAGGGAGGAGCTGCACAAGGCAGGCCTACAGGTGGCCTTACACTTCATCTCAGAATGGAGCAGCCGGGGTGGAGATCATGCCTACCTCTCTCTCACAGGGCACTGGTGTGACCAGTCCGGCTGTTGGTGGGCTCTCCTTCAAGCTGAGGTGATGGATGAGTCCCACATGGCAACCAAGATCACGCAGGCCATGAACCACTTGGTGCAGGAGTTGCTCGGTGGGCAGGGCAAGCTCACTTGTGGGTTCATGGTCTCTGACAATGAAACCAATATGGTCAAGGTGATCCATGATGCCAACTTTGTTGGCATCCGCTGTGTGGCACACAAGTTCCACCTCATTGTCAGGGACATTTTGGAGGGGGACAGGGCTGCCAGTGATGGTGCCAGCACTACCAGCAAGCTCATTTCCAAATGCAGGAAGGTGGCAGGCTACTTATACAGGAGCATCAAGGGGGCAAGATGCTGTGGGACAAACAAAAAGAGCTGAACATCCCACAGCACAAAATCATGCAGGATGTGGAGACTCGGTGAAACTCTACATACCTGATGCTTGAGAGGCTGGTGGAGCAACAGAAGACCATCCATTAGATGGCCTTGCTTGGGGAGATTGGGATCAGCAGCTCCCTGAACAGAGCTGAGTGGGATACCATCTTCCAGATCTTGGTGGTCCTCAAGCCCTTCCTCGAGGTCAACGAGACCCTCAGCACTGGCGATGCCCTTCTTAGCCAAGTGATCCCTGTAGTGAGGGAACTTCAGAGACAAATGAAGAGCTTCCAGGGGTTCAATGTTCCTGGCTGAGGCAAGCCACTGTCACCAGACATCCAAGCACTGCTGAGGCAGCTGAAGGAGGGCATCAAGAAACGGCTTGATCCCTTGCAGTCCAGTATGGTCCACGTGCTGGCTGCCAAGTATGACCTGAGGGTGAAGGGTAGTATATGCAGCAGCCAAACCCTGAATCAGTGGACAGAGGTGCTGGTGAAGAGAATCAGGAAGGCAGAATGGCAGATGCAGGGGCATATGGAAGAGGGGGATCCACTGTCCCATGGTATCATGCCATCCACCAGTCAGTTGCCTCCTCCACCACAGGTGCTGCCAATGTGGGCCAAGGGCATGGTTTCTATGGTGGGGTCCAGAGGCACCAGACCCCACCATCAGGCAGATAGCACTCAGGCCTTCATGACTGCATATCTTGCCAAGGACATGGAGCCACTGCTGTGTGACCCTTTGGTCTACTGGGCAACCTGCAGCCAGATGTGGCCAGATCTGGCCACAGTTGCCCATGAATGCCTATCCTGTTCACCAACCTGGCATGCAATGCAGGCAAGAAAGCCAGTCAGTGAAAGTAGAAATGGAGGCATCAGGGAGTGAGGGACAGGCTGGGGTGGGGGTGGGAAGGGAGATGTAGCAGCACAGGTAAAAGTGGAGAGATACGTGAGAAATCAGATGTCCGGCAGGTCACAGTGTGTCAGAATTCCAATGTCTATATTGAGTCCCTGAATTTCTCTACCTAGGAGGCTTATGAAGTGAAGTTCATAGACCTGGCTGTGAAAAGTGGTTTGTAGATTCCCTTTCTGGATCAGGCCTGAGAGACTGGAGACAGTGGTTTTTTTGTGAGAAATGTACCCCCACAGGTAGTTGGGTATTCTTGTCTTTGATAGATTTTAGTGTGCAGTTTGTGGGGGTACTGGAGATTGTTGGCAGGTTTTGTGTTTTGAGCTGTAGGAAGTTGGCTTCTGGTGATGAGGTTAGGTTAGCAAGTTTTGGTGCTTGTTTGAATTTACAAACCACTTTTCAGAGCTGGGCCTATGAACTTCACTTCATCAGCCTCCTAGGTGTAGAAACTCATGGACTCGACATAGTCGTTGGATTTATGACACGCTACAACCTGCTGGATATCTGACTCCCCAGGTATCTCTCCACTGTTACCTGTGCTGCTACATCCCCATTCCCCACCCACCTCCAGCCTGTCCCTCGCCCCCTGACATCTCCATTTCCATTTTCACTGACTGGCTTTCTTGCCTGCATTGCATGCCAGCCTCTGGCTTCTTTACTAGTCCTTCCATCCAGGAACAGCACAGACCAAGTGCAGGTGCTTCCTCAGCCTGACAAAGAGTTTTTCAACCTGAAAGTTTGCTAAAACATATTTCTGTAACTAACTATTCAGTTAGCCTGCTAAAACATACCAGATTAGATTGGCCCAAAGGAAAGGACCTTGTCTGCCGGTGCCATGTCCTTAGACCAACACCCCTAACACCTGACTGGAAGGACACAGGGCCCTGGGCACATCTAAGCCCCAGGGTTGGGGCTGGCAGGGAGAGTTCTCTGCCAGCTGCTGGAGAAGAAACTCCTGCAGGAAAGGAAAGAAAGGCTCTAGTCTGTGACAATTTGGCTGCCTGAGATGCTGTTGGTGCTACTGTACTGCTTACTAAGTTATTGCCTGTTGTCATTTAAAGTGGAGGACCAGACTGAGGCTGTAGGGGAGGAAGCAGCCTCATTGGGGCACACTGTCTTGTTGTGTAGAGGCCCCAGCACCAGTGGGGGCATACCTTAACACAGACACGCAGTGTCATCCATGTCATGAGTTTTGCATGTCAGCATCCTGAGATTCAGTTTCCCAGAAATCCTTGCACCTATCTCCTTGAAAGCTGGCAGGCTCCATGGCCTCAGCAGGGCCTATCATGCCTGCAGTTTCCATTCTGCTGCACCTAGACATAGAGTGTCACCCATGTCACGAGTTTTGCTTGTTAGCAGCCTGAGGTGCAGTTTCCCAGAACCTCTTGCACCTATCTCCTTGAAACCTGGTAGGCTTGATGGCTTCAGCAGGGGCTAGCATGCCTACAGTTTTCACCCTGTTGTGCCTTAACACACACACGTGACATGAGTTTTGCTTGTCATCAGCCTGAGGTGCAGTTTCCCAGAAACCCCTGCACCTATGTCCTTGAAACCTGGCGGACTTTATGGTCTCAAAAGGGGATACCATCTCTACATGTTTCATCCAAATCAGACAAGAAATGACAAAGTTTCATGCTTCCCCATTATAGCCTATTGGTGAAACGTCAAAACAGCGAAACAGTTTCAATGAAACAAAATGGAACAGCCATTTCACAATGAAACAAAACTCGAAAAGATACACTGTCCTGTCAAAACATCAAAATGGAAGTCGAAACAGAACAGAGCTGTTTTGCACAGCTCTAAAGCTTTGACAGATTTTTTTTTACCTACTTGGATTCATATAGCCACGTGTCCTTGAACACCCAAGAAAGATTCATATAGTATTTCAGCAAAGTTTCTCTTTTCTTTTTTGAGTATATTACAGAGAACTCATCAATATTTTTGATGGAAAAGAACTTTCCCTAAACAAAAATTTTAATGGGAAACTTTTTAATACAATCAAAGTTTAAACAACCCCATTTTTCTCTTTTTTCATCCCTTTCCACCCTTTTTTCTCTCCTTTCCATTTCTCTCTTTTTCTAGAGGCAAAAGAAAAAAAAACATCAAAATGAGAAAGAAAAAAAGGGGGTTGGAAAAGGAGAGAGAATGTGGGTACAACAGAAAATCCTTTCACATAAAAAGATTTACATTTTCACTGAAAAAAAATCTATCATATTTAAAGAAATATTTACAGAAGATTCCAGCACTAACTTTTATCCATTTGGAATAAATATCATTGAGATGGGTGTGATGCACTCTCTACTGCTCTCTGCTATGGCAGTGTTCCCCTGCCTTTTCCATCTCTCATCTCTTTCCTACAAGAAAATAAATCTGCAGTCCCTCTCCCACTAGTTCAGCAACTTCCTCCCAATCTATTCACAAAGAAACCACAAGCAGTTAGGATACCCTGAATCTTGTTTTACTTTCATTGTCCTAATTTGGTCTGGTTGTTTTCAACTGGAGGATGAGTTCCATTCTCCAGTGCTGCCAGGAAGTTCCACATGATTAGCATGTGTAGCACAGCAACAGCCCGAAGTAGCTCTGGAGCTGTAGAGCACTGTATTAATTTCTCTGTGATTGGAGAGATTAGCAAGCCAAAAGCTGACATATCATTCTGACTTGCATAGTACACTCAAAGCAAATGACTTAAAGGAACATTTAATGTGCAGCAGCTCCATTCTTTGTCAGGAAGTTAGAGCAGCAACAGGTTAGGCTAAAAACAAAAAACAGAAACCAAAAAACGTTGCAAACTAAACACTATTGTAAGAAACCTTCCCACCCCACTAAAAATAAAAACTGGCTAGAAGGTTTGGAAAGTGATATTGCATACTACTCTGTGGTTTCGCCTCTTTCCATCCCTGGTGTGAGCCATCACAGCAGTTTAACTGGTAAGTCTGTAGCTCCCACTGCACGTTAAAGACAACAGCTTGATTCTCATTGGGTCAGAAATGACAAAGAGAAATGGTCAGCAGGCATCCATCCAAGTTTCTTTAGAGAGGCAGAATTTAAGTGACTTTGCATGCTACATGCAACCTGATGAATGTCTGGTGAGGGGAGGCCTCAGTGCAGAATAAAAGTTCATAGTTCCTCTACTCGCTGTAATTGGAAATGCTATGCAAAAAATAAAATATGTCAACAGTTCTCTCTGCCTGCCTAACATCATGAAAGGCCAGTGGATCATTATATGTTAGCCCTGCAACTTAAAAGAATTACAACCCCAGTGGTTATTAGGAGAGCAGCTGGTTTATGAAGCTGCTATGGGTAGACCTGTCAGAGTTCATGAGTAAACAGAATGTGAGCACAGGCGCTGTACTGCAGGGGGAAATCAATTGCATTTTCTCCAAAATAAAAGGAAGAGTTTTGCTCTGGGCAATGTAGAATATAATGTGCAACTGTTCCACATTAGCTGCAACATTCTTCTTTTTACCACCCAATTTTCCTTTTATTCTACAGTGAACAGTTGAGGTTCTCTGTTGCACATTGGGAGTATCCAAACTGGAAATAATTAAAATATATATTTCATTTATAGTGGACCTTATGTGAGTGGAAGGAAAGATTGCCACAGCTTCCTGAGTATATGATTTAATGATGTGTTCTGCATTTTCTTAATTTTCCACATTTTAACAGCCTCTGTTCTCTATTTAGAGGAGAGATCCTTTCAGAGGCACAGTGGACAGATTTCCTAGAAACCTAAAATTCAAAGTGTATAGCAAACAGCAGCTATGTGTGTGCCTGAGGAGAGCTGAGTTGTTTGGATTATTGACTCATTTTTTTAGTGCATGTCATGAGTTTACATGACAGACACAGCAAAACACTTAAATAAACAAGAAAAATTACTCATAAATTAGAAATAATGTAATGTAAAAAAAAAAAATCCAGGACACTAAAAATGATCTTATAGGTAAGGATCTTATGGTGGAGGTGCAGGAGTCCTTAGTTTGATCATCAGCTTTGCCTCTGACCTGCTGTATGTGTTCCTTAGCAAATCACTCTCATCCAAAGACCATAACAGACTTTCCACTGAATTTGGATAAGGCCCTCTGTGCTTCAGTTTCCTGCCTGAAAAATACTGATAATATTTCCTTCTCTTACTCTCAGTGAATATTTGTGAAGTGTTTGGAGGCCATGGTGACAGAGGCCAAATACAAACAGAGGCTAGTTTCAACTCAGAAGTAAAGACTTTGGGTTGGGCCCCTAGGGGATTTTTACACGTGCTCCCTATGCAGCACTGGGCACTTTTAATTAGTGAGTTGCACTAATTAAAAGCACCTGCCCATCATGTATATCAGTGGCACAGTGCATCCCCACACTGAGAAAATGGTGTGGTGCACTTTGAACTAAAGCACATCGAACATGTTTTATTTCAAAGTGTGACAGAACACCCTTTAGGATGTTTGTCACTTTAAGGGTTGGAGCAGGGAGTGGCCAGGTGGCTGAGAGCAGCCATTTTGGGAGAGCTGTGTTATAAAAGTAGATCATTTTTGAGATCAGGAAGCTGGGAATAACATTGCCTGGTGGAGCTCCCTCTCCAGGAATATTTTGGAGGTAATGGTGCAGCTATGGGGACGGAGGAGGCCTCATTGGTCTTGGGCATGATTTGAAACTGCATCCTGCAGGGGAAGGGTGGCCTGGCATGGGAGCCTCCAGGATCTGCCAGGCCAGTTACCTCCCTAGTGAAAGGCGAGGAGGGGCTCCTTAACCCAAGCCCCACCTTCAGGTGGGTTACCAGGGGAGAGTGGGCCAGGTAAGCTTATTGAGAAGTGCCTGAGTCCTATGGGGTGTTGGACCCTGGAGGTGGGCCAGGCATGCTCAAAGAGGAGCACCTGAGCTCAAGGGGGTGCAAGACCCTGGGCCCTGAGAGTGACAGGACTGAGTAGTGGGGCCATTTAAGCTGAGAGAGGAGCGTCTGAGTCCCAAGAGTGTTCAATCCTGGGCCCCAGTAGGAGGGGCAGTGTGTTAGCCCAAAGGGGAGGGAGTAAGGAATGGCCCGGTGATGGGCTAGGGCTGAGAGACCCTGGAGTGGGGTGAATCAGAGGTCACCACCCAGATGAGGGGCACAGAGGACCCAAAAGGATGGGCCAGGGCTGACTGAAGAGAATATGCAGAGGAATTGGCAGTCACTGCCCAGATGAGGGTCACGGGAGGCCCAAAAGGCTGGGCCAGGGCTGTCCGAAGTATGAGTGGACAAGCTTGAGGATCTCTCTGGAGTAGGGCAGTGTGAGTGTTACCTGGATAGGCAGCATGTAAGAGGGCCTTGTGAGAGGGGGCGGAGTGTGTGAGACCCTTGTGTGAAGGGTGCAGTAAGAGAGAGGCCCAAGTAGGGTGGTATGTGAGCAGCCTTACAGAGAGCTATGTTCAACCCGACTGTAAGCTAGAGCTGTTAAAGTTTACAGCATGACATCAGCGAGACATGGGGCACGTGTAGGGGTGGTAGGAGCATGTATTGAACACTCATGGTCATTTGGAGTGCATGAAGGGCAGCCTCCCACCTAATTGACATCCTACTCATTTACCAGCAAGGTGTAGCAGGTGAGCAAAGCGGGAGGTTTGCCCAGAGATAAGGACGAGGTCTTAATAGTATCAGGCCTGGAAGGTGCCTTTATCACACAGAGCACACAGCTGCCATTTTCTCAGCATGAAGATGCATTGTGTCACTGATATACACGATGCTCTGCATTGCTGGTATATGTGATGCATGAGGCTTCCAGAGTGCATCAATTTATGTGCTCCAGCAGACTCAGTTAATTGAGTCTGCTCTGATGCGCTGGATTTCCAGTGCATCGGAGCAGGCTCCTCACGTGTGTGTAAGTGCCCCTAATTATTAGACAGAGGTCTTCTGAGCACTTAGTTCACGTTCTTTAGTAGCTAAAGTTTTAAAGTGGTAGGCTTTAAGAGTAGTCTCAGTTCCAGCACATTTTCTTTTAAATTGTTTTTTTTTGTTCTCATGAAGTAAATACTGACAACAAAATATTGTCCATACTGAAGACAGAGGAAAAGAGATCTTGTATGGATAATCATTTCAATTCAATCGGAAAGATTAAAAAAAAAACCCCCAGGGAAAATAAGCATGTTGAAAATCTGAAAATTAATAATATATTATGAAAGAAAAAAAGTAATCCAGGAGTGGGTTCAGTATAGTATGTGTGTCTGTTCTGTATAACTTGAATTTATATCCATGGCAGAATGAAATCATCACTTAAAGTAAAGTCAAATGTCCATTTTTCAGATTTAATTAAGACATCGTTTTGATGGCGGCTAAGCTAACGTAAACAAGCCGAGAAAGGCAATATGAAGAATGAACTGCATGTAAAACCTGGAGCTCGTTTGTATGCTTGAGTTGCATGACTGAAGCAAAAAACTGTAAGTGTCTTACATTGAGTTACAAGTGTTCTTTGCCGTGGTTAAATGTAAGAAGGGTAAATATAAAAGGCATTTTTCAAAATAACTGGAGGAATGAGTTCTGGGGGCTGGATTTATAGACTTTTACCTCGGTAGGTTTTGATTCTGGAGCGCAGTACCCTACAGAATGAGCAAAGTCAGCAGAATCTGGACTTGAAATGGAGGCTAGATAAGCCCAGAAGGCCTAAATATATTTATTTGAATTTACAAAATAATATGCAAAGCTTTCTTCATCACTGGACGAAAGAGATGAGACCAACAGTGAATAGCATCTCTTTGACAGCCAGCTCAGCTCTGCCAGAAAATTCCCCTGCCTTCTCTCTCTGGCTAGTCATCCCAGAAGCAGCAACTTCAGCAGAAGAACATTTAAGTTAGGCCAGGCCTCGATGGCCTCTCACCAGAACCGCTAGGACCCATTTTGAGCACCACTTCAGAAGCTGCCTTCTAGCTCTACTCACCTGACTCTGTGGGGTGATCATCTTTGCTGAGAGAGTGAACTATATGGCACAAGATCCATGGCTAGCTGCTCCAGCATGTCATAGGGAGTAAGTGGAGGTCTCACTAGGTCTTGTTTCCTCCTGTCAGGCCCAGCAGTAGGCACTCAGGACATCTGTCTGCTGGCATCTACCCTCTTTCTCTCCTGGATTCCATGTGGACAGCAGGAGTCAGGGATAGAAACCGCAGGAGCTAACTCTTTAGGCTGTCAGTGGGGCAGGCCGACTTGCTGAAAAGTTCTGCAGTAGGGATGTGAAAGGTAAAGATTAATCATTTAACTGATAAGCCCAGCAATAACTGGTTAGCTTACTGGTTATCATTTAGTGCAGGGTGGGGCACAGTCCAGCAGGGAAGTGGGGGAAGGAAAGCTGCATGGTGCCCCAACAGAAACTCTCTCAGCCCCTGGCTTGATGTGGACTGTGTTGTCTGATGGGGCTAGGGCCTGGGAACGAGTTCCCAGCAGCAGTTGCATTGAGCTGTTGTGTTATCAGTTAACTGTTTAATTGATATGATTAGAGGAAGTTAAATCAATCATTTTTTTTTAATGATATTTACATTCCTGTTCTGTGGTACACCACACTCTGCCTGTTTCCTAGGCACACCTCTAAGATGTCTGCAATGCCAGCATATATTGAGATAATCAAGGTGAAGAGCTCAGTACTAGCTGAAGAGTCCCTTAGACCAAAGGAATCCTCAGCTGCTGGTTTAGGATAGCTTTATGTCCCCTATATGCTGCTAGAACGGTACAAAGGGGATTTAGTACAGTCTAGGGGCTGATATAGCTGCATATGCTATAAGGCATCAAAGAAACGTCCTGTGCAGAGAAGAGGAAAGACTGCTTTAATCGAAACATGAAGGCAAGTCACAGGGCTGTTGCCTTCCACACCCTCTATGTTCAAACCTCTAGAAATTGATAATATATTCTTCTTGGCATATGTCCCTGACTTGCAGCTTCTTCAGAGCTGTGAGATAACACAGCTCTATGGGATACAGTCATTAAGTGAAGACCCCAGCATTTCAACTCTTCCCTGTCTCCTGAAGAGAGAGACCTGAAAGACATTCCTTCTTGGATTCTATCAGATAATGATGTTTCCAACACTGTGTTTGGTGTTGGTACCAATGCTACTGGAATGCACTGTCTGACTGTGGCATCCACAGTTCAGAACGTATATTAACAAACTGGAAAAGGGTCAGAGGAGAGTGCCAAGAAAAGTTAAAGGCTGAGAACACATGGCTTACAGTGAAAAGTTTAGATCTATTGAAATTTTCCATCTATTTAGATTTTCCAAAAAAGGATTAAGAGATGGTTTCACTGCAGTCTATAAGTACCCACATAAGGAACAGAAATTTAATAACTGAGGGCTCTTCATTCCAGCAGAGAAATATATAATGAGATCTAAATGGCTGGGAGTTGAAAAGGAGGAGAAGTTTAAATTAATGTAATAAACCTGCTTTCTAGAAATGGTAATTAACCATTGGAACAAGCTACCAAGGGCTGTGGTAGATTGTCCACCACTGGAAATATTTAACTCAGGTTCAGATATTATTTGAAGATCTAGTTCAAACAGGAATTAATTCAGGGAAATCCTATAGCCAGTGTTGGGTAGGAAGTAGACTAGATGATCACAGTGGTGCTCCTGGCCTTATAATCTAAGAATATATCATGTACATCAGACTTGGATACCGAAGATCTTGTACTGGAACATCTATTACAGCTCAGTCTTTCTCAGTTCTTGTACAACCAAGACTCCCATTGACTTATGCTGGAGTTTCAGATGACCTAGTGTTGCCAAAGAAATCAAGCAGCAAGAAATTATTTCACTTCTTGTTGCTTGCATGTTAACAAAACAAAATGTATCCAACCCCCGCCCCAATTCCTGATACTGAAAAAAAATAACCCCTAACTCACTGGGTGCTGGCGGGCAGGCAGGTGATCCCTGCTGTCCCCTTCTGCCCCTCGCTGCCTGGGGGGCTCTCCACAAGACCTCCAACCCTCCCCACTGTCCCAGCCCCTCCCGCGGATGCCCCACCCACCCCAGCTCAGGCCCTTTAAGGAACCCCCCCAACCCCAAACTCACTGGTTCCTGCCTGGCCGGGGGGGGGGGTCTCTCTGTGCCCTGCACAGCTGCCCTGCGCCATGTGGGGGGCCCCTCCATGAGACTCCCAAAGCTCTGAGGCCGCTGCAGGAGCTAGTGAGTGTGGGTTTTTTTTAGTTCTTTTTTTCTTAAAGGGCCAGAGCTCGGGCAGGTGAGACAGCCATACAGGAGGCTGGGGG
>NW_017729022.1:123052464-123055409 GCF_001723915.1 Gavialis gangeticus | reverse complement strand
TCCCCCTCCCCCACCCCACTTACTAGCTCCAAGTCCAGCTCCCTGCTGCATCAGGCAGGGCCTGCCCAAATCATCAAAGCTCTCTGAATCTTTTCCGAAGATTTGGAGAGCTTCAGATTGATTTTGACTTTTTTTATTGGTCCCCTGATTCAATTTGGATTTGGAGATTCAGCCGCCGAATTTGTCCGAATCTCCTCCAAATTGCATCAGCACCCGAAGCTTCTCACAGCCCTAATGGAAAGAGAAGTTGCTGTATCTTTCATCATCTAAAACAGTCAACTTCCAAAAAATTCATCAACCACCTTAGCTGAAAAAGGGGGGGAGCCTTGCAGAAATATCATTGATATTTCTTTTTCCAATTTTAAATTTGATCAGAATTAATTTAATCAAAAATTTGAATTTCAAAACATGTCCACCCAGCAATGCCTTTTTTGTGTAGTTCAAAAGCTCCTCAGGGATCCAGTGGAAGCTAGGACTAAGTAGGTGATTCACAGTAATCTGTGGGACACCAGTCTGAGTACCAGTACAGCCCCTTACAGTCCTGGTGAGTGAAAGGGATTTGTGGTGGGTCCTGTCACAGTAGTCATACTCCTAAGCTAGCTGTTTAGGATCAATTTGGTGAAAAGCAAGGGAGCACTTTGGACACAGACAGAAGTTATATTCATTGCACAGTTGGCCCCTTGAACGTGCTTTACAGACATGCCCCAACAGAAGTGCATGGCTGCAGAGCACTTTAAAATCCCCGGTCACGTGACAAATTAAACCTCATTATATGAGGGTTCAGATGAAGATGCTCCAAAGTGGAGTGCCTTCATTAACTCCTGGATGCTCAGGCAGCTGGGCTGATGCAGCTGAGCTCCATCCCCAGTACCGGGTCACAAGCGTCCATCTAACTCATCGTGCTTTCTGTGAAGCACCATGAGTTAGACCATAGAGCTCCACATCTGTCAGCACCCTTTGCTGTCATCCCTTTTGGTGGCATAATAATATGCTACATATATTTGTAGTTCATTATTTAGCCATTAGGTGTTCCTGTGTGCTGGTAGGTATAATGTACAGGTGGTGGGGGTGAGGTCCTGGTAAACAAGAGAGACAAAGCAGGAATGCAAACTTTGCAGAGGCATATTTGTTTGATTGTAGATGCTTTCTTTAATGAATGCCTCCTGTTTGAAAGGAACTGTGGTTCCATATATTCTGATACTCACCCCCCACCTCCAAATTCTTGCAGCTGTTGCTAATTCTTATTGTATTTGAATGGATTATACTATCCTCTGTAACAGTCTCACTCCTTCCTCCCCATCCATCTCTCGTCTCTCAAAGAGAATCTTTCCCATTGAGGCACTCTTGCAAGCACTTATTTGCACTGGTAGCTTGAAGGGGTTTGCGTTGCAGATGCAATTGTTGGTAAAACTTGCATGGCCAATGTTTGCTCCTTCTTAGGGCTGTGGTTTATTCCCACAAATTAGCTGCAAAGTCTATGAGGCCAAATTCATTCATGGTCTGATTCAAATAAAACTAGTGAATTCATTCTAGAGATCAATTTGGCCTGTTCAGTCTGCTCTCTCACCTCATGCACATAAGTGCTAATGAATAGCAAATGCATTTTTCATTGATGGAAAAATCAATTTTGTATTGTTCTTTAGCTTTTCACAACCACCAATGGCTACCACCAGTCAGACATCATCTTCTTTGGACATAGATAGTAAAGGGAAACCATTCTACTAACTTAAATATTACATGCTTGGTGACCATGTATTTCAAACATTACTTCAAACCCCTCCTCTTACATGTTTTGATGGCGTCTACAGAAATGGGGTCTACATTTCATCAAACATGCCTGCTAATGCAAGCCCATCTAATGGCTGCTTAGGGCTGAGAAAGACATCTCTTTTTCTTTCCCTTCCATTTTGGATTTAAAGGACATATGCAGATTTGCTTTACTCATACCACTTAGCTGACAGGGATAGAATGAGGGGAAGCTCTGTGGTTAAGTTAGATAAAAAGAACTGGCATCTACCCTTGGCTGGGCTGTAGGCAACCTGAAGTTATGTCTAGTGAATCTTTAAGGTACAGAGGCAGCTATGAGAACTGCATGTGTGGTTAGGGAGGAGATGGGATGGGAGAGAAAAAATGAGGCAGGGGCATATGGTATAAGTTTAATGAAGTTATACACACTAAAGGACAAGTATTAAACCATTGTAGTACTTGATCTGTGTACTTAGCTGCCTCATTTTTGGCTGGGGAACTTGGGCATTTCAGGAGGGATGTGCAGATACCTACTTTAATTGCTGTTTCCTGTGTTAATTCCAGTCACTCACTGTAGCTCTCTTCCTCTTTGTAGAGGTGCTTGACTACATAGAGAGCTCAGTGATTCCACATCCTGAGCTAACAGGCATGGGTATTTTAGCTCAGGCAGTAGAGGCTTGTGTAGTCAGATCCAGAGGTGTTGAATTCAATCCCAAGCGCTGACCACCCAGCTGAGGCATTGTGTTACATGCATGAAACATTGCTTTGGTGCAGGTGCTGTGGCTTGGATACATTGTTAGACTCCCAAAGCTGCAAATGGTAGAACTGGCTGGGAATTGTTCAACAAAATATTTTTTTCCAGCAGAAAATGGCAATTCATTGAAACTTTTCAAGGGAAATGACCAATTTCTCAACTTGAACATTTTTTAAAAATATGTAAAAACAACTTTGAGATTGCTAAACTATTCAAGTTAAAAAAAATCTGGCTTTCCACTTTTTGCATTGAAATTGGTACATTTACTACTACAGAGTACTGCAATTACTACATATGTTTGAAATCAAAACAAAATGCTTCAAAATAACTGCCCCTCCCCCTTGATTTACTCAAATAATCTTTTTCAGACATTAGTTCTGCAGTTTATTTTTCTGAGATTTCAGCTTTTCACTGTGATTTCAGATGGGCTAACTTTTAAATGATC
>NW_017729022.1:123023426-123047464 GCF_001723915.1 Gavialis gangeticus | reverse complement strand
GGGGCATGCATTATTCATGCCTGGGCCTGTCCACACTGCACCCAAGCAGGTGGGCAAGTTTTCCATGGAGACCAGCCCAGGACCCCTGTGGGCAGGGTGTGGTCAGCCAGGTGGATGGGATGGGGCCACAGGCAGGTGGGGACCAGCATCTGGGAGTGAGATCGGTGGGCAGAGCTGGAATTAGAAGGTGGTGATAGCCTGGGGCCCACAGCAGAGCCACAATTCATACCCTGCACTTTCTTGCCCATGGAATCAGTACTTGTTGCAAGTGTGTCGGGGGACTGGACTGAGATTCTGCCCTGGGCCTAGCCCCTGGGCCCTGGCCCCACACTGTCACTACCCCATGATCCCAGGCCCTACCTATCCTGTTTCCAGATGCCACTCCCCACCCACCCAAGGACCCTACCCCATTTCTTCCACAGCTCTACTATTGTGGTATTTGATTTTCAGAAGTACTGAGCCATCATGATTCAGCTGGAATGTCTGGGAGCTTGGAACTTTTTGAAAATGTATTTGTTTTCCCACCTGTCCTATCTGGAATTAATTAATATGCATAGTTTTCTTCTGGTGTCTTAACTAGCATGGCCCAGCAAACTTGTATGTTACAACTTCACAGAGGTGCAAGTACAGTAGCTTATATAACCATGCCTTTGGGAATAACAGGGAAGCCTTGTAGAAATGGCAAAAACACATACTTTCCTCTTCCAAACATGTGTTCTTATTTAATAAACCCTCATAGACTCTAAATAGGCTGCAGTGCATATTCTGTGCAGTTTGGACAGGTAATGGATGCTGTCATGTAAAAAAACTACCATTTTCCCCCTTTAAAAAAATCCGAAGTTGCAATAAAACTAACAGCAACTTATTTTATTGAGTGTGAACCAATAAACTAGTGCCATTAGATTATAAAAGTTACTTTTCTTATAGGAGCTAATGGAGTGCAATTAGGCTAATTATTTTTCAATCCTCAGGTGTTATTTTAAAGCATTTTTGATACATGCACACAGATGTTAGGCATAACTCTGCCCTTAATTATAGCTAAGGTACTCGAATTCAATTACTTAATGGGGTAATTTGGGGTTGCATCTGAACAGCAGAGCCCTTACCAAGCCTTTTAAAGGCAGTGCTAGACTTCAGTTTAATCTGGATCAGGTCTGCAGAGATGCCAGTATGTGGAGATGTCACAGAGTAATATATCATTGTTTTTTTCGTCCATGAATCAAAAAAGTTAGGGATAAAAGATGCAAATTTTGAAGCCAAAAGAGTCCATTATCTAGTGTGACTTCCTGAATAACAAAGGCCAAAGAACCTCACCAAGTCAGTCCTGCATAAAGTCCATAACTTCTGTTGAACTACAGTGGTAGTCCCCAATCATTGCTAGACCATAGGCAACAATACTGGGCAAGTGACTCATTGTGGGCTACAACATACTTTGCTCCCTCTGTCAAGCTGAGGTAATATATATGTGGAAAGAAAAATGCCTTGTTCGTGTGAGCAACACTGCAGTTTCACAGGCAACATGTTACCCACAAACCACTGAGCTCTAGCTTGTCTATAGTAAAAGGGCTGCTATTTTTCAACGGCACTATAGTCTTTCTCAGTACCTAGTCTCTGACGCTGTAGAAATTTGGAAAAAATTCACCATGAACAATTATGGAAAAACTTGTGAAGTTGTTTCTTTTATCCCTGTCAGTTTCTGACAGGCTGATACTCTGAAGTAAGAAAATCAATATACCTTTTATATGAACTAAGCTGTTCCATAAAAACACTTTTATTTGCTCTCATGGGAATGTTCCCATCATCCCTGTAAACAGGAAAACCCTTTTTAATCATAGTAGTCTTTTTTGCCTCGATAACAACTTGTGGCGACAAGTTCTGCAGGTTAAGTATCAATTGCATAGAAAACTATTTCTTTTTTTCCCCCAGTTTTTTTTATTTGTTGTCTTGCAGTTTAATTGCATGTCCTCTTGTTCTTGCTTCTTAGTGGTTAGAGTATTGGCGTCAGACGATGTAAGTTCTAGGCCTCTCTGTACCACTGACCTACTGGTAACCTCGGATGAGTCGCTTCCCTTCTTTGTACCTCCATTTCCCCAGCTGGAGAACAGAAAGAATGATAATGAACTCTTTAAAAGGTCTTTGAGATGCACTGCCGCAAAATACCATACGAAAGCTATGTGTTGTTATTATTACTCATCTCCTCTCTGAATTAAACCCTCCTCAGTCTCCTCCAAGTGTCCACATGCACACATCGTTTCATCCAGCTAATCATGAGAAACACCTTCTGCATTTTTTTGAGATGCACGTACAGTTCATCAGAATGGTTTTTAAAGGCATCATGCTTCCTATGGGTCTGAGATATATGGTTAGGTGCTGTCTCACATTATATTCAGCACTACATGCCTGGGTATCTGTTACCAGCATACAGGGTCAAGTGTGTACAACTGTACTCATACAAATACTCCTTACTTATCTGAGTGGGGATTACTCACCAGAGCAAGAGTTTTCTGCATTATCTCTTTATCCTTCATTTCTTTTGGAAAGAAGAATTGTGTCATGGCCTCTTCTGAGTAAGTTGGCTCAATCCACGTAAGCAGCTTTCAGACAAAGGCAGGGACTGTAGAAGGATAGATGAAAGCACCCAAGTTTTCCAACCAAGATCACTACTACACCCATGAACTGCAGTCAACACGTCATTCTGCCTCATTGATCCATGCATTTTGTAGTGGCAGGTCAGGCACCTGTCCTTCTGTCCATCCACCAACCCTCCATCCACTGCTAGAAAGAACCAGGATTCAAACTACCCTTCTGTGCAGCTTTCTGCTTCCTGGTTTCTTTATTATGGAACTATAATAGTTCTACTGCAGTTTGTTCTTCTAATGGCCATGGCAGGAGTGAGCAGATTTTACCCTGACCATTGCCAGAGAACACACAAGTTTTAAAATATGCATACTAATATCCTGCCTGGTGCTACTGAGACTTATGATATATGATCTATTACTTAGTCTTATCATTCCACTCTCTATGGTCCTACTTAACATTTTTAATACAGCTGGGGTTGCATTTTAAGTGGTTAAGATGCTCTCAGGCAACTGTGATGAACACCAGTCAAACATACTGGTGGCTTGATGAAGCGGGGCCAATGCCAAAGCAGCAAGATGAACTCATAGCACATACGTCTGGTTTTCCATTCCCTCAATTATCTTCATTTATTTCTCAGCACATCTCTGACAGCTGCCAGTATTTTCATTATGAATTGCCACAAGTATCAGTGTGCTTTATATTAATGTTCTAAAACACTCCAACACTTTTAAAAAATTTGATCTTAGCAGATGTGATATAAATACAAAATAGCAAGCAGCAATATAAATCTACAAGAGCAGAACAGCTGTGCACCTTATCAGTCTGACTTTTTTATTTTTTAGCTCTGTTTTTGTTGTCCATTTCTGACACATTTTATTTCCCTCCAATGTATTTTTCCAGTACTAAGAACGATGCTTTTTTAAAATCCTACCTAGAAAATTTTCGGTTACATCATTTGCACAAATATGTTGTTGTTAACATTGAAAAACCTCTTTGCTTGCAGTTGTATATTTTATTTGGCTAAAAGTGTGCTCATGCCTAATACATCACATGTCCTCTGGTGATACTATTTAAGCTAGAAATTCCAAAACTCACAAATACCGAATAGCCAAATGTTCCAAAGCTGTACTCGTATACTAAACATGTAATATATCTCCTCCTTCTCCAAACAGAAATAGATTTCTCTCTGATTTGTTTGATAAATTTGACCCAAGATTTCCATTTGGAGTTATTGGAGTTCCTACTGTTTTTCTGTGTGTTGGTGGGCCAACCCCTAATCACCCAGGTCTCCCAAGGAGGCCATAAATTACAGCGATGAGATGGTGCTTTGTATTCCTGCTGCTCCAGAATCAGGCAAATTCTCAGCAGCGTATTTTGACAGGCATGAATTTAATTCATTGTTTTATGACAGATGGGAAAAGCGTACATGTTCATAGTAGAGATTTATGATCATTTGGGTCTGGAGGATTCTATAATTTGCAAGTAATGTGAAAACAGATGGATAGACAGACACCAAAGTGTAGGCTGACCTGTATATTCTCACCACTAGATACAAATGGGATCCATATGCTTACAAGTCTTTTTCAGTGAGATCTTCATTAGCACAGACTTCCCGATTTCATAAAGTACAGCTCATGTTTTGTTTCACGAGTAAGTTACTGAAAGTCAAATTTCTGAAGCCTTTATTACAGTTATATTGTTGTTTTAAGTGTTAATACAGAACCTTCTGAATGTCAAATGTGATTAAGATCTGCATTCAAGTGGCAGTAACATTAAAATAACCACTTTCTGATTTCTAATCTGCTTTCGAAATGGCATCTTCCGTTATTTAGTCTGAGTCAAGTGAATCAAATGTTTTTAGCTGTTTGATTTTTATCTCGGCTGACATAGTTAATATTGACATTTGTTCATATTAATGTATATCTCTCATGCTTTATATTTCTTTATATATTTTTATAAGTATCTGTTTCAGAGATTGCTTGGTAATAAAATACATTTTTATGCATTGTTGTAACAAATAAAATAGAATGGCTAAAAAAAAGTGTACATTTATTTAAGATCTTCCAGACCTGACATGTATTTTTGTTTTCCAGTAAAAGAGGAAGGTAGATATTCTAGGTTCTTTATTACTATTGATGTTGTAATACTTAGAAAAATATTTTAAAGATTTTGTGGAATAAACAGATGCATGATGCAAAGTAGACAGAATACATATCTAGTAGAACTCAGCTGGTAAAAACTCTGGTATGAATTACTTTGATTGAAAACCTCCTCTGTTTATTGCATTATTGCATTGTCTTATATTAGGAAGCAATTTGAAATGTTGCAATTTTATTCTTAAAAAAGAAATATATTGTCATATCTGTAAATAACAGACTTCATTTGGTTTTAGCAAAATTCACAGGTTTACGGTCTGGGATTATCACTACAATTGGTATGGGAATTTCAGTCTCAGAGAAAATGCACTAAAATTATTTATGAATGTTGCAAACTTACTTCAGGAAATCGTTATGCTGGTCCTTAGAGTGGAGGAATTCTTTTCGTTGTTTTACTAAAATCATATCAGATTTAATCTGGCAGAAAATTTGAATAGTGGAAAGATACCAAACTGCTTTACAAAGCAATCTCAGCAATAATTAAAGAACAGCTGCTTCTCCTTCTGACCTACTTAACACCATGTGTAGTTTGCAACTGAACAAAATCACAAGAAATTACAGTATAAATTGATGTTGTAGTCTCTGTATTTTTGGCTTAGGTTTTTTTTAAATATTGTACATTAAGAAAGTGCCCTTGGTCAATCATTCATGCATATGACAGAGAAGCCAATATTTATTCTTTGACTGACAGTAATGTGTTTGATATACTGACTGAGCAATAATTATTTATGTCAAAGCTATTAAACTTGATTTTTTATTTAGAGTTGGATCCTATCACCTGTTCCTATTAAGTAGTGCCTGATCCCAGAGGGGTATGCCCTCTGAAATCAATTGGAGCACTTGTTAAGTAAAGTACTACTCGTAGTAACAGTGGCTGAACTGGAGAAGCAAATATATTTGAATTCTCACTGCTGACCTGATGCACAGCCCTGAGAATCATTTTCATATAGCTTCTCCTTACTGAGTCAGGCCCTGGTATTTATCTATTCTCCAGGCCTTATCTATAAGTCTTCCTGCAGGCAGAATCTCTCTTTTCTTCATTTGGTATTTCACCAACACCAGGGCTGAAGGTCAAATCTACAGCTGTTGAGATACTGGCACCATTCCATTAAATTCACTAATTAAAATGAAGTCACACTGATTCTAGCCACTTGAGAATCTGCTCCTCAGTAAGCAATAGAGCATCAGACTCAGATATGATTCTCTCCGTTTGAGTGTTATATGCCTCAGGGTAACTTATCCCCCTTACATATTCACCCATGCTGAAGTTCCACAGTTTGCGGTTATACTTTTTCCATATGACACAACCAAAATGTGGCATTGCCACAAGATAACTTTACTAGTATTAAACATATTATAATGTTATCTTGCCGCCCACACTGAAATTAGGGCTGCATTGTGTCAGTTGCTATACATATAAAGCAGAGTAGACTGGAATGGTTGCTTTGTGAGAAATGTCAATATTTTGAAAATAAAAATCATTCTGAAAAGTGACAAAACATCAACATTTTTATGTTCTTATTAAAGTAGAAACTCTGAAAAATGTGACTTTGGAAACATTGAAACAATTCTTTTCAAAAGTATCAAATTGTATAGCTTAGATAATGTTGAAGACTTGTCTTGGGACGGTAAAAATAGTTTGGTTTAGTAAATATATAATATAATGCAAAATAGTAAATGTAAATAATATAACATGAACTATTGCAATTATTATGAAAAGTCTAACAAAATGAAGTAATATAATGAAGTTGAAAGAAATAATTACATTTTTTTCCATCCAAAATTTCATTGAAAGCAGTACATTCCTGTGAAATGTTTAGATTTTCACAGAACTATATTTTCCAATGGAAAATGATTACATCAGCCAGATTACATCAGCCTGATCCCAGTCACACAACAGAGGCAGGACAAAAACTCCAGCCTACCTGAGCCTTAGACCTATGCCCTAGCCATTGGATCATTCTAAGTTATCTTATGAGGTATTCCAGCATACATTATTGCAAAGTAAGTTTACTGTACTCATCACAAGAACTGGACATTGTGGCATGACATATGATATGACCTATCTTGACCTGGAAATAAACTCATGCTATGGAAGTATCTGTTAGCTCCTGTTAGCTCTCTGAATGTAGTCTGTTATGTGAATACCTATTCAAACCTGCATTGCTTAGTAGTATGTCATGTGCTTTCAATGAGCGTAGCTGTGTTACACCTTCCTGATCCCTCACAGACTTAGTGGCTTATCCAGAGTTAGAGCAGATCATCTCCTGTCTCTACTAAGTACTTTAAACTTAGGAGAGTTTTCAGGTGTTAATCTTCCCTTGGTCTTCCTCTTGCCAGAATTACAGATGTCTCCTAGGAGTCATTACTGCTTTCATCCCACAGAAACCCAGACATTTACCACAGTTGCAATCCATGTGGCTCTAGGGTCACTGGGTTCTGGTGTAATAGTTACCAGTTGTACCCACCCTTTGCCTTTGGCTTTGTGGTGCTGTTCAGATCCTGTTAACAATAAAGCCTCCCACATTAACCTCTGCCATACAAAGACACAGGGTAGTTTCTATTAGAAGGTTAATTGCTTTGTTCATTTCAGGGCCAGATCAGTGCCATCACAGAGCAAACCTCATGAGGAGGAGGTCTTTGTGTTCATCCCCTCATGGAGACCTCTACCCCCACATACCACCTGTTTTGGTAGGGCAGGGAAGGTTTGCTTCTTTATGGAAAACTCACTACTCAGCCTGATAGGTCTGTCAGAAACCATTGCAACCTATCTGCTCCCATCCCTACTGAGTCTCGACGCCCCCCTGCTCTTCTGTTCAGGGTCACACTGACTGTCAAATATGGGCTCAGGAAGGAGTTATCCCCCTAGGGCAGATTGGCAAGGACTGTGGGGTATGATATGCCTTGTACTATCTTCTTCCATACTATGATGTGTGGTCCTCTCCTTAGCATCCTTCAAATACCTAATAACCAACTGCTTCTCTGTCATTGCTGTAGCAAGGCAATGGTAGTACTCTAGTCTCTTATAGCATGCTCCTGATGTTCTGGTACTCTGTATTCTAGCTACGTATAAAGTTTTGAATTGGTATATCCATTGGTATATCATAGAATCATAGAAAAGTAAGGCTAGAAGGGGTCTCCAGAGGTCATTTAGCCCAACTTCCTACTCATGGCAGGACTCTCCCTCTCTAAATCATCTCATTCAAGTATGTGCCTAGTTTGCTCTTAAGAACTTCACAAATGGTTACCTGGGAAGTAAGGGAACTGGACTTGAAGGCCCAGGAGGCCCCTTGCATTACATTGTTCATATGTTCCTTCTCCTAGAATAGATGCCATGTTCAAACAATGCCTCACTCAAGACCTGAAGGAACAGGGGAGAATGGAAGTGGCTGGGCCTCCTCCTGCTTAGAAGGACACAGGTACTTTTATGGAATTTCCCCTCCATGCTAAAAGTGGAAATGGGAAATGGTTCAAAACATGACTGGGTTAACAGTCACTCTACTAATAAACTGCACAAAGTCCTCTCTTGCCAATGTGTAATAGTCTCCATGACAGGTCAACACACAGTCCATTAATAAGAATATTCAGCTGTTGGCTATTTCACTCCTGAAGCATAGCTTTCTTATTTTTGTGAATTAATCTGCCAGTGATTCTTCTTCGCATAGGCTCTGGAATCACTTAATTTAATTGATTTAACACCTGTGCCTTTTGGTACCATTTGTTTTGCAATGAAGACAGGTTAAGAATGGGCATATCTACACATTTTTATGTGCGAATAAACTTAATGCTCATTTGCCCTAATGTGCAATAAGGCAATTTAGGTGCACATCTACATCTGCATGCACATGTGCGTGTTATCACAGTGTGTGGACTGACTTGGGACTAAAGTTAGTCTCTTGCAGATATCAAATTTAGGCACAAATAGCATAAAATCACCATTTTTAAGGTGCATTAAGGGCACACGTGTAGACCTGCACCCGTAATGCATCTTAAAAATGGTTAATGCGCCTTAAATTGGCACGTGTAGGTGGGCCCAATAAGTTCCTCCTAAAACACAAGTTACCTGTGGAAGGGGCAAAACAATTCCCATGCTAGTTGCTAAAAAATGGTGGGAAAAATGCTAATTGTTATCACAAAACTTAACCTTTGGGTAACTTATTCAGATTTCCTCGTAAGAGAGCTCTGAAGAATCTGAAGGCAAAAATTCTCAATATCTTACTGATACTTTTAGTCCATTCCTTGTAAAAGAAATCATCTTTAATTTGTGCCTGTATAAGAAAACCAGGGGAGCAGATGTGAAACTCCAGTGTGTTTTACAGATAAATGTCTAGAAACAAACATTAAAAAACTAAAGGAAAAGCTTGAAAAACACCCAAGGAACAACACAGACAACATAAGTATGCTCCTGTGGTACCTGTTCACTAGCACCTTAAAACAGAACACCTGAAAAGCTCTCCTGAGGTTAAAGTATTTAGTAGGGACAGGAGATAATCTGCTTTAAGATCACAGCATGAATAAATGCACAAGTGAAAGAGAAGACCGAATTTATAGGCAAAAATGTAACTGACCAACAATAAAGAACCTTTTCCTATCAGAGAAAGTAAATTATTTAGTTGTCGAAGTCCCATGTATATGGATGCTCAAATAATTAAGTGGGTGCATCTACACATGCATTTAATTTAAAGCAATAAACTCTCGAGAAGTTTGAACCAGAGTAAACTACTCCCGGGTGCAGTGTCTACATATGTGCCCAGAACAGCAGCAATTTGAGCAAAGGTAGAGGAGTTTACACCAAGGCCGCTCCTGCCCTGCACTGACTGCCCTGGCCTCTGGGTGGCAGCGACAGGCAGTAGAGGGACCGGATGGGGCAAGAGGGTGCTGAAAGTGCAGAGCCATGTGGCTAGGTGGCAGGTAGGAGTCTGGCCCCTGCTGGCTGGGCTGACTGGGCATAATTTATGCTTGCAGTCAGCATCTACACATGTTTCTAATTGCAGTAAATTACACCAGTGGTTACAGTACTATGTTACAGTGACATCAATTAGTTTACTGCAGCCTACTAGCATCACACATGTAGATGGTGATGCTTTACTCTGCAGCTAATTAGTTTACACTGCAGTAAAGCACGCCTTTAGACATGGCCAGTGGGCACATCTACATGAGATGCTTTACTATGCATTAGATTAATCTAAGGCACAGTAAAGTGTCACCATTTACACATGCATGGGCCTTACTGCACAGTAAATTAGGCTAATGAAACGTTTGCTAGTACCAGGAAATACAGGTACTCGTTTAATAACGCATTAGTTGCTTCACAGTGACGCACATGTAGATGCCAACCAGAAGCAATGTTCTCCCAGTCAGCCCAGGAAGCAGGGGCCCCATTGCTGTGTTGCTAAACCCTGATGTGGGGGAGAGCTGTGTCACTTGCAGGGGTAGCTGTCTTCCTACCACGTGGGGATCAGGACCCATCCCTATCCACATGTGGCTGGGAGAGCTGTCCTGGTAGTCAGGACTGCTGCATCCCAGCCACATGGAGATTGGGTCTCTGGACCTGATCTTCACATGGCTGGGGTGCAGCAGTTACAGCTGCCAGGACAGCTTTACCTTGCCCTGTGGAGATCAGGACTAGCCCCTGTGCCCCCTATCTAGCCCCCTGGCTAGCACCCAGGGGAGCCTAGAGATCCCCCTGGCTGCTGCAGGGGGGGCAAAGCAGAGGAGGAGCAGCTGTGGAGTTAACTGCTCCTGTCAGGAGCAAATTTGCCCCTTAAGGGTACACGTTAACATGCATGTGGGGGCACAGTTTATACCCCTGAATTTTCTGCAAAGAAAATTCTGGCACACTAATTGCATGTGTAGATATGCCCACTATGTGCAAAAATAAGAATTAAGTCTCTGGGGCACCTATACATGTACTTGATGCCTGCTCAGACATTGCTGGAGCATTCTAATTAGAACATGTTGGAGCAGACTGGATTAATTAATTAACTGAGTCTGCTGAACACTCCAGCAGTATGTAGAAGTACTACTGGATATCCAGGGGTCAAAAACACCTGTGGAAAAAAAATGGAGCAGTGCATGCACAGGCAGCATGCCCTTGCAGCTCAGAGAACACCTCAGTGTGTGATATGTGGCGCTGCAGACGTGTTTGTGGCACCACATACCACACGGCTGCACTCATCTGGATGCGCTGTATGATTGCTTCCAAGTAGAACTATTGGCTACAATAACCAGGTTATTGCAAAATTATGGGAGTTTTAATTCCCATACAGCTAGGATCTAGCGGTAGAGTCAAACAGCTCTTTTATGGTTGTAGTTCCACTGCTTACTTTGTTCTACATTCAGGACTCAGCATAGTTTTGTTATATGGCACAAACCCAGAACTTCTTTGTTTGGAGGACAAAGGGATGCTGAGACAACTGTAAGAGATATTTTTACTGAATTACATCTCCAGCCCTTAAATACTCAGACAGCATGAAAACAATATGGAGGAATGGGGTAAAGATAACTGAAAGTAAACCCCAGGTGACATATCCTAGCAGTGGATAAGGAGTTTTGGACTGAAGGGTTCATAAATAAAGGTCCAAATTTCTTACAGCACCATGTGCTGCCAGTGCAAAGAGAGGGCAAATGCTCAGCCAGGAGTTTCTCAAGTGAACAGGAGCTCTGTGCTATAAGTAAGTTGGAGCTAGGTCTGCATTTGCCACCTTCCTTTCTAGGTCTACGCTGGGAGCAGGCATATCAGAGCTCTGGAACAACAATCCTCCTCTCTTAAAGATCCTATGCCAGTGACAGGCTTTACCAGCTACTTCTGTAAGCACAGCTGAGGTCAGAATTGCTTCTGCAGCACGAAGCCATAACCAGGCCCCCTGAGGCCCCAACACCCTTGCCAAATAGAGCCCTGATGCAGGAAAAAATCAAGTTCAGTCTGCTCATATTGTGATCTAGACATCTGAGTTTGGGTGGTCGGTTACTGTTGGTATGTGTAGTAAGCCTGACTATGCCAATAACACTTATTTAGTACTGTGAATTAAAGCATCTGTAACTGTGCTAATACCTCATTATGCTAATGACCCTTTTTGCAAGGATCATTTGCTAGGCTTCTTTTGAAAGGATCTTTTTGCCTTTACATTGCCTTCTGTGTCTAATGGTGAACTTGAGGAATTCTACCCGTCTTCATTTCCTATGTCCTGGAAACTTTCATTCATTAGAAAATGACCTCAAATTCATCCTTGCAAGTGTAACAACAATGCTTTGCTGTGACATTGAAACTCTCACTGCTATTGCTTTGAAAATGGTCTGTAGGAACTGCCACATGGGAAGAGATGAATGGTTGGTTAAGGTGGAAATTTTCCTCCAACACTATTCAGTGTCAGATGCCTTAGAGGAAGGTATTTGGTCCTGATAATACACCTATAAAATCCTATATCATAGAAGAGAGGGAGGACATTCCTTGGAAGAAATATTTTCCATAATCTCAGCTGGTGTTCAGATTATGACAAGAAGCCCAAGATGTATCTACACATTTAATCACAAAGTGGGTGAACAACTCCTCAAACAGAGAAGAGATCAAAAAAGTTGCTGACTATATCTAGGCTGCAATCGGGTATGATGGCACTACATACAGATATCAGCCAAATCAGATCTTTGTTTAATTCTGCTGGTTTTGATACTAATATCACTGTATCTGTGATGATACAGGCCTCAGTTCAGATTGCACAAGCTTCAGTTCAGATTGCACAAGCACCCCTGCAGCCCTGCGTATGTGTTTGGTGGCTAAACCTTATGCTGTGATAGCCACAATGCTGTTGCCATTTGTAGCTAGCTGGGATAAAGCTAGCTCAGCTGTTTACATGTACTGCGTTCATGCCTCTGGTGGCTGTGTAAACCAGCTCACTGTCTCTCTTTGTGCACTATGTGCAAGATGAAATGTCTCATATGCAGAAATCTTTTGTCCAAATGTTGCTCAGGATTATTGGGTCAGATGACCATACCTCTTACTCAATCAGATTCTTCTCAGTCAGCATGTCTGCTTTAATGCACAGTAGCCTATTTTACTGCAAAATAAAGTGTTGTGTACAAAAAAGGTGCAAATATGCAAATGTGTGGTAAATTAGGCTACTGTGCATTAAGTGTCTCTAAAAAAGCATGCACTTTCACTACTGTGCATTGCCTCACATTGGAGGTACTAAATTTAATGCGCATTAGGAAAAGTGCATTAATTCATGTGTAGATGTGCCCACTGATTCCAATGTGAACTTTGTGTATCCTGTGTGTGGAGGCTGGGGGATGAGAGAGAGATTGGGAACAATGGTTGATGCTCTCTTCCCAAGCTCAACCCATAATTCCAGAGTAGGCTTCTGCTAAACTAATCAACAGTAACATAAATACCAGTGTTGACATTTACAATACTTTTAGGATTTGGGACCAACCTTTTACTGAGATGAATGGGTCACTTAACACCTCCGCAGGTTGGGGCTATGGGCCAAATCTAAAAACCACCAGACTCAATAGAAGTCTTGACTGCAATGGACTTTGGATCAGGCACTACCTGCAGACATTAAGTACCTGATTTTCAAAAGTACTAAATCCCAGCAGATCCAATTGAAACCCTTGGGACCCATAGGTACTCATCAAGTCTGAAAATCAGGCAACCTGGCTTTCGCTCATATTTAGCAGATTTTCTTTGCTGCCAAAAGGTCTAGACATTTTTTCTAAATTGTGCAGAGATAAACATGGCCATCTGTGAGGTGCAATATAGTGACCGGTAATCATACTGGGGATCCCTGATCAGGTGGTACATTACTTTGGATTGAGTTTAACCCAACGTGCAGGCAATCATCATGTCTCTGAAACAGTTCAGACCTCAGATCTCACATTTTTCTTCCAGCAATGAATTAAAAATAATAATAAAAAACCCTCAGACTGAGCGAAAGCCCTAATGCAAACCTCACAAGGCTCAAGTAGTCTGGCTACTATTAAACTGAGGTTTAGCAGTCTCGACAAATACTTATGAACCTGATAGTGATGGCCTTAAGATTCATGCTCAAACCTACAGTCTTACATTAAAAAGAGTCCCATTAACTTTAGTAGGTGCTTTGTCTGAAGGATGAAGTGCTTTCTTAATAAAGGAGTCACTGCCAGTAGATAGGGTACTGGTGTAGGACTCCAAAGACCTAAGGTGAAATCCTGGGTCTATTTGCAGCCCTGACACATTTTACCCTATGTGCTATTCCCAGGTCTGTGATTGCCTTTCTGTATGGCTTTTGAGCAAGTCATTTCCCATCTCTTTAACTCAGTTTTCATTTCAGCCCTTTATCTGTCCTTCAATGTAATACTCTGAAGTCTTTGAAACTGGAAAGTCTTTTATTATGTGTTTGCATAAAGCTTACTTCAGTTGGCGACTGTGTGATACTGTGTGATATTATAATCATAATAACAGTAGATGCTTTTAAGGTGGACTAGTAATTGCATTTTTTTCATTAAATAATAAACTGGCTTAGACAGCATAAAATGACCATCCTGACATAAAAATTGTTACCAAGAAGACAAAGATGTTTGTAGAAGTACTACTGGGAATCAGCTGGTAGTGTGAGGTGCTGATTAGCTGGTAAAATGACATTATTCCCTGAATATCTGAGGAAATACTGTTTTGGAAAATGACATCACACTGTCGACTCTCTCTGTTGATGAGTGCACTGGTATTTGGGAGTTCCAGTGTTCATTGGAGGTGACAGGTATTTTTCATCTGACTCTCCTGTAATTCTCAGTAACATTATGGCTCTCTCTTTCTCTTTCATATGGTGTCCGATCGCCTTAGTACTGACTTCTAGTTTCACTTTATAGCTACTCTCGGAAGTTACCACGAGAAGGTAGTCACTATTGCCCCCACATTATGGCTGAGAAGACATTTGTCATTTTGTTTATTCATCACCTCTCTCTTTAGCATGCATCTCACTAGACTCTCTCGAAGACAACATTTTTCTCCCTTTTTATAGGAACTTGTCCCTTTTAGGCATTTTCAGTGGGTTCTAACTAAAAACATTGATGGAAAATGTTGCTAAGAAACTTGTGACTTTTTCTTTGTAGCACAGATATTGACTTATTTGGCAAAATAAGCAACACTGACGTGAACAGGATGTAAGCACTTGCTGAAAACTAAGCATATATTCCAGTGTTTTGCTGACTAAGGGCCAAACAGCAGAGCTATGATCTTTAGGAATTTGGCACAGCTCTATGCTAACAGATCAAAGAATTGAATTTAAGCAGAGAGAAATGAGTTTTGTCCTTTAAAAAAAATACAATGCAACAATTACATTAAATTCAGGAGAAATCTTTTTATTCTTCTGATGCGGGGTCAGTTCCTCATCCCTTAAAAGGCAACAAAAAAATTGACAAAGTGGATAAAATTTTTCTTACATTATTTAGTAATGGTCCTAATGTGACCTCTCTCTCCTTCACCAGTGTTTCATTTCACCACAAATATTGAAAGTGATTCTGTTTCTTTACCACTGATTTTGCAACTTTTGTTTTCTAGCCAAACTGAGGGCATTTTGATCTGTCATGAGTTAAACATGGCAAAAATGCAATACTGCAATCAACACTAGTCTTCATAAACAGCCAAAGGCCTGAATAGACTCTCAAAAGTTCTGTCACCCTTGAACCTAGGTCTTTCACTTTCTGATTAACATGCTGGGGATGGAAGCAGCATTCCTTTGGCTTCTAGACTTCCTCTAAATAAAGATTAATTTCCCATGCATTCACTGAATCTCATTTATCTGCCCACATTATCAGAGGCCCACCTTATGCAGCTATATATTTAAGCAGAAATTTCACTCCCACTAACCTCAGTGGCCAAGTGTTTTGCTGAATCACAACCAGAACACCTACAAATCCTCTCACTCATATTTATTATTACATCTTCAAATTCCTTTTTTCTCCTAAAACTGTTACATTGTTATGTAGTCTCTGCAGAAGCTGCTGTATTTCAAATGACACCATCATGTCACTGGTTGAGGAATAGAAGACTGTTAACTGTTAAAAAGGCAGCATCATGGTCAAATGGAGTCAAAAAAGTTCTTAATTTTCAGTTCTTTTCTTCAATTTCACCAAAAAAAATTCGACCTACAGGGCTGGGCTCTAACTCTGGGACCACAGTTAGTTATTTATTAGTCAAGAAGAGTCCTTTACCCTCTCATCCATCGTTCATCATCTAACATAATAGGTTCCTAGTTTATAACTGGGATGCTAACCACCAACAAAATGCTAATTATTTATTTTGTAGCATACTGACATTACAAAGGGAGGCACATTACAGGTAGGATCTTTCAAACAGCTCAGCTCCTAATTACATGTCCATCTGAAGGTAAGATTTTTCAAAACACTGCACCACGTTTGCCACCATAAGTATTACAATAGAAGGTGATGGGTTTTGAACCCTTTTGAAAATCTCCATATTATAAACCCCAAAGCATTAAAAAATCGTAAGTGGGAGCCCCCAAATTCATGGGATTATTTTTTTTTAAGGAGATATTGTAAAAATAATTTTTTTTTGCCTTCTGTTTTTCTAAACTGCTAAAGTTTCTGTTTCCCATGGGGGTTTTTTCTATGGCAGAAAATAAAAAGTGATATTCTTTTTCTTTTTTTAAAAAAATAATAGAAACATAATAAGTTGACTCCAGGAGCTGGGACTTTAAGAAAAAAATACAAGACTTGTAAGAAAATCATGAGAGTTGACAACACTGAAATCTGACCCCTCTTAGGTACCCTTATAGTCATAGTGTTCTGAAAACCCCATCTCAATTCTGTGGTCTAAGAACATGAAAGTTTGGTCCTGCGTGATTTGAAAATCTAGTCCAGTGTGAAAGATCCTTTTTATTTTGTTTGTTTAATTCCAATAGAAGAAACACACCCAAGTTTTTTGGTTAGTAGAACTCTGAAAAGATATGCCAATATCTGTTAACTATGGAAAACATAAGCTAATGAATAGATAAAAACATCTGATTGGAAATAAATACTTAAAATTCTAGTATGGGAATTTGACACTTTACCACCTTATCCTAAGCCCACTGAAATGAGTGCAAATTCCCTTTGTTTTCTATAGGCTTTGGATTGGGTCCTCAGATTTCATTTATCTTTGACATCGAGCAAAATCCACATTGTACTACATAAACACTATGTTATTTCAACATTGAAGGGAATGGCTTAAAACAGCAAAAGCCAGGAAATTCCGAGTTCTGGAAGAAATTTCACTCTAACCCAACCTTCCGTATTCCTAGGTAATGCAAAAAGTCTCTGCACCGTGGGTGAGCTTTTACTGCTTCACCCGTCAGCGCTGGAGAGCTAGGCATACAGCCTTATTTTTAACATCTCTGCCATTTGTTGTTTTAAGCTGGCATGTTGAGGCCGAATATTTTCTTATTTTAACCTGGGAGGGGGAGAAAAGAGAAAATGGTAAAAACAATCCAGCAAGCTTCCTTCATCAAAGCAAAGACAAGTTGACACACTAAACCCTTCATACCCAGTACATTAGATTGTGTGAATCCGTATTTAGATAATTTCTGTAAATAAATACAAAAACTAAAGTAAAGGAACCATTTAAATGGCACACACATACATGTTTATGCACTTTGTGTATTAAAATGTAGAATGTATCTGAATAAATTATAGGACATCAGCCTAATTATCTACTAATACAAATGTTCATAATGTGTGGAATTTATTTACTATATCACATAATTTGATTAAATACATAGTGTGGTGTATGTCATGGTTTTTGAAAATATATACAATTCTTTTGAATGGGTATATCTTTGGAAAACACATTTAAGGAATAAATACTGTTGCTATTTTTCATAATTAAGTATCATTTTACTTGCAGTTTTTCTACTGTTCTAGGCAGTAGATAACTACATTTTGCCAAGTAAAGGCAGAATAAAAGAAAGACATAATGTGTCTTCATAGCCTGTAGATGAGTATTTGGTCCACGAGGATTGTGAGACAATATTTTTTCAAAGTCCACCATTAATGCAAAATAAAAAACAATCATATTCTTTTATATCCAGATATCATTTGAAATGAGAGCTACTCTCAACTGAATACTAACTAACTTAGTGAGCTATAAATCCTATCACAGCACATTCCTAACTGCATGGCTGTATGGGCCAACTGTTCATATCAGAGAGAAGAAAATGCTGGCTACATTGTTATACTATTTTAGTATATGGTATTCTCATATTAAATTGCAAAGTAGCCAGGAAATACTAACTCATTTAGATTTCTAAAATTCTTTAATAATGGTTTGTACAAAAGAAAATTATACAAAGGCTGGGAGATGGACAGGAGTGATAATATAATTATATATATATATATTTATAAATTTTTAACAAACATTTTTGAACAACAGCAACAAAATTACCTCTCCCTCTAAAAGATATATACATTTTATTTGCAACTGTATACAACTTTGATAAAAAATATTTAAATTTTTCCCAAAAACACTCCAGAAAATTTCCCTGGAAATGTTTTCTAAAACAACATTTAAAATTTATTTTTAATTTTCCCATAGAAAATACTTGCCAATTCCAACTAGCTGTATCATGAAAGTAAATACATGTAAGCTTTCTAAAAATGAGCCCACAGGACATTATATTTTATTTTTACATGGCAAACAATTTACTTTACAAACTGTATATATGCTGTGAAATTTGAACTTCATATGGTCAGCGGAAAACAGGTAATGCCTACATTATTTAATTCTTTTTCTTTTTTTATGGTTCTTTGTTATGTCAGCTAGTAAGGAATGCAATCGATAAAAAAAATGTCCAGCTATTGAAGTGTACAACAGCAACACTTATGTCAAGGTTACTCACAGGTACCGTGAAAAACAGGGCCAGGTTTTCAACTGGTGTACATTGGAACTATGCTGGTTTCACACCAGCTGAAGATCTGATTAGGGAGTGTTTCTGATCATGTGATGCCAATATATTATACTCAATTGTTACACTAGAGATTAAGTACCCAGGTCTGTTAACATCTGCCCAAACAGGTATGTCAGCAGGGGTGGGAGGAGAACGTGACAGCTAGGAAAAATAAGAGAGTGAAAGAGAGAGGAAAACAGACTCCTACAGGTTTAAAGCAAGTCACATGATTTGTTCCCTTGCAAGCATTTATTTCCATGTTTTGGAAAATCAAAACAAAGGCATTTGTGTTCCCTTCATTATTCTGTTACATACATTTTCTCAATTTAGTTCAACCGTTTCTTTTAGAATTTGCTTGAAGTCACCCACTTGAAAAAAATAACCAGAGAGTTGGAAAATGATTGGTCCCTTCTAAATCATAAAGAAAGTCTGATTTATAAAAGAACTACCCCTTTCTTTATAAGTGCCTGCAGATCACTGTACACCTGTTCTTCTTTGGGTATAAGTTCAAGTCTCTTTTTTTGTGTGTAGTATATTTAAAGAAGGACACATTTAGGTTTGTTTGCCCTGGTAATACAATAACAAAAATTATGGCAGCTGTATACCATACCAGTAATGACAAAGCAAGATGCTGGAGTAAAGACACAAGGTTTCTGTAGCTTTCAAACCTAGCTCTTCACTGAATGTCTAACTTATGAGTTCTATGGTTTTTCAGAACTGTAAGGGTCAGTCACACAACTATAATTAAGGGAACTCAGGTTTACTGAAGTCCTGAGTTCTCTTTGAGCTGAGCTATTTCTTTGAGCAGGTTTTCAGTCTTCTAGTTCAGTATATTGTTGAATGAGCCCCATTTTACTACCTGAAACACAGTGTTTTGACTTGGAAAAAAAAAGACAGAATCCATTAGAAAAGTATCAGACACTTAAAACTATGAAGACACCTTTCTGTATGCTGGATTTTTTATTGCTCTTCGCAGATGATATTTATAACTCAGCCATATGTGGTTATAAAGATTTATTATGAGTCTGTGGAATAAGCCCTGTTAATGTGTACAGTAAACGTCCAAGTTTTTGACATTGTAATCCTTGGAGATTTCTAATAATATGAAGCCATTTTGATAGTGGGCCAAGCAGTGTACAGTTGGAACAGTGCCTTGTATTGACAAAGGAGTTAGCTATGTGTTTAAGTCTATAGACACAGTGTGTGTGGTTTTGTTGAGAATTTTGGAAATGAAACCAGATTCTCTGTTTCTTTTTTCTCTCCCCATTTGAGCCATTCTAAGCAGTTGTGAAACATAATGATTTAAAGGTAAAAGTGCAAATTTAAATGTATGCTAATATTGACTGGCCCAAGACTACATCTTTAGTTCAGTTAGCTCAGCACATCCACCTGTATAGGAAATAAAGGCTGAAGTGTAGTGTATGCCATTGAGACAGCTTTGAGAGGTTCTCAGCTTTAAGGGACTTTAAAACTTCCAAAAAAGTGCTCACATTTTACAAGCCAAAAAGCTCTACCTTATATTTTCAGCTGAATTAGTTTAAGTTGAATAAAAATAATTGTGTTAGATAAAATTCATGTGCAAGAAAGCAACAAGGGGCTATTTTACCTGTTCAAACAAACAAACAAACTATTAATTGAGCAACTTCAATTTACCTTAACTGAAGACTGACTCATTCTATATAGAGCCTATTGTAAAGTTCTGATTAAAATATTTTTCATTGGGGAAAAAAAAAGTATTCTGGCAAAATCATCCCCCTTCCCCTGCCCAATGTTATATATTTGAAAGGGTGTAGGTTGTAGCCATGTTGGTCTAAGGACAAAGGCAGACAAGGTTCTTTGGGTAAATCTGATATCTTTTATTAGACTGTGACAGGGGGCACACTCGGAGCTGGGTGTCAAGTCGGCCTGCCCACCTGTCTATGGAGCCGTCCACCTAGTCTCGCCTGCCATGACTTCGCTGTAACAAACTGGTGGTAAATGCAGGAGGCTTCCCATTACATGCCCCAATGCCAGGGGGTGCTATCCACGGCTCCATTCCATCCCTACACCATGTCCCATGCCTCACAGATTGCATCATATGTTCTTAATGAGTCCAGGCCCACCCTGGACCCCATTACACTCTAGTCTGGACCCCAACTAGATCCCTCCTAATCAGGCAGTCTACTCCACCTTCATCAGGCAGCCAAGCTCCCTGATCCCTTCTGCCTCTCAGGTGTGGCCACCCCAGGATCTTTGGCCACACAGGCCCTGGCCTCACCTCCAAGGCCAGTCATAACCCCAGGCCCCCAGCTCTGGGCATCCCTCATGCTGGGCCCCTGGCCCTTTGACCATCCTGGTCCTGGCCCCAGCATGGAACAGCTGAGGGTACCTTGGGTCAAGTCTGAACTGCTCACCCCTTCTCTCCTACAGGTTTGCCTTCTGGGGCCCTACTACAGGGTTACCCACCTGGTTGTGGGGACTGGGGTTTTAAGGTTACCCTCCTTGCCTTTGGTAACTGGGCTGGCATTTCTTGGGGGCTGTCCCACCACGAACCACCCCACCAAGCCACCCATCCCTGGCAGGGTGCAGTTTCAGGTCATGCCCAGGACCAGGAGCCTCCAAACCATCCTCATAGCTCCTGCCCTTACTTCCAGGATGTTCCACACTGCAAGGGAGAAGGATGGTGCTGCTCCCTTGGTTGCAAGTGGCCAACTGCTGGCACTGCCTGGTTGACCTTTGTTTGAAAATGGCCACCTTAATCAGGTACCTGTTGGCTGCCTGCTCCAGCCATTAAAGTGGCAGGCACCAAAGGTACACTGCCACATAGACCAACTAACTAGTTGAAAAAAAGATACCACTGAATTTGCACTGAGGAGAACACCTGGGATTGCCACCTCAGAAATATTTAAAAGAATTTCGTGCAACAAGGACATTCCTCCACAGAGATCACACATTTGAAAGAGCAACCTGGATACCACATGAAGAATTGCTACAGTACAGAAGAAAAATACCCACGAATCACACATTGCTGGTTATGACTTATCACCCCTTTCTCAAACCTATATGGAAAATCCTCAAACACTTGCAACCCATACTAGAAGGAGACCCAATTCTTAAAGAGATCTTCCTAGAACCACCCATTCTAGCCTTCAAACAAGCACCTAACCTTGCTAACTTCATCACCAGAACCAAACTTCCTATGGCCCAAAGCACATTGAATGGATCCAGACCATGCCATGACAAGAAATTCAAAACCTGCCAACATATCTCCACCACCCCACAACAGAACCATCAACATTCTTGAATCTTACAGCTGCACCTCCGCAAATGTAATATATCTCATTCAATGCACCAAATGCCCTGATGGAAAATACATAGGAGAGACCAGACAACAATTGTGCACCAGAATGAATGCACACTGGAAATCTATTCAAGCCAAGAATACCCAATTACCAGTGGCGGCACATTCCTCACAAGAAAACCACTCTCTCTCCAGTCTCTCAGTTCTGATCCTCAAAAGGAATTTACAAAACACTTTTCACAGATGAGCCTGTGAACTTCACTGTATTACCTCCTGGGTACAAAAAATTATGGACTAAATTATAGACATTGGATTATAACCTGCTTGACATCCAACTCCCCAGGTATCTCTCCACTATTTACCTGCTACATTCATCCCCCTTCCCCTAGCCTGTCTCTCACCCACTGACTTCTCAATTTACATTTCCACTGACTGGCTTTATTGCATGCATACCAGCTTCTGGCTTTTTTACTACTCACTCCATCCAGGAAGAGCACACACCAACTGCAGATGCTTCCTCAGCCTGATGAAAGGTTTTTAAACCTGAAAGCTTGCAAAGAATGTTTTTCTAAACAGTTGATCTAATAAAAGATATTAGAGTTAGCCAAAGAATCTTGTCTGCCTACAAATTTGATGGAATGCTCTAGGTGGGGCAGTGGGGAGGGGGGCAGGAGAAAATTTTGAAGTAAAACATTTTGATTTTGAGAACAACTGAGATGCACACATTTCAAAATGCAAAAAATAAAAATTTAATCATTTATTTTAATTCTATTTCAAACATCATTTTAAGTATTTTTTTCATTCTGTTTCAGAATCAGAAATTTTGAAACACACAGATTTCCTAACAGACAAAAATTCTGAGTCTGGACAAACAGTGATTTTAAATAGATATCTTGTGGTGATATTACTCAGTGATGTTCTGTAGACTTGACAGAGGGTCAGTTCTGTAGTTCAATGAGTTTAAGCACAGGTCTAACTCTATTGTTTTCTAGAGAGGTACTCCTGGTTTAGTAAGACCCCTTTTTGTTCCATATTCCTTTCAGTTCCATTCCCCACCTTACACTTCTCCCTCTGTTCCCAGATATCTCACTGTCCTCCATCTTAGACCATTTCCCTTGTTCCAGCTTCTAGAAGAATTAAGCACAAGTAGACAGTCAGAATCAGGATTAGATTTTATAGAGTGATCATAGAGCCCTGATCCTCTACAACTACAAAGGACTAGGAGGACAATAATAAAGTCATACAGCCCTTGCAGGGGGTCAGATTACAGTCCACAGCATGACTTCACATCTCTCTCTCTCTCTCCTTTACACTATGGACCTTAACTAGATTCTTATGCTTGTCCATACTTATATATTCCCATCACTGGAGTATCTGAATCTTACCTTGCTATAAATCTGGATTAATTCCACTGAATCCAGGAACCCTATCCTAGTATAAAAACTTACTGAGAAGTGAATTCTTCAGGTTTTAGGGGTCCTTTGCATAGTTCTGTGCAAAAGAGCTGAAAGTGAGACACCCTTGGTTACCTTTGCTGTGAGGGAATCCCCAGGGGCTATAAAGCTGGCATTGCTGTCTCTATGCTACCAGCTCCTGGCCTCCTACAATGGGAATATGTATGTGGTCAGAGAACCTTGCACTGTGGCAATCCTTGGATGGTAGAATGGCTGCTACAGGACTGCTGTTGTTTATATAATTTCTATTAGCATTTATGCTGCTCTAAATTGGTATCATAGGATCAAGAGCCCGCTTAGCAAATGATACCAAGTTTGATGGAGCTGTAGACACTCTGGAGGGCAGGCTCAGGATGCAGAATAACCAGGGTAGACTGGGAAAAGGGTTAGGAATCAAGCAAATTAAATCCAACAAGGACAAGTGCAAAGTCCTGCACTTGGAAAGGAATAATTGCATGCACAAATGCAGATTGAGGAATGACTGGCTAGGCTGCAGTACTGCTGAGAAGGTCTGAGAGGTTACAGCTGAATTTGAGCCAGTAGTGTGTTCTTGTTGCAAAGAAGTATACTGGGTTGTATTAGCAGGAGTGTCACTTGCAAATCAAGAGAAGTTCTCTATTCAGCACTGGTGAGGCCTCACCTGGAGTACTGT
>NW_017729022.1:123020251-123023415 GCF_001723915.1 Gavialis gangeticus | reverse complement strand
TCCAGTTTTGGGTCCCACACTTCAAGAAGGATGTGGACAGGTTAGAAAGAGTCCAGCAGAGAGGAACAAAAATGACTAGAGGCCTGGAAAGCAGGATTTATAAGGAAAAGATGAAAGAACTAGGGTTTTTTAATCTGAAGAAGAGAAGACTGAGGGAGGATTTAATAACAGTCTTTAAATACCTGAGGGACAGTTACAGAGAGGATGATTTTCTCTCCGGCCATAAGGGACAAAGCTAGGAGCAATGGCCTGAAATTGCAGCAGAGGAAATCTAGTCCAGAGGAAATGAGGAGGAATTTCCTGACTGTGAGGGTGGTCAAAAATTGAAACAGGCTGCCTAGAAAAGTTGTGGAATCTCCTTGGAAATTTTCAAGACCAGGTAGGACAGACAGTTGGCTGGATGGTTTAGTCAGGGATGATTCTGCCTTGAGCAGGGGGTTGGACTAGAAGATCCCGTAAGGTCCCTTCCAGCCCTGCTTTCCTATGATCCTAAGTTATAACGGCTGCATCCACACATTCATGAATGTGCTTTTGCTACTGCGCATTAAATTTAATACCTCTAATGTAAGGTACTAATGAAATGCATATTAGGCTGCCCTAATGCACAGCAGTGAAAGCGCATACTTTTTTGTGATGCTTAATGTGCAGTAGCCTAATTTTACTGTGCATCAGCGTATTAGCATGGCTTTTGCCATGGCACTCTAATGCACAGTAAAATAGGCTACTGCACATTAAAGAGAACAGGTAGACATACTCACTGTGTCCCAAAACACCCCCTAGCTGGCTTTAGAACTAAGGAAAAAAGTGACTTTGAAGCACTATTTTCTCCCTAAGTGTCCTAAATAGATGGAAGTTCAGCCCAAGACAATGATCTCGCTGTATATCATTATCCTCCAGATAATCCTCTCCTTCCTCCCTGGCCACTGCCTCATTCCTCTGTATTGCATATGCCCTTTTCTCTCATTTAGGTCATGCTTACTTTTATATTTCCCCTGACAGCTCCTTACATCTCTCTGTGATGTAATCTGTTTCTAATGCATCTCTCACTGTAGTAGCCAGATACTGATGTCATCCTAACCCATCAGAACCACAGTTCTGCACTAATTCTTTAGGAAAGAGGGCTGGCTTGGTTGTTACTACACTATCCTTGGACTTAAACAGCAAAAGTTCAGTTCCCTGCTCTGCTATAGATTTCTTGTGTGAATTTGGGTGAGTCACGTATCTTATCTGAGCCATACATCCTCGTTTGTAAATGAAGAGAATAGTGCTTCTGTATCTCACAGTGCTGTAGCAAGGATAACAAAGAACATTAAAGTAATGGGCTATTATCTTCACACTAAGAAGGAGTTTTCTGAGAGGCATGCATAGTGTGCTGCCACCAAGATATGTAGCAACACCTCTGGAACTTAATTCCCCTCCTAAAGGGTATGAGTAACTCCCTCTGAACACCCTCAGAGTTACCTAAGTTGGACACAAGGGAAGAATTGAGTTCTATTCATGCAAAAGCCCTAAATCTAACAGACTCTTCAAAGAACTGAGCTCCAGCCCAGAGGTGGGCTCCACCAAGTTTCAAATCTACTTGTCTGCATTTCCCAACATCTAATTACATACGGTTCCATTTATACTCATAGGGTTAAATAGGGTTAAATCTCATATATATACTCGTAGGGTTAAATCACAGCCTGAACTATATTGGCTAAATGAACTACCTTGAAAGAAAATAAATGACATATGCAGTCTCCTGAACTTGGAGCCCATCTCAGTTTACAATATGGGTCCTTAAAAGGACATTTAAAAGAATATACAACACTAAAAAACCATTTACTTAGCTATTTACCTTCCCATTTCCACCCCCATGTCCCCAAACCGTAAGTGTAATAAATGCAAAAAATGAACTGATGTGGTATTTTTGGTAATACTTTGGGAGATGTGTGACTTAAATTCTTGAAAATTTTGAAAATGGACCACATTCTGCTAAGCACAGCTAGATCTTAAAGCCAAAGCCAAGATATGAATTAGAGTTTATAATGCTGAAGAGAGAATACCAAAGAATTAAAAGAAAAACATTTCAGCTTGAGTAGGAAAAATCTCTGTATTCTATTTTACAGCCAACCATAACTTACACAAAATGAATTATGCTTTCTGTTATCGGCATATTTTTCAAGTTAAATAAAAACTATGTTTTGCATGAGAGGTACTAGTGAAACTTGCATTCTGACCTGCTGTGTTAACTTTCCTGAAGTATGATTTCTCCTAGGTCAGTGGCTTTTTGGTGCAACTCGGTTCTAAATACACAAACAAACAAAAGCATGTTTGGGTTGACATGGCATCTGCATTAAATCACTGTAAAAATTAAGTATCTGGGATATTTTTTTCCTAGGGACTTTTCGAAGTCTGCAGTTCCTTCAAAATGGACATCCAAGCCTTGATATTATAATATTGTTGGGGGAGGGGAATCTCTTGGGTTTTGAATGCCTTAGGTTTTTTACCTATATTGCAATCACAGGGGTGACTGCAGTGTAGCGTGTAGATATGCTCTTTGCTATCTTGCTGGTATAGATGCAGTAGCCCAGAGCTCAGAGCCGGTTGTGAACCCATTGAGAAGGCTACCCTTAGTCAGCAGCATAACTAGGGCGGGCTAAAAGGGGTACCAACCCCAGGTGCTGACTATGATTAGGCACCAGTCCCTGCACCTCAGGAGGCTTTGCCACAGCTGGGGCAGTACTGCACTGCTCCTGCTTGGCTATAGGAGCATTCCCATACCCATCAGTGTCTGGGGGAGTAGGGGCGAGTGGGATGAGTAGAAAGGTGCTACTATCCTCAGTCCCACTTTGCCAGTGTAGGCATAATCCTGTGCCCAACAGAGTTTCTGGGGTATGTGTGGAGCAAAGCAAACAGAATGGACTCCCAGGGGCCTCACACCATGCGGCTTCTGCTCCTGCAACAATAGTGGCAGTGGCAGTGGCAGTGGCAGTAGTGGCAGCTGCCTTCAGTTTGCAGAATGCCTGAGCAGGTAAGACTTCTCTCCACCTCATCCTGGCACCCATTACCACCTGGTGCTCAATGACCTTGCTATGCCTCTGCCTCTAATGGTTCCAGCTGTAAATGGGTGCCTGGTCATTTGGGCTGTTGAAGTCACAGGCAGTGAGATGTGGATGCTAGCT
>NW_017729022.1:122991909-123020240 GCF_001723915.1 Gavialis gangeticus | reverse complement strand
GTGAGATGTGGATGCTAGCTACCTCACTCTCCTATGGGCCACTGGTGTGCCTTTTCCATGATAGCTTGATGGACCACATAAACTCAGGCAGAACTTTGGTCTTGACTTCTATGCTTGAAATTAAGTATGTGGAATTGCTGGATCAGAGCTGTTTTCTTACCTCATCTCCCACCAGACCAGGCCTTTACAAACTGAGAGCAGCTTTGCAAGTGACCCAGCCAAGACAGGAAAAACGAATGTCATTCATGCTCTATAATTTGCCCGACTCTGGTTTTATGTCATTCCATTGATAGAGAAATGTCCTTTGACACGTTAAGACTATGTCCTGAATATTAAGGGTCCCATGGCTCTTTTCATAAGGTTAGGGTCACTGATCTGCAGGCCAGATTCTAATGAAGATTATTAAATATCCAAGGTTAGTCAATTAATGTAAATATTGTGGAGCATAAACTTTCCAAGAGTTTAAAATGTGATCCTTCTTTTATGGAAAACATAAATAATAGCATCCCAATTATCAAGCCTTTGTAAACACTGTTAAGCATCTACACTTATTTTAGCATTTAACTTAAATTGAATTTTAAAATAAGTATTTTACTTTTTATTTTAAAGATTTATGTATATTCAGTGTTTCATGTAAAAATAGTTTAATATAATATATTTTATTATTTAAAGCTAAAACAGAACATTTCCCATGAAATCTATTATGGTATTTCTTAACAGTAGCATTGGACGAAAACTTTCTTGACAAAAAACTTTTTCACCTGAAAATGTACCTTCCTCAAAATCAGAATTTTCCACTGGAAAATGCTGAATTTAACTATTAAAAAAAATTTCCCAAACAAAGTTTGAAAATGAAACATTTCATTTAGCAATGACATTTCAATTTGAATTGAATTTTTTATTTTGAAAAAATCTATTTTTATTTTGTTTATTTCCATTTAGAAAATATCGTAATTTAACATACCTGACTGGAAATATTTTTGATTTTTTGTTCCTCCTAAAAATTTTGTAGTTTGATTTTTCATTCAATTTGGGAAGAAAAAAAATAAATATATATTTTTGGTGGCTGAAATGTTCTGACCATATCTACTTATTACATCTAAGTTTTATTATTATTTTTTCTTCAGAACATAACAACATGGTACTTTCTTTTATTTCCTTATTTGTTCTGATGAACAGAAAAGTAATTCACAATGTAAACTATTCTATTTAGTGTCTGAGTTAGCACTGATTAAAATGAAAAAGCTTTTGCTTCAGACTCTCTGAAAATGCAGGCAAATCTCCTTATGTAGGTTATACCTGCTTTGTGTTTTGAAGATTTTCTTTAAAACCATAAAAAGACAACAGGTCTTAGTCTTACATACCTGAGGCCCGTTTCAAGGTATGCCTTGAAATGGGGGTGAAGTACAAAACAATCTTAGCTTGCTGAGCTCTCAGAACACCATAGAAGGGTTTGTACAACACTAGGAAACACTGATATACTGTCTTTAATTGTAACTCTAAAATTAGCTGAAGATATGATTTGATGAAGTCTATACACCCAGTATATAGTGCTGACCAAATAATAGAAATAAAATGCCTCTGCGTCCTTCTTTCTTAGATAATCCAAGAAATAACATTGGACAACCACTTGTCTGCTCTGAGGGGTTCTTTCATGAAGCCATTCCAATCCAGCATGTGTATCTTGGTTGTACATAGAAATGTTAGAAGGATCAGGGTGGAGACATGATTTGTGGTGTCTAGAATGTGCTTGCACTTAATTTTTAACTATACAGCATTCTACCTGGACAATGCAGTTAATCAATTTACCTACCCAATGTTATATAGAAATGGGGCTCTGGATAATGGTTAACTTGAATAAGATTTATTGGGGTTATGTAATGCTTCAGTCCCTGATTTGATTCAGCAGACATTCGGCCCAGTTTGGTGGCCGAATCTCCAAATCTGAATTGAATTGAATCGAATCAGGCGACCCTTTAATCTCTCCAAATCAAATCAGAACCCTCTGAATCAATTTGGAGAGATTCAGAAAGATTCACAGATTCAGATATAGACATAGCTTTAAATGTTTTTTCTCCATACCTCCAGGTACCAGGCAGCTCGTGAATGCTTCAATGAAGCATCCCACAGGAGTGCAGTGGGCTTCCCAGCACACTGGGCAGCAGACCTGGAAGTGGACCAGAAGCATTTCTAGTCCACTTCTGGGTCCACCAGGAAGCATGCTGGGAGCCTTGTGCTGCACCCCCCCTGGCTCGGCAACTGGTGCCTCCTGGGTCTGGGGCGGCACCCAGTGTCCCCTTGTGGCCAATTGCTGAGTTGGGGGAGCAAGGTGGGGGGCCTCCAGGGTACTCCCTGGTGGACCTGGAAGTGGACTGGAAGTACTTCTGGTCCATTTCCGGGTTCACCGCCAAGCACACGGAGGGCCCTCCCCTCCCCTCCCCCCGCTCCTGTGGGACACTCCATGCGCTCCAGCATCGCAGCAATGATAAGCCACCCTGGTACCTCGAGGTATGTAGAAAAAACATTTAAAGCTGCGTCTATGTCCAAATTACTGATTCTCTAAATCAGCATCGAATCTTCAGATTTGGATTTGGCCAAATCAAATCAGGCAGAATGATTCAAATCAACAAATCGAATCACTGTCCCTGACTGGGGCCGAATCTGAACCCAAATCAAATAGGGCCCGCTTCACACACCCCTAAGATTTATGTCAGATAGGATAGAGATTGTGCTAGACCAGAGCACCTGAAGAAAGCGAGGTGACTTCCCTAACCAGAGGAGATACGACCATGAATGGTGCATTCCCCCAGTAGCTGGGGGCATGACTGTGGTGGCGGGAGCCCAGTGGCAGTGAGTGGGAACCTCCCACAGATGCCACCAGCACTGTTGGTGGTGGGGTGGTGAGCACACGCAGGCGCCACTGGTAGTGTTGGTGGTGGCCAGGGCCGATCATGGACCACCTGCATGGCAGGGTGGCAAGCAGCGACCACCCTCAGGCACCACCAGTAGCGGTGGTGGTGGCCAGGGTCGATCATGGACTACCCGCAGATGCCGCTGGCACTGGGCAGGGTGGCAAGTGGTGACCACCCACAGCGCCTTTTTGCAGGAGGTGCACTGCCACACATAGAGGTTGCACATGCATTTAGCAAAATGGTGGCAACTCTTATTTCCTTGCATATGGCCCAATGTTTCAAGCAATGTGCTATGAAGTGACCGTGGGTGGAAATGACAAAAAACAATCCTTCCAACATACTTTCCACTTCTGTTAAATCCACTTTTGTTAGACTAAAAGAAACCCTTCACTTCCTTCAGTTCAGGTGCTTTGCAGCCAGATGAACATCTCCTGTGAACACCTTTTGTGTCTTGTGGGCAGAAAAAAAAATCATGCTGTTATTTAAATTTGCATCTTCCTTACAGATACAGTTCACAAATGATGAAAGCTGCTATGCAGCCTTCTTTTCTATGTATACAGTGGTTCAAGGGAAAGTTTGATTATGTGGATTCCAAAAAAAAATCTCTTGCAAAACTCAGATGTTCTACTGTGACATATGCTTAATCTTTCAAGGTCTGCTGGACACTGTCAGCCGGTTCTTACCTATCTCAACCATGGTCCATATGTCATTAGCAGGAGAGCAATTTTCTAGGAAATAAAATATCCCTGGGTCATTCTTACGTCCGTATCTGAAATCCACTTTCGTTTCCTGTTCTACCAATAGCTCTTTGGCTTATTATACCTTTTGATTGTACTGAGCTTGTTTGCTCAAGATGAAAAAGCTCAGCTATATCAGTATATGTATATTTTGCTACAGTTTGGATTAACCATTTCTTCTGACCTCTTGACACAAATTATACTCTCTGTTATAGAAGTGTAGCCACTGAAATGTGTAGGGCTTTGGGGCCCACTGCAAAAATAGTCTTGCTTGACTGCTTCCAAACTCTTCAGACAAGGGGAGGAAAACCAACAAAGCAATAGCTTTGATCCATGCATGTGCATGATCGAAGAGAACAAATTCATAAGCAGAGAAATCAGCCCTTTTATTTCTATGTGTACTGTTCTTCACATAACAGTTTTCTCCTGATCCAGGATTCATACAAAAATCCCGTGATCATTATTTTTATACTCATATCACTATAGAAACAGAACACTGAGCTGCATTGGAATCAATGTTTGTTTCAACCCATTTTTCAGCCAGACTTGTACCCCAAATTTCCATTGGGTTTAGTGGAAATTCTTCTCTTCAACGGAAGCAGGGCAGAGTAGAGCACATGTACACACCAAAGAATGGGTGTGCTCCAGCTGTGTCTGATCATGACTTATGGACGAAATGCCTGATGAGTAAGTAGATATATGTAAAGCAGTCATGATGAATCAGGCACACAATAGGCAGCATAAAAGGAGGTGGTTCTTCAGCACTACACAAGCCAATGTGCAGGCTGCTCAAGTGCAAGAGACCCTAGAGACAATATATCACCATACATTTTTATCATCTCTCCCCTATTAGACAGCAAAGGTCTCCATAGATATCACTTGGTCTTGACAGGAGTAACAAAAGTTGTAAAGAGAGTTGATGCCAAGTGGTCAGCTGCAGAGACTGATATATGACTTCTGGTCCACAGAGATGATGCCACAGTGACATCAACTCCTTTGAAAAATCTCAGTGTGGTGTGTCCAGATCAAACAGCTATGCGAAGAAGACTACAGCCCTGGAAGAGATGCAACATGGATCAATGCTGAATGTCCACTGATAAATGCTCCCCAGAGAGTGAGTGTATTGGCCTGAACCCAGCACCACACTACGATAGTTGCACTATATCCATGCCAGGGTGTAGCACATGTGTAACAGGCATGCCAGACTTCAGGGCAGCACTCCCCAGCATGGTCCTTTAGTGGTGAAAACATGGCCTTTATGTTCTCTGCTTGTACAGGCCCAGGACAAAGGGGACCTGGTCCAGGAAAAGGACACCTTGATACTATAATTATATGACTTTTAACATATTATTTGAATTACAATATTATACTTATATCACCATAATTATAATAGTAACAATACGACCACTCTTTGTGTATCAGCATCTTCACCATCGTCAGCGAATTATCATTTTGAACATAACACAACAGTTATTCATAGCATTATATATAATATAATGAATTATCAGATGACTGCAACTATTACTAATAGCAATAACAACAACAATAAATTTGATGTAAGTATTATATTGGACAGTCTGGATTTAGACTGTCTCCATTCCCTGCCTACAATCCTGTACTTTATCAGGAGCGATTTGCTTTTCAGATTTAAGGCAGAGTCATTCCAAGCCCACAGAGCAAGGATACATTTTTCCCTGAAAGCAAATGGCCTTGAGGAATGCTCAGTATTATTATATTTAATAATGCAAAGGTTAGGACCCAAACCAACAAAAGCCAGCGGGCCAGTTTCTTCTACTCTTGTGTAGCTCTATTTATTTCCATAGCATTATTCTTGATTTCCTCCCAAGCCCAAGCTTGAGTTTAACTAACTTTATTGTTATTTAATGAAGTATCAGAATGCTGTCTGATGAAAATGGACATGGCCCTGTTGATTTCAGTGGGGATATTCTGATTTACACCAGCTGGGCATCTGGCCCCAATAACTTCAGTGAAGGGGAATTTGGCCCCATGGACTTCAATGATACTACATCATTTTATACCAGCTGAGGGCCCTGCCCTATTATCTTTAATAAGCAATTTTCCCCTAAGACAATTGTGTTTTGTAACTTTAGGAAGTTGAGATGTAACACGATGTTTGGGACACAGAGACATAAAAAACAAACAAAAAATGCTGCAAGCACATTATTGGAAGCCTAGAACCTAGATTAGTGGGTGTAATATGCTACTTTACCTTTAACAGAGCAACCTATAGGAGATACAGGTACATACTGGAATGTTTAAGGGTGAAGGGTATTTTGATATAGCTGACATTTAGACACAAGTCAGTTAAGGAGATATATTAGAGCACTTGGCCTCTTAGCCTTAATGAAATCTATATAATCAGACTTAGCAATGCTATCCCTGAATAAATACATTTTTTAAAATAAAGGGACAGATCAGTTTCTGAACCAACCCAGCCCCAAATGCCATATATTCCCACACTCCTAACAGTATTGCATGGATCTGAGAGGGTTCGGCAAAGATCATATGGTCAGGGGGTTGGAAGGGACCTTAAGGGTTATCAAATCAAAATGCATTATTCCTAAACAATCCCAGATGCCTACACAGACTCTCCTTGATAATCCTCAGTGAAGAAGATTCCACAGATGAGACACTTGACAGAAGGAAGGACAGTTTGTAATGGAGCTAAGGGTATGGGGGAGAGAGAGTTGAACTGTAAGACAGAGGGGATATTTTCAAAGTGGAAGGAAAGCCACTTGCAATGCAGATCCACATGAGAGAGGGAGGAGACGACTTTAAAGGTGAGGACCCATTTGCAAAGGGCCAGAGAACACAAGAGGCAGGGGCTCTTTGCTGTGGGAAAATGGGCACAGGCACAGTGGAGGCCATTGCAGTCAAGAAATAAAGGCCTTCACAAGATTATCATGACCACCAGTGTTAACATCTTGTGAAGGATTCTCTGCTCCTTGTATGGGCCAGCAGAGCTGCCTGTGGACAGAACTGAGCATACACTACCATTCTGTAAAAGGTGGTGTGGTGGCTGCCCCTAGGAGTGTCAGCAAGCATTTTGCCTGTCATGCCTCATGGAGCACCACAGCAAAAACTCCAGTCCCCAGCTGTCTCTTACTGGCAAAGGATAACTCAAAATGCCATCTGGATTTGACAAGACTATGAAGTACTGTCATTGCAGAAAACATGGGCTTTGGTGACAGCAAGGTATATTAATGTACTAGAGGAAGGCACAAAAGCGTGTGTATGTGTGTGTGTGTGTGTGTGTGTGTGTGTGTGAAGTGTTATTATGGAAAATGTCAATTTTTCATCAGTCCCCCTCCCCACCCCACAAATGGTTGTTTGTGCAACCATATTTGTTGGTTTTCTTATGAAAAATTGAAAAGTTCTTCAGAAAGCAAACACTGTCCAAATGCAGTTACTTAGTCAACATTCATTTCTGGTTTTGAACATGTGCTTGAGGCCACTCCAAGATTTGGTGTACACTGAGCTGGTAGAAGTAAGCAGGACATGCTGTGTGTCTGCAGTTCTGGGCCTGGCCCACATGTAGTATAGTCAAGACTACTGATTGAGCCTCTGTCCTCAATCCAGGTTGAGATCTTAATCTTGCTTGCATGTAGAGTATAAGCCATACATTCTTAATTGTTTATTTTTCTTCCAATACCCAAAAACGTAGAATCTAAAATGTGATTTATGAGCATTATCTATTGGGCTGAACAAGAATCAGCTGAAGCATGTAGTAGAAACCAGATCATCTAATTTTTTTTTCCAGTGTAAAACAGAGAGTTCCTTTATGAATCTTTATTGCAGCTTCTTTTACTATCATAGCAAATGATGCGTGTGAATTGAACAGCACCGGCATGATGTATGTGATGTATGTGGAGTACTGTATTTATCCTAATAGCATTTGAACTGGTCCCAAATTCACTAAACTCAAGCTTGTCACATTGGTTTAGTATACTCAGGAGTCATGATCAAATCGCTTTTCCTTGCCATTCACTAACATTAGGATTTAAAGTCTGTGGGCCAATTTCTACCTCAGTAACACATAACCAGCTCTTACTGACTTGAGCACCATAGGTGCACACTTACACCTAGGAGCAGAATCAGAGCTTGTGAACCGTGTCATTTTCAGATTGGCTCATCAGAATTGTAAAAAAGAGACAGTGACAAAAAGGGGTTTCATGACTAAACCCCCATATATTGGTTGTGGAGACTGGGGTTCTCCGGGGAAATATGTATCAGGTGTTGTTAAAGGATGTGGTGGATGTACACGGATGTGGCAAGAGAGAATTCTGCCCCAAGAATCTGCAGTCTGAATAATTAAGACATATGGGAGGCCAAGAAAAGCACAGTGGAGAGGGATATACTTGCCCACACTCTCCCAGGAGGTCAATGGTAAAGTTGGGAATGGAAGCCAGGTCTCCCAAGCCTTAGCTCAGGACCCAATCTACTAAGCCATGAGGCCTCTGAACAAAGAAGCAACAAGGTAAACCTCCCATCTCCATTCACCATGTGGTGCTTGCATGTTTGGTATCATTTGTGAGTATGCGCTTAGATAACATGAAAATATTCCTTTATAAATGTAACTCAGGTTTTTGTGCCACAGATTTGAGGGCAGGACATAGTTATGAGGGCAAGACAGAATGGGTGATTGTGCTACGCCTGTATCTGCTTGGAGCCCACCCAGCACTACCCCCAAGGGTTTGCATGTGTTGTAGCAAGGTGCCACCACCAAGGGCATGCCCCCTGCACTAGGACACACACTATGCAGGAGGCACCATATTTTGTTCCATTTCTATACAAATCTGCCCAAAGAGGCAAGGAGAAGAGGTGCAAAACTGAAATGCCTTTAACTCACTTTGGGGCCTTCCAAATTCTGGAGTGTGCCCCAGAGTGAAAGCAACCTCTAGTGTAAATAAGACAATTCTGGGAGGCCGTATAAGCTTGGGCAATGTGCTTTGACCTTGCTCTGAACGCATCTTTTTCTAGACTTTGAAAAAGGGTCCACAGAGAGGACGACGAAATTCCACCTTAGTACCTAAACCCCATGGTAAATAAATTCTCTCTTGTGAAGTATAGAGCTATTTTATATAGCTCCAGCTCTTTCATTCAATGTAAAGCATCCAGAGTCATGATGAGAATCGCAAACCACCAGTACAATTCAGTGGTAACTATGACAGTAGAAAACCAAGATATTCATAACAGAAAATGGAAATGGGCCAAAATTTATTTCAGCAGGTGGGTAAAATAAGTACTCACCCAAGTACCCCCACTGTGAGAGTACTTAGGCACCTAAGTGCATTTCTATTCCAACCATACAAGTCTCTGAGAAGCCATTAATGAATCTGTGTTTGTAACATCCCTTCTTCTGATTCTTAAGAATATGTCACAAGACAGTAGTGAGAAGAGCCCGCAAGTCTTTTGCATTAAATATTTTTTAAGGACTTGTGAACAGAATTGCACTTAGGCACTTAAATCTACATATGCACCTAATAGATGAAATAGAATCTGACTCAGTTAAATTATCTTTAGGATCTGACCTAGCAAGGCTTTTCCATTCACTGGGACTGCAGAGGACTAGCAGGATCTGCTCCTTAATTGTCAAGGTTAGTTTGTTTAAAATGTACATTATGGCAAACATTACCTTATTCCTTTTGACATCTGGATGTGTCTCATCCTTTACTACTACTCCACCCTCCTGCTGCTGTGGAAGTTGGCCAGCACACAGTTCACTATTCAACATTTAGAAACATTCAAGCCTTCATATACTTTGCAACTGCGGCATTTCTTTTCTAAATGGGCACCTTACAAACATGTGGAAAGTGGATAAACAAATCATAAAGCAGATAATATATCAGGCATAGATAGGCTCTTACACAGGTGGCAAGTTAATTACTTACAGACTAAGTACCTGCCTGCTTCTCTACAGGGAATAGTGGACAAAAATTGGGCTTAAAATATACCATGTTCTTTTTCATGATGGAGATCTTATGAAGGAAGTACATTACAACCCCATGCTTGCTGTGGTGTATAGTATAAACCAAATGATCTATAACTTTTATTACAAAGGGGCCTCTTCATTTAGAAGGACATGAAGATAGAGTTTCCCCTTGATCTTTATACAATAGGAAGAGAAGAGTTTGTCTACAATTCATCAAAGCTCTTAAGCACATTGTGAATATTAAAGGTGAATAGCCCTGTTGAAACAATGGTCCTGAAACACTACTGGAAACTCTGGCTATTAAAAACTCATGAGTCAGACCCATCCAAATCATGAGATTGACTTAAAATCTTGAGATAAATAAAAAGAACCCCAAAGTGATTATGACATTTTTGGCCTTCTAGGTTTTAAGTTTATAATCTTTCAAATTATTCCATAGTATGAGGGGTATGTCTATACAAGATCCGTAATGCACAAAAGACTAATTCTATCGTGCATTAGCACAGCAGGCAAAGCTTGTGCTAATGCACAGTAGATTTAGTCTAATGCTCATTAACATCACTAAAAAAAAGTTCATCTGTGCTAATGCACCTAGTGCCGATTATGGTACATTAAGTTATTACCTGTCATTACAGGTACTAAATTTAATGCACCATAGTTATAGTGCATTAATGAACATGTAGATGTGCCCAAGGAACAGAAACTCCAGGAGTCAGGTTTTAAAGGAAAATGCCAAATATAAGATGAAACCATCAGAGCTAGCAATACTGTCTAAGCTACCCACGTGCATTTGTGAGATCAAAGCTATGTAATGAGCAGACTTTACAGGTTACATTTTCAAAAGCAGCCTTTAAAATTCTGGGCTACAAAGGATCAACTTTTCTTATTGAATATACAAATATACACTCATGACACACAGCACACTTACTTGTAGAGGTTCCTTGTATAAATTGTGGCCATATATACTGGATCTTTGTGCGGACTTTATTCTTGGGGCTTTGCTCATATAATCTATATATATATCAGTTATGCAGTTGCTCAGCTTTGCTGCTTGCATTGATTCCTACTTGCACAATCTGAAGCATTTGGACATTTTAAGAAAATGATCATTGAAATGAACATACTGAAACAGTATAAATCCTACTGAAGCCAGTGGGAAGTTTGCCATCAACTTCAGTGGGGCCAAGGTTTCACCCTTTGTAACATAAAAAAATGAGCCTTATGCTGGGACTACTTTAGACTTTAGTGTAGCAATGGGGATATCCAATAAGTACTGCTTGTGAATACACCAAACAGGAAAAAAAATAAAGAACAGATTATGTTTTTGTCCATTAGCCTTAATGAAGGACTAAGTTGGTAAATTGAAAGTTTAATAGACAGCTTTAGTAAGAGTAATATTCATTTTTATTTGAGTTGTTTTCAAATCTCTTGCCAGACTTGCACTTTCTTGAAGTTCCTTTTTTTTTTCATACCACAGCCTCTTGGGCCTCTTAAGCAGTTTTGTAAAGCAACTACCTCCATTTCAGTGGTTTAAATAATAGAAGAAATCTTTATGAATCCAACTGAATAAAAATGTGCAAGCTGCCAGAAAAGAGGTTTCCTACCAGGCAGCAGAATTGCAGCCACCCCTAATCCCACCTCATGGAATTCAATGCATTCCATTTTTGTCAGTGGGGAGGGTCCAATTTCCCCCATATAATGACTAGCTGCCCTTTGGCTAATGAACAGCTATCAAAAAATTGGGCATATGAGACTATAAGTACAAAATACATCTCAAAAGCATGATGCAAACTTTGTCCAAACATAAAGAGAGAGGAACTTAGAATTGAAGGAACTTGAGATTTTTGGGGGGGAAATCTATAGTTTTGAACAACATAATGGTTTTTTTTCTTTTCTATACACACTCCAATTCTCTTGCATTCATTTTTTTTTGTCTAGGACATTAATTGCCTGCAAGTTATTAAGAACAAAAAACCACAATGAACAAATTCATCTGGGAATGGAAAAAAAAGCCAAAACAACCTAGAACATTATGTGCACATAAATTACAAGAGTGTGTGTGGGGAGCTTGTTTAGGAATCCTGAGCTTGGGTTAGATCCAGTAAAAGACTTAGGTGCATAAAAGTAAGGCACCACATCGTCTGTTAGGCACATGGCGTGGAATCCAGAACCCTGGGTTAGGTGACTTGGCTCCCTATACAGTACATGTGGAGATTTAAGCACCCTGGAATAAGTTCCCTAATAGCCAGCACGTTGAACATACCACCATTTGAGATCGCTCATGGGAAATACAGAGCACAGGGGTTTGTTGACATCCCATTCTCTCCACAGATTAGATGCCTGATCAAGCAGGCACCTCCAGCCATTTGGTATCCAAAGTCCAGCTTCCTTTGCTGGTTGTTGGGGTTTTTTTAATAGAAATGATGTTTGCTATGAAAACATCATTTTGACCAAAATTTAAATGTTAGATCAAATGAATACCAAAAAGAAATGTCAAGTCGTAGCAAGAGTTTTGTTTCTCTTGGTCATTTTTGTCAATTTTGTTTCCAAAATGAAAAAAAAAAAGATTTTGAGTTTCATTTCTTTAACTGAAAGAAATATTTGCAGTTTTAATTAAATCTAGTTTTTTTCTTCATGAAAAATAATTGGTATTTTTCAGCTAGTATTAATGAAGATGCTTGCCTATTTTGTAATTAATTCCCTTTCAAAGTTCATACGGGATATATAACTCAAAGCACTTAATAACGGCTCCGTAGATAGATTGCTGGTCCTTGCAATAGAAATTTGTCATAACCTTTTTTTCCATAATCTGTGCAAAGCTATAGAAGCATATTTACCAAGGAGGACAGGAGAATGCAGGGCAAAGAGAAGAGTCTTATGACCATGGATAAATATAGAGTCACCCATGGGAAAACATCTGACCTCTCTTATATTGTTATAGTTTAGGGCTTCAGGTCAGGTTGGTGATTGCCTAATCTTGATGTCTGCAAAGCATAGTAGGATCCCTCATGTTTAATAGCTTGGTGTGGAAAGGATTATTGGATGATAGTGGGGTGTTTTATTTCCCTTTTGTCCAGAGCAACATTAGCAAGAGGTTACTATTACAACAGCGTGGGCTGGGAAGAGGAATTATTGAGGACCTGTCTACATTATAGAGCAGCTGCGCCTCTAGCTTGTCCAGTGTAGTTAATAATAGTAGAGGCCTTTACTGGGATCATGGCCTATGCTGGGGGACACACCACTTCCTTAAATAACAGAAATTAAGCCAGTAGAAGTCTTATTATGCCAGCAGAGCTGTCTCCAAATTAAGATGTACCAATTTAACCATGTCATGGAAGGGAAGAAATGGAGGGCATTGTGTTCTCACTCCTAGCTAACATAGTTATGTTGACAACGCTTTGTAGCAAACCTGAATGAGGCTGGCTTCCTGGTCTGAGTCACCTAGGAGGTCACCCTAAGTGACTGCAGTGGCCCCTTTTGGTCTTCAAATCTATGAATACTTGTAGAGTCTGTTTTAATTCTTCTTTTCAATAGCAAGGTATTTTCTGGTCTGCAGTCAAAGCAAGCTTCTGCGAGCTCTGGTCTTATGAAAAATCCAGTCCTTGATTTAAGACCCTAAATAAGGATTTAGGAGACTGGCTTTGGCATCCTAATTTTGAAACTCCTGTCCCTTATTAAGATTAATCAGCTCTTATATATTACTTCATAGGTATTGCCAACCTCAAATGGTAAAATAAAAAAAATTAAAAAATGGTCAAACACCAAAAAGAAACCATGCAACTGGCCCCCAAACAAGATGCTATTGTGTTTGTAGCCTGTCTTTTGATTTTTAAATTCCTTTGACCTGCATATGTGCATGCGCAAATTAGATTCTCTAGCCCTCCCAAGTGTGAAAAATAAAGAGATATTGGTTATCCCTGTTGAAGATCTCATCCACACATCTGTTCTCCCTTGCCCAACAACTAATTCTGTCCCACATAAACCAATCCCAACTCCCTCAGGCTCCACCAGTTCTACCACCTTAACCAGCACTCAGTGGAAAAGTTCTGCTCCTGCCTCCTAAACTTCTCCTCTGCTTGTTCTGGAGTTTTCTACCCTCCACACCTAGAGCTGGCAGGTGTATTTGCAATATGGTGCTTTTTACTCCTTTGAGGCTTGGAATAGGAGGAAGGGGTAGCCCACATGTGTGAGTAGATCGGAGGGGGGAGGCAACCTTTGTGGCAGGTGTGCTACAAATTAGCCCTATGCCCTCTTTGAGTTCCACTCTGTTCCCCTTCTCCTGCCTGATTTGCTGCTCTGCTTCCTGCCTTATCTTTCACAGTGCTGCCTGTCCTATCCCTAATCTGCCACATGTTACACAGGGACTGCCAATGCTACTTGTCACACACATACTGCAGGTTGGCTGTCCCTTGACAGATTAAGAACAAATTACATTGAGTTAAAGGGGAGTAGGGACTTACTGCATTGTCTGCTGTTCTATGGTAAGTGTCTGCTTTTACCCTATGGTAAGTGAAAGCTAAATCGGAGCATCTTAACCCACTCTTATTAAGGGATAAGTTACCACAGTTTAGTTTTTGCTACCACCAGATAAGTACACTCACAGAGATAATTACCAAAAACCAGCTAATATGTAGTAAATCCCTGCCCCCTTTTACATCCCTTTAATTTTTCCAGAACCTGAGACAGGAAATGGTAAGTATTTATCATTTCACTTTTTGTGCCATCCTTAGTACAAGTATTACGCATGTCATCTGTCTTTTTTTTCCAGTGTTACTTTCAGTTTGCTTTTTGTCCTTAAAAAAGTAAACTCTACAATACAGAGCCCATGATTATGATAAAGAGTAGGGCAAAACAACTGGAAAGTCTCAGGGGCTAAATGTTGGTGTTGGTGTCAAAGGCAGCTGGGTTCTGAAAAGCAACAGTAGGAGCATGTCAGCACTAAGGAAGTACACCAGAGAGGGAAAAGTCCAAGAAAGTTGCTGGAGCCTATTGAGACCCAGAGGAGAGATTTTAAAAAGTTAGACCAGCCTGTAAGTTCAAACTCAGCAACCTGGTGAGTGTCCAGTAAGAGGTGCTTGACCAGGACTGTACTAACATCATAGAAAACAAGGCAGGAAAGGACCTTAAGGCTAAGTACAGACAGTCAAAAAACCCAAGGCTGAATTGATTCAGTCTTGCAGGTTAGTCTCAGCTACTAAGTTTGAACCAATAAGCAAATGAACAGACATTCACTTTTTATTCAGGAAATGCAACCACATGACTGCAGTGGCTCAAAACTGAAGCTGAGGGGTGCTCAGCAAGTAGCCAGGATAGGCTGAGTGTTTACTTCAAGCCAAGAACGGAAGTACCAGAATAAGGCAAGGAAAGCTGTTCTGATAGTATTTCCAGCCCAGAAAACCTCAGAAATGGCACAAGAAAGTTTGTTCTTACATAATTCCCAGCCACACTCAGCAGCTCTGAGCAGTTTTGAGAAGGTACAGCTAAAACTCCCCAAATGTTTTGAGGCTAACATTGTTGACAACCACTTTAAAAATCAAATTACTTATTGAAATACCTAGAAATAGATTTAGGAGCTTCACTATAGAAACTCAGAGCCAGAACTTCAGCTGGTATTAATCAATGTAGCTTTGGTCAACACACTTTGAAAGTATAGGTCTGGACTAAGCCTAGTGGGGCATGCTAGTAACTGATTATTATCAGAAATTAAATATGAGTTATTAAGATTCACATCTTAAGCCTATTCACTATTTTCAATTTTAAAAAGTAAAACACACAACAACAAAAAATTGTGTTTACCTGAAGCAGTTTTAAGTCAAAACCTGCACTTAGACATAGGCATATGTCTTCCCACATTCTCCCCTGAAGAATATATTCCACTGGAAGGCAGTGGGAGCCTTTCCATTGACTTTGGTAGGTACTGTATCAAACTCAGTACAGCAGCAGGTAGGGAATTTTGTGTCAAAGCTGGTGAAAGAGGAGTCTTCTTTGACAGAAGATAAAGATTTTGTGAAAATTGAAATTTTCTCCCAGTAAAATTTTGGTTTTACAAAATATTTTGATTGTCCTGCTGTGGAAATCAAAACAAAAAATTTAGTTTGGGGCCAAATGACCTAAACTGAAACATTTTGATTTGACTGAATGTCTTTTTTGCATCATGGAAGTCATGACCTCTTTTTATAATGGATAAAAGTAGTTTGATCAGGGAGCCAAGCCCATAGAAGAGAATGGGAGTGTGAGGCATCAGAACTATACTTCCCACAAACCTGCACAGCAGCTCAGGAGGACACAGGTTAGCAGCTAACCAAGATGTAACAAAATGGTATTTTAAAGTTGAATACACCAAAATTAAACAATTCTATTAGGAACATTGAAACTCTTCCTTTTTCATCTAATATGGCAAAACAAAATGATTGGAAATGTCCAAATTTATTTATATTTCTTATTACTTAGTATTCCATGAAAAAATATCACCTGACATCTTTTTGTTTTGATAAGATGAAAGCAAATTGTTTAATATTAGAATTTCCCCATCAGATGGAAACTCCAATTTGAGAACAGCTCTATAGCATATACTATTCTACAGGGATCCTGGTTTTCTCCAATTTAAAAAAATCCCCAATTTTTAGTTTAAAAAAAAGTAACCCAAAATCCACATTTTTCCATGATTACAATGGAGAATCATTAATATATAGATATTATATATATTAGTGGTGTTTCATTTTAATCCTGGGAAAATGTGGATTTTGAGTTACTTTTTTAAATTGGAAATTGGAGATTTCTTTAAATAGGAGAAAACCAGGTTCCCTGCTTATCTGAAAGTAGAATATACCTTTCTGGCACAGAATGAGAGAGTTGGTATAAGCCATACTTCTCTTCTTCTGTGCTGAGTCTAAACATTTTATTGATATATGAATAAATATAAAAACACATTGTCCAATATTGTTTAGTTTTCATATACAAGAACAGAAAGGCCAATGTTTCCTGGATTTCAATCTCAAATGAAGTTAACGAAACCCATGAGCCCTTAATGAAAGTTTAGACTTGCATGTATGTCCTCATATTTATATCAACCAATACATCATGGGAACTCAGAGATTTCTGTGGGAACGTTCATGTTCAGTAGTAAGAAAGACTAATTCTTAGGTATGTGAATACAGTATAAAGCTAATCTAATTCTAATCATTCAGTGGAAAAGGGTGAATGCTAATATAGTGAGGGCAGAACTCCTTAGTGAGCATTTCTTTCTTGTTTTATTATTATTAATAATGTGCCTTGTGACCAAGCAATTCTCATGCTATAGAAACCTGGAGGGAAAATTCTTCTTTATTTCATTTTCTTTTGTTGTTGTTCAGTTTTGCAGTGATTATTTATGCTATTCTGGAGCTCAGGGAGTTGCAAAACAGGGAAATAAAATTCAAGTGCTAGGTCCCATTCTGCTCACGTTGAACTGACTCATTGATTTGCTACTGGTTTCACTGGGAGCAGAATCACACCCATTAGGCTGGAATATTCTCTTGGCGCAAAGTTTGCCGTGGGCGTTTCATCAGCAGCTCCAGCTGAAGCTTGAAATGAGGTAAATGTAGTTGAGTCCATGTGATTCAGCTCTAGTTCCATGGAGAATTCCCAACATAGAGGGGAATGACTACAGCTGGAAAGCTATTAGAACCCTATTCTTCATTGCCTACTTCCGGTAAAAAAAGGCAAGGTAGCATTAGGGTCAAGATGAGGACAAGTAGAGCTCCGAATATTCTTATCATCCACTAATATAAACCCACCAGAGGTTTTGGTACAACTACAGCAAAAGTTTCAAAGCAGATTTATCTTACACAGGACCTGACAGCCTGGGAAAGGAGGAGTTTACTACCAACATAGCTGAGTCAAGTCAGGTGGGATATAGAATCAAACCCACAGAGTTTTCAGCAGCCTATGGTTATCACCTTAGCTAGATTTTGACACCAAATCCACCATAGTATATAACACTGGAGCTTTGTGACAAGTTTTGACACATACATAGAGTGCTACTATGGGTGTATCTACAAATTGCCCTATGGCAACATTGTTACTGTGCCATACTTTAGTATTTCCTTTTGGAAGTACTACAGCACAGCACAGTAACCACCCATAATGCAACATATGTGCGGCACACAGTTACTTTTAGCAGCTGCTTTGCCATAGCAGTACACTCTAATGGAGGAGTGCGCTGCTATAGCTAAGTAGCTGCTGGTCACATGTAGAAACTCATGAACACTATGTTGCCTTAGCACGTCACTACGCTGATGTAGCATCATGTGTAGACATTTCCTGTAGGTAGTAAAAACCAAACAAACAGAAAACTTCATGTGTTTTTGTGTTTATTTCCAAGGAGAAATTGTTTTGTTATAGTTTCTACTTTAAGTAAATCTTCCCTGCCTCTTAGTACCTCACCCTTTCAGCAACCTGGCAAATCATGGCAAGAAAACCATTGTAGAATTCTTTTGAGAGAAGTGATTCTCAGTTTGTTCAGTGCTGGGGATGCCAGTTTCCATAGTGGGATCCCCTTATGCTCCTTTCCATCTAGACAGAATTCCCCTCTCCTCTCTTTTTCGAGATGGGCAAAATACAAATGATTATCACTGGAATGTACATAAAATCCCAAAGATACTCCTGTGGTAGGAGAAGTAATTAAGTCAGTGGAGATTTCCTTATTTGTACCAAGGGCGAATTTGGCTGGATGATGAGAAATTTGCCAAATTCAACTAAACTGGATGACATTTCAAATGCAAATTTCATGCAGTGTTTGAGCAATCTTTCCATTTCCCTCAAGAATTCTGTAAATGACTCACCAGAAGCTTCTTTAAGAAACAGGCATGGAGGAAGTTTTATGAATTGGAAGACTCTTTAGGTTAAAATGAGAGCTTGTGACTTTAATGGTTTATGCTGCCTTGTGTAGGATGCAGGGTCACACCAGCCCAATGACATCACAGGGAAGCTTGTGTCTTCAGTATGCACTATTTCTTCCTAGCAGCAACATATTTATGAAGAGGACCATAATCAGCAGCAGGAGAATGAAGTACAGCTCCACAACTGGCTTTGTTATAGAAGCAAATTAAAGCAGCTGTGATAAGTTAATGGAGAGAATACAGAAACAGGAGTTCTGGCTCTCCAGTTAGAGCAGGGGTAGGCAATTATTTCAGCTGGAGGGCTGCTTACCAAGTGTTGTCAAGCTGTTGAGGGCCGCATGGGTAGCCCTGCTCCTTGACAGGTGCCCTGCCCTCTGGTCACCGTCTTGTGACTGGAAGTCCCACCCCCAATCCCTGACCTTTGCTACCAGAAGTTCTTCCCTTGCCCCCAGAAGTTCCCCTTTCAGCAGGGGTTTTGCCATCTCAGAAACAGAAAAATACCAAATTATATTGTAAAAAGCGAACATCTAAAACATTCATTAATTTGATTTAAAAAAATATTTTGTCCTGGTTTACATGTGTTGATGTAGCATACACAGAGGTGATTGTATATAATAGCTTAAAATGAAGTCTTCTCTTCTATATTGTGGAGAGGTAGGTATAGGTTTGTGGGGGACTGTGGGTATGTGGGGTGTGTGGGAGGGTATGTGTGTGTTTGTGGGGGTGGATAGGTGTGAGTGTGGGGTAAGGGAGCATGTGGGTATGTGTGTGATATGTGGGGTGTGGGTGGGTAGGGGGTTTGTGGGGATTTGTGTGTGGGGAGAGGTTGGCTGGGATGTGTGAGAGGGTTTGGGTGTGGGGGTCTGCATGTATGGCAGTGTGAAGAGGGGTGCACTTGTATGGTGAGGTGTGCATGTGGTACTCACCCTATGAACACACACACAGCAGCTACCGGAGTAGCCCCGTGATCCGCCAGTGCAGCCAGGAGCCACATGGTGCTGGAGCAGTGCATGGGCAGGAAGGCAAGGAACTGGCTTGCAGTGGAGTGGGGCTGGGCTGCCTCATCCTGCTGCCAGCTCCCCCTGGGTCCTACTGCTCCTGGCTCCTGTCATCTTTTACAGGCAGACAGGAACAGATAAATATTAATTTTCTAAATTTTTAGGGGCCTCGCAGGCCAGATAGAATGGCCTGGTGGGCCAGATCTGGCCCACGAGCTGTATTTTGCCCACCTCTGAGTTAGGGGGTGTGATTTGTGCAGTTATGCTTGCTACCCCCAGGTTGCAGAGTAGCCCAGAGGGTGTTTGGTTTTCCCACGCTTCTAGGCTTTGCTAGTTGCTACATGGGGCCGGGAGGGAATTCTGCTTACCCCCCCTCCCCCCTCCCCACTTCCCTGGTGTTGCTACAGGTGTTGAGTTTTTTTCACTTTCTGTAGAAACACTGGATGTTTGGCTGCAGCTACAGCTGGGAATTTTGAATGGGCTATGCCAATGTTCTTTCTGGGACTAAAACCTTCAGGTTCCTGGTTAGAGAGTCTCATTTCACCTCTCAGGGTTGGATCAATTGCCACATTTGGAATCAGAAGAAATGTTGGCCCATGGTCATATTGGTGTGGCCTGTTGGGAGGGTTGCTTTCTTCTTTAGCAGGGGACAAGGCCCTTTTCCTTGCATATCTTGAGTGTTGTTAACAACCCTTACAGTGGCAAGACAGTCAGGACCCTTGCCGTGGCAAGACAGTGGTGATAGTCCTCACCCCCTTGTTTTACCTGTAGCAGACTAGGGTGCTTTTGCAATTTTTTGAGTAATATCCCTGCTGTTTTGTGAAAGGTTTGACTGTGTAGTTTTAGAACTAAATTAGACAAGGACTTGTATGAGATGGTTCATATGGGGATGATCATGGGGATGATCCTGCCTTGAGCAGGGGTTTGGACTAGGTGACCTCCTGAGGTCCCCTCCTGCCCTACAGTCCTCTGATTCTGTGACTATGAACCCACTGCATGCACTCCCTCCACTCTGTTGACTGATACATGGAGAGGGAGAGATGGATCCTGGCAATACTGTTACCAGATTTGCCTATCACTTTGGGGTGTGCTCATTTATTAGGGGTATTTTCTGGGGTCTCTGTCATTCAATCAATGTGCAGCTTGTGTTACTTGTGTTTCTATATGGAGCTCTATCTCTCCCTTCTGCAAGTCCTCACTCCCAATGGAGCTATCTTGCAGGACTCAGGTTCAATGGGGCTGGGTTCCTCCAACCACCAAATCAGTCAAACACATTTACGCACATACACACACAGATTAACAAGGCACGCCTGAGCAAGGCTGGGTTATTCAGCATTGACAGGCTAACACCCCCATATGCCTTGAACTTAGTTCATCCCATATTTCAGCAGGACAATAATAAATGCAATTACTCACACACACACACTAATACAGTATGCCTGAGCAGGTTGGGTCCGATTAGCACATTCAGCTGATAACCTCAAGTGCCTCAAAACTCAGCATGTCGCAATCTCTTGTCACAATGGTCCTAGTGGTAACTCCCTTGATGAGCAGACACCACCATAGTTTTGTCTCCCACTGGATTTTCATTGTCTTTTGTAAGTCCTTCCTCTAATCAGTTCTTGTTCAGGCAGAGGTGGGGAGGGGGTGAGTCCTTTGTGAGTCAGACAGGCTGTGTACTTTGCCAGGGTTCCCGAAGAACGCAGAATTGAGAGGTAACAATATTACCCCAGCCTTTTTTTAGCATTACCCAGCTGGTAAACTTAAACACTTCTACTCTGCTTCTCCCCCTAGACAAGAGGCAGAGGTGGAGAAGCTCTAGGGCTGATCATGACAGGAATGTCTATATTAAGATATGCTCACAGGTCCATCCATTGGTCTATACATGCTGACCATCCACATTATAATGCATTTAGATCACCCTCTGGCATCAGTCTAGGAAGCTTTGGAAGTTTTCCTGAGCATAAGAGGCTGAAGTTGAACTTTCCCCTAGTCTGAACCCCCAAGGTTTTCCTCAAAACATGTTCTGAACCCATCCTGGCTAAAAGTTGCAAGCAAAGGAAGTTTTACCAACCATTCTATATTGTACTTCTTTCCTCTGCTGCCTCTTATCAGAACCAAGCATAGAAAGGGAGACCAGCACTGGGTGGATTCTTAGAAGGGCTCTTCTTCTGTACAGCAACCTAGTGTAGAGTGGAAGGTGTAGTTCATTTGCTTGGCCTAGCTGAAGGTGATCCCTTAGGGTGACCCTGAGTGCCTTAAAAGGTAGCTAACCAAGGCATGTCCTCAATGGCAGTGTGCCTGAATGGAAAGGCCAATAGATGAAAAGTCAGGAGATCTGGGTTTTATTACCACTGCTGGATAGCTTCAGGGAAATTACTTCATGTTAATATTCCTCCCATCACTCTCTTTACTTAGATTGTAACCTCTCTAGGATAGAGAGTCTTATTACCTATACTTACAATATGTAGCATGCTGAGGCTTCTACTTGTTACCATATTAATATCCTACTAGAAAAGTTTCAAGGATATCAATGAACAGATCTGGAGAAAAAAATAGAAGTCTCTATTGAGTCCATTGAACTGGTAGAACTCAACCTTTTTTAAGCACAGAAGCTCTTCATAGCAAAAATTATCTAATAAATGAGATTCATACATTAAACATGCAGCAATCTTTGCTAGGTAGCAATATTTTTACAGGCTCCTTCATGCTGAAACCTGGAAAAGCTTTGCTGAAAGGGCAGAGAGTGGGGAAAATTATAGTTATTTTGCAAAAAATAAACACAGGTTGTCCAGCTTATATAGGGACAGTTGACATAGTGGAGGAGTTTGTTTTTCATGGTTATGCCTTACAAAATAAAGTATTGTGGGTTTTTTTATTGCATTTCTGTCGGATGCAGAAGGAAGCTGAGGCATCAGATCTGTCTCTGTGAATTGCTCACAGAGGAAATGGGAAATTTCAGAACCTGAAGCAGAAAGGTTACTTTTTGCGACCTGCCTTTTCATGATGGCAAAATCCTAGAGCTGAGCGCAAACTAGGTATAATTATAAACTGTGGTACAATTATAAACTGAATTATGGGAATATGCACAGTTTTTATGATCTCTTACATAACTGTGATCTTTAAATGAGGGTAAGCTGCAGAACGTTCATCTTGGTTTCTGCCATGTCTGAGATCCAGTGCTGTACAATAAATGCAATTAATTATGCTAAAAAAAATCTCAGAACTTATGCCTGGTGTTTTTTATTGTGCAAGCATCTCTGTAGATTTGACGCCAAATCTTGAGCTGATGCAAACTGATGTTACTAAGGTCTAGTGGACCTCTATCAATTTATACTCCAGTCAACTGGCTAATGGCTGGGTCTTTTGCTAGAGAAAACAGGTTAAATTCAGAAGAGCTACATAAAAGGTTCAGATAGATTTCCAGAGACTGATTTGAACACCTGTACACTCAGTCACTTCCTCACCTTTGCTCTCCCCATGTAGGAGTGAGAACAAGGAAATTGGAATTTAACGTATACCACTTTAGGAAGTGTTTCTGAATTTAGCCCGGTGTCTGAACCAGATTTAATGCCCTCTGCGGAATGATAGATTGTGAAGAGCTCAACTGATCTGAGAGACCTGAGACCAGGATCATAGAACTATTCATGAATTCTGAGTTAACAATGCAGGTCCCCACAAGCACCTGTCTGGCACATATCAGCTACTTCCTTCTGTTTCAGTTTAAATTAATGTATTTGGCTCTGGTTTTTAATCTCCTTTCCCAGCCTGTTTCCTCCTGAGCGTGGCATTCATAGTTTACTTTCACAAGCCCTTAATTTCTGGTTGAACTGTCCATCAGGGATGGAGAAATTTTATAATATCCCAAACTGGAAAATTATCTGGATTCTGAAGCTTTGATATTTAGGTAATATTTTGACATCCACATCCAAAGGGAATAGCCTCAGCAGGCATAAATCAATGTAGCTGTATATTTCAGTAGAGCTCCATTGACTCCAGTGGCAGAATGCCAATTAACACCTGCTGAGAATCTCACTCCCACATATTACAGTGTTCACGCAACAGCTCTTTCCTGTGGATTTCATTTCGTCTCTCCCAGGCTCCCAAATCCCATTTCTTTGGAATCTGACTGCCCATTTCCTACCACAATGTCTACCATCTCTTCCTGGGGGCATCACAAATTCCTGCTTTATTAGTAACAGGGGATGCAGCAGCAGGCATTTAATAGACAGGATCTGTGGCTCGGGTGGTAGAGGTGGCAGTGGCCAGACCAGTTACACCAGTGGTAGCAGCAGTAGCAGCTGCTGTTCTTGAACCCCTTTTTTGTGGGCCTCTGAGACTGGTGGCCTGGTCACCCACCCCTCCTTAGGTTATTGTGTGGCTGGCAGGGAAACTTATAGGAAAGAGATCTCCATTAAGTATGTTGAGTGTCCAATGCCATTGTCAGAGGCTATCCCAGCTTCTGGTCCTAAGTCCCCACTGCCACCCCAATCTTGGCCCCTTCAAAACCTCCTTCTTCAGTTTCACTGCTTTCACTGCAATCCCATAAATCTGTAAACCTGACTCAAAGCCCACGGAGGTCAGTGGGAGTCTTTTCAGTGACTTCAATCCATTGATGGCCTTATGAGAAGAATCTGAGGCTTGCGGAATGGGGCGGAGGACACAACTATTTGGAACCCAAATATCTAAATGTGTGTGTATGCGTGTGTGTGTGTGTATGTGTGTGCACGCACCTCTCAAACAGACTAAAATTTAGCATGATCCAATTTATTTTTAATTCAGGTTTTCCATCACTAATCAATTATTTCCTTCTGTTTGCTATTATATATATAAAGAGAGAGAAATTAAATTCATTTTTCACTGCAGCCATTCTTGCCAGTGCTTTTCCCTCTGAGTTGCAATCAGCAGCAGCAGCAGCGCGCGCGCACACACACACACACACACACACACACACACTGCCTCAGATTTCTCTGACAAAATATGCAAGGATGTATCTGCCTTGATCTCATGTTCCATCATTTCCCAGGGCATCGTAGGCCTTAGTCCCATTTAAGCTCTGAACCTAGTATTGCTTAATTAAATGTCTTGGTTAAAAATAAAATTAAAAAAAAAAACCCAACGGGCAAGGACCTGGAATCTCAGGTTACTGAAAACTCTCTGAGTGTGGTGGATGAAGACACCAGAGCCAAGTGTAAATATCCCTGTGGGATGACTTTGGCTCAAGGACAGAGACCTAGAGGAGATCAGACATCAGTTCCAGACCTGTTGCCTGCTGCTGCCCCCTTCTGACAGATAGGAGCGGTTGCAGGGTTCCTGACTTTCAAAGAGCACCGCATCAGGAACTGGTTAGGCTTGTGGTTAGGTCTGCTGCTGTTATGAAGTGCAGCTTTCTTTGAAAAAGACAGCATTGATTTTCTCATGATTAGAGGGTCCTTAAATAAGTGGGATGGGATAGACACTATGAGTCACACACAGATGAACTATGCCATAGATTTTTGGCCAAAATGATTTTAGAATGGTCAACACAGCAAAGACACAGGCAGACGCACACATGCTGGATGTCTGACCTTTGCTCACTCCACTGAGCCATGCAAATCATAGGTCATGAAACAAAAACAAAGGGAAGATTGAAAATGGGGCCCTATGTTCCCCCACTTCCTGTCCCCCACCTGGGTACTGTCAAGCTCTACCTGTATATTTTGTTGCCCTTTGACATACCCACACTTCAGTTTCCATGGCTGGTAGATGCCTGGTCCCTTCCTGTGTTACTGATACCTCTTAGAATAGCAGCATTTCTTGTTGAAGACTCAGCTGCTGGAGTCATGTGATTTATCTGCAATTCTCAGCTTTATTTATTTTTAAAGTAAGTTTCTCAGAGTCATGTTAGCAGAGAAAAGCTTTACAACTTACCTTGAGAAGCTATTTTTGTTTAAAAAAGGGATCAATATTTTTTATTAAACTCTCAAGACTACTTGAGTCTGGACTCAGGATTTTTATATGCTGCAGTGGAGGTAACACAGCTTCCAGAACTAAGGCCCTTTAGGAGCTACCAGCGGGTGCGTCTACATGTGCACATTTACTGCGTGGTAACCAAAATTACTGTGTAGTATGGGCACACATCTACACGTGCATGCCCATACTGCACAGTAAATATGGTGACTTATGCCAACTTGAGCGTAAATTTGATATCTGCATGATGCAGGTATCAGATTTACGCCCAATTAGTTACTGCACAGTAATGCACATGTAGATGCCTTACTGTGCAGTAACATTGTGGGTGTGAACTGACTTGGGACCAGCTCTAATCCCAATTCAACCCACACACAGTGTCAATGTGCTTTAACACCTGCACATATAGACACTGGCCTATTCCCACTTAAAATGCAGTAATTTATTGCACTGTAAATTTAAGCTGGCATAAATGCATGTGTAGACATACCCAGCTATTCTCATTTCTTCACCCCTATCATCAAGGGGCTTTTTCCTTCCCTTTACTCCACTATATTAAGCACCATCTTTGGGAAGCTGCTACTGTTGATTGAATCTCTGATTGCTTCATGTATTGGTAAATCATTCTAGAGGTTGATATATTCCATGCAATGTACTATATGAGAAAGATAAGCAGCCAGCAAAGCACAAAGCTGTAAACAAAGGAGAAAGAAGATGCCTGGGAAAGAGGGTCCCTGCTTATGGTTTTGGGTTTATTAGCAGCTTGGGATCAGTTTTCCTTTGGGTGATTTAGGTTTTTTCAAACCCAAGGAAACTCCAGAGTGAAGCTCAGAAACCAGAACTGCTGAGTTTTGTACAGCACTAGCTATACACTGAAAACTGCCAGTGTCTTAGTTCTGTGCTATAAGAAACACTTTGTGTTGATGCTATAAAATTACTAAACAACTTGGACACATACATCATCGCTACTAAAGGGCCAGGCTGCTGACAGCTCATGGCTGCATCTACAGTAGAAAATGTGTCCACATCTGATAATAGGTTGAAACTTACTTTGTATTAAAGAGTCATTTAAGACCTAATGATAGATCAAGGCTCAATTGTGTAAGGCATTATACAAACATAAGAGCTCAAACAACCTTGCAAAAGAACTGCTAATGATTTCAGTGAACAGTGCTGACTACTTCTGAGAAGTACTTTGAAAAGTATTAAGAGAGTAATTATTATTTATTAACTAATGAGTTAAGTGCTTCAGAAAGAGAGGTGGATATTGTTCTGCCATTCATACAAAACAAAGTTAGCTAGTAAGGGGTTTGTCTACACTACATGTTTACTGTGCAGTTAACCAATTAGCTGCTCAGAAAATATCTTGGTGCCTACACCTGTGCCCCTATTAGGTTGGAGTAAACTAATTTACTGTGCAGCAGGATAGTAAAAAACTCTGCAGCAGTACATGTGTGGATGCTGGAGGTGCTGGCTAGGGCATGAGGATGCTTCAATTCAGGGGCTGCCTGCCATCTAGCCCCCACACTGAAGCTCCCTTGTGCCCCAGCCAGCCCCTCCACAATATGTTTTCAGAAGGATCATCCCTGGGCTGGCAGGCTGACCCCTGGGGCCACCTGCCACCTGGGGCTGCTCCAACCTGGCTCCATGTGCTGTGCATGAATAAACTCTGGAGCTTATTGCTCCAGAGTTAATTGCTCCTGGGTGCACGTTCAAACAGTGCATGTGGGAGCAAGAAACTCTGAAACAATAAGTTTCAGAATTTATTCATGCACAGTAATAGCACATGTAGACATCCCAAGGTGTATGGAAAATAAATGGGGCCTGATTCTCTGTGTTCATTACAGCACTACTTTTTATCAGTGGGTAAGACTCAGAGAATACTGGGTTGCTGCAGTAGTGAGACAAGACCCAGCAGACCCCAAGCAGCTTGTTGAATGTACTCTGTACAGTAATGTGTGAGCCGGTGTTTAAGGCACTATGTGCTGTGTGTTGTGCATTCCCCCACTGAGCCTGGTTTACTAAGGTTACCCCGAGGTTGCTCCCATCTCTCCAGGACTGAAAGCTTTAGTTCACACCAAGCCACTGTACTCTTTGCAGTTCTCTTTTCCCGTTCGTTCTTTATTTCCAGTGGCCAATCTGCTCACATTTAGTTCCTTGCCTTTTCCTTCATCTCAGGTACCCATCTGCTGCTCTGAAGCAGTGTCAAGCTTTTCCGCTGCCAAGCCACATACTTCCATAGTCCTATGTGTTCAGCTGCATTCATTGATTGCTATGAAGCTTTAAAGAGTGTCTGCCTCCAGTGGAGCTATGCCAGCTTGTACCAGTTGAGAATGTTGTCCTCTTACTCTGTCCTATTGAGCATACAATCTGAAGGCTGCTTTGGAGGAAGGAGAGGAAGGCACCCAGATGAAAGATGAAATGGTGCAAAGGTGGCTAAGGTCATGTGAAATGGAATGGTTACCCCATCACTATTTTTAATTGTAAAACAAAATACAGGATGTATGGATTGAAATTCATAGATGCATGGTGTTAACCCCACTGTGGAAAAAAGTGACCTCTAGTGGGCTATTATGTTGCCAGCCTTGAGTAATACATTAAAATCTCACCTACTATAATTTTTTTCTGGTTTGTTTTGTTTCTGAGCCATGGGCATTAATTTACAGTTATACTCCTCGGAAGTGCTCTATTCAATATATACATACTGGTTCAGGATCCATAGTTTCATAGTTTCATAGTTTCTAGGGTCGGAAGGGACCTGAGCAGATCATCTAGTCCGACCCCCTGCCATGGCAGGAAGAGCACTGGGGTCAAATGACCCCAGTAAGGTGGTCATCCAACCTCCTCTTAAAAAACCCCAGGGTGGGAGCCTGCACCACCTCACTTGGAAGCTGGTTCCAGAC
>NW_017729022.1:122985455-122986909 GCF_001723915.1 Gavialis gangeticus | reverse complement strand
ATAGTTTCTAGGGTCGGAAGGGACCTGAGCAGATCATCTAGTCCGACCCCCTGCCATGGCAGGAAGAGCACTGGGGTCAAATGACCCCAGTAAGGTGGTCATCCAACCTCCTCTTAAAAAACCCCAGGGTGGGAGCCTGCACCACCTCACTTGGAAGCTGGTTCCGGACTCTAGCCGCCCTGATCGTGAAGTAGCGCCTCCTGATGTCCAACTTAAACCTTCCCTCCGCCAGCTTGTGACCATTGTTCCTGGTTACTCCTTGCGGCACTCGGGGGAACAGGGACTCCCCCAGCACCTGCCAGTTGGAGTTTATAGTGTTCCTTTATAAATGCTCCTTTGAAGCCTGTGTAAATCTGGGTCAAAAGGGACCTGTGTATGTATACATCAGAAATTGGAATGGAGGGGACAAATTATTTTCCAGATACAGTTTTCTGGAAGAAAGAGACTTAGTATTTTAGAGCTACCTGAACCACAGTATCTAACTCTGTATTGAGGCACTGATCCTACTGGAACTTCTGAACAATCTTGATCTAAGCAAGGCAGGAATCCTATTGTCTTTGTTGCCGTTTGACTGTAATAGATGCATGCACCACATTATTAACAGGACTTGGGTATTACTCTAATCTAAAACAGGGCAGATTTAGATCCTGTGTTTAGAGACTGGTATTTTTGAATGGTGTTTCACTAAATACTACTGAGTGGTTCATCTAACACAGTTAGATGTCTTTCAATATCCTAGCCCTTTGTTCAGATTATGCAGCTAGAGCAGTGACAGTCCCTACCCACCCCCCAGACTGTCAAACATGTAACCAAAGCCAACCCTGCCAAATGTTGTATTCATCTGGATTTGTTTGGTGTGGCCAGTTCAGTACTATTATCTATGGGCTGCACTATGTGGCACTTAGTTCTTGAATTATGTGTCTAACCTGGGACCAGAGGGGATCTTGTTCAGTCCCTGGTTTGTCACAGACTTTATGGATCATTTGGGGCAAGCAACTCATGGCTTATTTACACCATCAAAGGACAATGCCATGGTGAAGTACAGCATTTCTACACTGCATACTACCCCTGGAAACAGAGGTCATGTAACTGCCTTAAGACAGTGCTGCAGATACACCAGTGAGCTGTCTTGGTAGAGGCCTATTGGAGAATGTGTTTCAGGGTGAGTGGTGGGGCTGGGCCCAGGCAGGTAGTGGGCAACCCAGGGTATGGGCTAGCTGCCAGGAGGCATGAGAGGCTAGGAATGGGGGCTGGGCAGTGGGGGACTGCCAGGCCCATGAGGGTGTCCAGGACCCAATGTTCATCACTCATGGCCTCCACTTCCTGGTGCTCAATGTTAATTTGCTCATGCAGAAGCTGCAGTTGGTCCCACTCCTGGGCCAGCAGCTTGGCCTGAAATGCCTCCTCCTAGGCAACCTCCTCCCAGTTCCAGCTGAGCCCGTGCCTGTGCCTTC
>NW_017729022.1:122972802-122980455 GCF_001723915.1 Gavialis gangeticus | reverse complement strand
GTGTGTGGCATGGATGCTGTCACAATCTGCAAGTGGGAATAGGAGTTGTGCAAGGGACAGTTTGGAGGGTGGCACCAGGAAGCTCCATGTAGTTGGAGAATTTTGCAAGATCTCCAAACACATATACCATGTGGCTTTAAGCATGAGCACAGAATACAGTGTGCTTAAATAAAGATCCAAGTTGTGGTTCAAGTGGAATCCCTTTATTGTTGCACAGTGCATGAAAGAGATGGGCTAGACTTTGCTCTGTAACATGGTTCTCTGATAATGCAGATGCCCTGAAGGCCAGATTTTCCAAGGTATTTAGCATTTCTTTAAAAAGCTGGCCCTAAGCATCTCTGTGCCTCAGTTCCCAACCTAAATAAAACCTCCCGACCTCAGAAGCACTTTGTGAGGATGACTCCAATAGAATATTCTGAGGATTTCAGACAAAACAGTGATGAGGGCCAATAAGGATCACACCTACCCATGTAAAGGTAGCACTGTGTAGGTGACATTTTCCAGGTAGTCTGTTGGATTAATCATGTTCACCAACCAGCAATAGGAGTGTGCACCATAGCTAGGCATGGTCTGAACTTCAGTACATAGTTATGTCCTCTGCTAAGTCCATCCCTAATCAGCAAAGCACAAGCCCTGGGAATACTGAAGTAGGCCTTAAAGCCATATAGTTTCAGTAGCACAAAAATACAAAATGCCCTCCTATGCAATTGAATTGAACCACAGACCTTTAACTTTTTTTTGACCTAACACAATGTAGTGCTAAACCTTTTATTTCCCAAACCAGTGAGCATCATAAATTCAGGCCAAGATAAACCTTGATGGAATGAAAATGGGTTCCTCTGTATTTTATGTGGCTTGTGCAAAACAGTTACTCATTACCTCACCATAATTTTATCTTTCAACAGAGAAGCAACAGTTATGCCACGTTAGCTGTGTAGTTAAACAGATACCAATCACATCATGTAAAATCATTTGTTGGCAAAGGGTTTTTTTTGTTGGTGACCACCCGTGTGAAAGCTGAGTTTTGGCAACATCCCTACTGATGAGTTTTCCAAACCTCCATCAGTTAGTAGGTAGCTAAAATGATTTGCCTCTAAGCCTTGATTATTTTAATCCCTACGCGTGTGTGTGTGCATGTGTGTGCATGCACATGTGTATGTGATATATACATGTGCATGTTTATTCTTCGTTACCGTAATTCTTGAAAAAGTAAAAAATCTGATAATCAGGTCAAGTTTGAAGGAAATGACAATCCCAGCTGAAGATGGTGTATACCCATTTTACTTTTAATGCTCTTGTTATAGCTTGCAAATGTTTCCTTTTTTGCATTAAAGACCCTCATATTTAAAAAAACAGGAGAGAAAAAACCATACATTAAAAAACAGGGGACAGCAAGCAGCTTTGTGGCTTTAAACTGCTTTCATCTAGTTGAACTGAGTAAAAAGGAAATCACAGTCATAGTAAATATAAAAAATTTGCTTTTCCAGAAAAGAGGTGTCCTTCATTGACACTGTTGTAAGGAACTTGACTTATCCCATGCTTTTGCATTTTCAGCTTCTTGAAAGTAACATACTTCAAATGGCTTGGTGAGCAAAAACAAGGAAGATGCCTTTTTTGAACTCTGAACAAACAGATCAAAATCCCTCCCCCTCCCCCGCAGCTGTCTTCAAGTATCTGGTAGGAACTTTTAAAAAGAGCTTTAAAAAAAGCCCTCAACTTGTCTCATCTTTGAATAAGCAAGTCCAAACATTTGGTATAGATGAAAGCTGGGTAGTCATATAAGCAAACAATTTCAGTGCCTGATAGCTGTATAATAAATGGCATGTGATTCCAAACAGTCTGTTATGTTATGTTGGTTAGCAATATATGCTTCAACTAAATAACCAAAATACACAATTTGATATAAAGTGAAACTTTTTCCACAGTTAATGAAAGGTTCCTGTTTGTGACTATTTCGCTTTGAAGTCCAAACCTCCCAGACAGAACCAGGAATTTACCAATGATTTATTACTATTTGGACAAGTGGTGAACAGAGAGTTACTATATGGAAATTCTGCATTCCATATCTGTCAAAGTGGGCTCTGCAGAACTCTGGGAGACAGTCTCCCCCTTTTTTTCCCTCCACCGTGGAAAAGTCAGGGTCTCCCAGTCTGTTCTGTGGTGGCCCCTGGTTTGAAAACACAACCAGTGCACTGAAAATATTAATCTGCACGATCGTGTGGAGAAATGCAGGTGTCTCAACAGGTTGGCTTTGAAAATAAGTATGAGCTGTCTTACATTATTTATGATCCCCTACAAGTCAGGTCAGATGAAGCAGCCTCAGGATCCCCTGAAGTGTTCTTTCTGCTGGGGTGCTTCCCCTTCCGCCCTGTGGGCTGTCACCCTAAATCTTAGAAAACTGTTAGGATAAGAAGAGTTTTCATTATATATGACTTGGTGGTGAGCTGCCTCATGGCACCATACAGAGTGATAAAGGGCATCAAGAGCTCCATTAGAGAATCCACATGTACTGCGGAGGCGGAGAGCAGTCACACAGGTCGGTGTGTGGACGGGCAGGAGTGAAAAGCAGGCACTGCCTTGGCTCTAACCGCAACGAAATGCTACCCAGCCCCATTCTGGCAGCACCCAGCATATGTAACCTATGCCCGGGTTAAGGTGAGTGCAGGTTACTTCTCCCTGAGTTCGGAGAGTTTTCACCCCTGGCAATGCAACCATGCACCAACTCATACTCAAGGCATATGGTGACTCCAGGATCTAGCCCCACAGCCATGGGGAAATAGAAATATTGTTTTGGAGGAGGTCCAATGAGTCAGTAGCCAATCAATAAATTTAAACTGAACCAGGGACTTTTTGGAAATGTATTTTTAAATAGCGTCCCTCTTCTTTTTTATTCTTTTCCCTTCAGGGGCTCTTTAGTTACTGCTTTCCTGGAGTCTTGATCTGATTGTAGACAAAACATCAGGTACACTTTAATTACTTAATGAGCTGTTATCTTGAAATTCAATGACTGCCAATAAGACACTATCAGCAGCTTGCCATCTCCCAAAAGGCTCTGTCAGTCTCTCTTCTCTCTCTCTCTTTCATATAGCATCAGATATCAACTTCCAAATCTATGAGCCACTAGGGATGACAGTGACTACCTTTTTGTGGTGCCTTCCATGGGTAGTTGTAAAGTGAAACTAAAAGTCACAACCAAGTCAATCAGACTTTTGATCTTTCCAATTTAGATATAGTATGCTTTCTCTCAGTCTATGCTCCTGTTTATGTCATGCCTGCTTGGGATCAGAGAATGTATATCAAGATGGTATGTCAGAGAATATATATTCTGCCCCCCATTGCCCCACACCACATGGGTGGGCTCTTTCATGAGCCCCCCCGAAGCCCCAAGACTGCTGCAGGAGCGGTGAGTCCCGGGGTTTTTCTCAGGGGGGTTTTTCTTAAAGGGTCAGAGCTGCCTCACCTGGCAGCACCAGTGAGCAGAGCTTTTTTTTAAAGCACCAGGAGCTGGGGTGGATGAGGCAGCCATGGGGTGGCACTGGGGGAGTGGGTGCGGGTCAGGGAAGCTGGTGGAGCAGGCAGGGGATGGGGCCTGGCAGGGGTCCCCCCATGGTCCCCTCCCCTCTCCTTCAGTTCCCTCTCCCCTTCCCCTGCTTACCAGCTCGAAGTCTGGCTGCAGCTCCCTGATGCAGCCACCGGGGACTGTTGGAAGCATTGAAGCTCTCAGAATCTTTTCGGAAGATTCAGAGAGCTTCGAATCAATTTAGACCTTTTAAATGGTCCCCTGATTTGATTCAGATTCAGAGATTTGGCCACCGAATTGGGCCGAATCTCCTCTGAATTGAATCAGCATCCAAAGCTTCGCACAGCCCTACTGTGCATGGGCTGGAAGCCCATCCACATTGAGATGCATGTTCTTGAAAAAGGCATGATTTGGGGTTAGAGAAAGACTGATGTGGGGATACGGAGAATAATGTTCATCTGGACAATTCCCAGAGCAGCTTGCCATAAGATACATAGACAATTGCTGCTTAAGTTGATGCTGAATTGGGCAGAGGGAACTGGACTCACTCCAGGAAGATAGGTCCATCTGTGGATATTAAATGTGATAAAGGTGCAACCACAAAATTAGGACTCTCCGGGCCTCTGAATGCTGGGAGGACAAGGGCAAGCAGGGTAGGGAGCAGATCATTTTTTTCTCCTTAACACCTATTTCAGGATAATGGGTTAGATGGACCTGGGATCTGATCCAGCATAGTATTCCTTCTGTTCAGGCACTTAGATAAGTATGGCAAACACAGTCCAGTTCAAAAGAAAAGAATTAGTTTGGAAAGTCAGTGAACATTTACTGAGAAAAGTAATATATTATACCATGCCTGACAGAGAAAGATAGTAGGGCTGTGCGAAACCTTGGTCCCTGATTCAACTCGGCAGAGATTTGGCCCAATTCGGTGGCCAAATCTCTGAATCTGAATCAAATCAGGAGATCCTTTAATCTCTCTGAATTGAATTGGAACCCTCTGAATAGATTCGGACAGATTCAGAAAGATTCAATGAATTGGACATAGACATAGTTTTAAATATTTTTTCTACATACCTCTAGGTAGCAGGCGTCTGATGAATGTTGTGATGGTGGGGTCAATGGAGCATCCCACAGGAACATGGGGTGCTCTCCAGCGTGTTTGGCAGCAGACCTGGAAGCAGACCAGAAACACTTCTGGTCCACTTCTGGGTCTGCTGGGGAGCGCACTGGGGGGCCTCCCCACTTCCCTCCGGCTTGGCGACTGGTGCCTCCTGAGTCTGGGAGGGCACCCGGGATCCTCCTGTGGCTGATCGCCAAGCTAGGGAGGAGCTCGGCAGCGGGCCTGGAAGCATTGCCGAACATATGGGGGACCCCCCCATGCTCCTGTGGGATGCTCCATCCGCCCCAGCATTGAAGTGTTCAGGAGCCATGCCTGGTACCTTGAGGTATGTAGAAAAAAAATTTTAAACTGTGTCTATGGTCGAATCGCTGGTTCTCTGAATCACCATTAAATCTTCAGTTTTGGATTTGGCTGAATTGAATCAGGGACAGTGATCTGAATCAGGGACAGTGATCTGAATCAACAAATCAAATCACAGTCTCCGATTCAGGCCAAATCCGAATCGAATATGGCCCATTGATAGCACATGTTGCATTATTCATGGCTGAAGGAAAGATATATATAACACATGCAGTAGAAGAACTTTGATAACTTTTTAGTGTTAAGATGAAAAGCTACTTGGACCCAGGAATTGTGGTTTGAATATCACTGCCTAAGATACATAGAGGCTGGATAGAATAATTTGCCTACCCCTTACTCAAACAATTCTCAAACATTTATGTCCACTTTATGTTTTCTTCTTCAACATGCTTATACAGAAGCAAGATTTGTGAGACAAGCTGATATCTTTCTTGGACCAACTTATAAAGGTGGGGGAGGTATCAGACAAGTTTTGGGACGTCATTCCTCCATCATCAGGTTTGGGAAAGAAGTAGGTAGAGTCCAAGCTACAGTACCATACTAAGGGTGTTTGATGTCTGAAAGCTTGTCTGAAATCTGTTACAACTATGCATGTTGGTCCAATTAAGGTATTAAATCACCATGCTTCTTTTCTGTCCCAGCCAAGATGACAAGGCAATATGTTTCAAAGCAGCTGATGAAGAAATGCTGTGAGAAAATTTTTTTTTTCAGTATTTTCAATGTTGCCAGAAAATGGACATTCTAGAAATTTCACAAAGGTGCTTTTGCAGGATTACTAGCCCTATTTTTATAGGGTACAAGCAGAAATGGTTCAGATAGTATAAATAAGCATCTTAATTCTGGTTGATGAATCCACTTTTGATATGGACCATGGCAATGATTCTATTATGAAAACTTAGACTGAAAGATTTAATTAGACAGGTGCCACCTTGCTACTTACTGCCATCCTGGGAAAAGTATTCTCTGATCAACTGGCTTCCTCTCTTTTTTCTTCCAGGCACTAGGCTATTTGTCTACATTGTCTGCCTCAACTGGTTTCTCTTTTTTTTTCTCCAGAGACCACCTGCCTTCTTGCCTCAATTAAGCCCAGACTTTCCATTTCTTCTTACTGAAAGTGCTTTCCTGACAGTCTATCAAAAATCTTTGGGATGGGAGTCTGAACTCCTTCACACGTCATGTGGTTCTTTACACTTGGGCAAATAGACTCAGCAGGATGACCCTTCTGACTGGGTACCATTACTTGCTTATTGTAGGTGACAGCCACAAACCAACCTTTGTTCATTTGTGGGAGACCACCTAGGATGCTTTGTGATCTTTTGTGATCATTTTAAGTGTTGCGGCTTTTTATTTTGGAGAGCCACATGCCATAATGAATGTAAAGAAGTTGGTGGTGGTGTGTGCAGCCTTTCCAAAGTTTGCATCTGTTTGTTAATACCTTTTAAAACCAAATATTTCCAGTGGTTTTGAAATACATTTCAGCACATTCTCCTATTCCTACATAACCCCAATTCCCCATCTCACTGCACCATTTTAGATGATTAAACAGTATTTTATCACATTTTATACATTTTACAATATTCATTTGGCATTGCATTTTAACTTAAAGGTAGGGCTAGCTGAATATTTTCCATTGACAATTTTTTGACAGATCATTTTTTTTTACGGAATAATTTTTGCTCACCTGACAGAAAATACTTGCTTTTGACAGAAATTTGTGATTATTTGTTTGCCCAGAGAACTGAATACCAGAACAAAAATATTTCACACAAAACCAACTGGAATGCCAGATTAGGGAACGGTGCAGAGGCTGTGCACCATTAGGCACACAGAACAAGAACTGGATGCTTTCTTCCAAGCTCTCTAGGAAAAGAACGAAGTGGAAGAAGTAAGGATGGTTGGCAAAGCTAGGGCAGAAACAAAGAACTACCATGAAGTCCAGCCAAGGGTTGCCCGGATGAAGGTAGTCTCTGACCCAAGGAGGCACTGCACCAGGGTTATCATTGCCTTGGCGCTGTGCAACTGGTTTGAACCCATCACATCAGCAGAGCCAATCAAGTCACTGGCTCCAGCATGTGAGGATGCAGGGCCTTCAGCATCCACACCCAGGAGAAGGCACAGAGTAATCATGGTAGGTGACTCTCTCTTGAAGGGGACAGAGGAAGCAATCTGTCACCCTGATCCCTTAGCCCGTGAGGTCTTCTGCCTCCTGGGGGCTCACGTCTGGGATGTAACTGAGAGGATCCCCAAACTCATCTGGCCCACAGACCACCACCCCATGCTACTCATCCATGTGGGCACAAATAACACAACTCAGAACAGTCCTGGCTGAGTCATGGGTGACTACAGGGTTCTGGGAGCTGGGCTCAAGGGTCTGGGGGTAGTTTTTTCCTCAGTCCTCCCAGTCATGGGTTGCAGACCTTGAAGGGAGAGATCAACAGAAGACTCCAGCAATGTTGCCATCGCGAGGGGCTTGGCTTCTTTGACCACGGTCTGCACTTCAGGGAGAGAGGCAGCAGCTTGTTGGGGAGGGATGGCCTCCACCTCACCCTGACATGGATGAAGCTCTTCTCAGCCAGGATGGCTGACCTACTTGACAGGGCTTTAAACTAGGATTGGCAGGGGACGGGTGGTCAATAAACAGTTCTAGCCCACA
>NW_017729022.1:122965635-122967802 GCF_001723915.1 Gavialis gangeticus | reverse complement strand
TGGATGAAGCTCTTCTCAGCCAGGATGGCTGACCTACTTGACAGGGCTTTAAACTAGGATTGGCAGGGGACGGGTGGTCAATAAACAGTTCTAGCCCACATCACAACAAGCACAGTACTAACAGGTTAGGTAGCCCAAGGGAACCCAGTCTGAAAAAACCTCAAGGAAAGGTTACATCCCAGGGCTTCCTATGGCAGGCTCAGCTGCCTGTACACAAATGCCAGGAGTTTGGGAAACAAGCATGAGGAACTGGCCCTTCTCCTGGGTGACAATGATTATGATCTCGTAGGGATAACAGAGACCTGGTAGGGCTCCACCTACGACTGCTCCATAGATATAGAAGGCTATACCTTGTACAGGAGAGACTGTGTTGGGAAGAGGGGTGGGGATGTAGCTCTCTACATGAAGGAGCAGTACACTTCCATTCAAACTGAGTTTAACAACCTAGGAGGGTGTCTTGAGACCCTCTGGGTTAAAATACAGGAGGTGCATGGGGAAGGGGATATAACTGTAAGAGTCTGTTACAGACCTCCCAGCTAAGATGAAGAGCTGGATCAAGAGTTCATTGAGGCTGTGTGCTTCCAATGCTTAGTCATCATGGGGGACTTCAACCTCCCCAACATTTTGTGGGAAGAGCACATGGCCAAATCTGACCATTCATGTAGCTTCCTCACTTGCATTGTTGAGCACTACAAGAGGTCTACGGGCTGATTAGGGGAGAGGCACTGCTGGATCTGGTTCTGGTGAAAAGGGATGATCTGGTGAGCAACTTGAGGATCAAGGGGAAGCTCAGTGACAGTGACCATGAACTGATCACTTTCTCTGTCCAGTGCAGGAGTGGCAAATGTCTCAACAAGACAGAAATCCTCAACTTTAGGAAGGCTGACTTTCAAAAACTCCAGAGACTGGTCAGCCAGGCACTAAGAGATGATGTTCACTTAGAAAGGGGAGTCCATGAGGAATGCTTGTTCCTTAAAAGTGCAATCCTCTAAGCACAATGAAAGTCCATTCTGTCCCACAGGCAATGCAGTTAGCAGACTGGGGATTCCCTTTGGCTCAATAGAGAACTTTTAGACCTCGTGCAACTAAAAAAAGAAGCTTACACCAGATGGAAAATGAGAGTCATTACCAAGGAGAACTTCACAGCATTAGCCTGCATTTGTAGAGAGTGGACCAGAAAAGTCAAGGCAGAAACTGAACTCAGGCTAGCCACAGGAATCCAGGACAACAAAAAGGCCTTCTTCAGATATGTTAGAAGTCAGAGGAAAAACAAAGGCAACATTAAACCGCTGCTAAGCCAAATGGGGCAGCTGACGCCTGATGCTCAGGAAAAGGCCAATCTCCTAAATGATTACATTACATTGGTCTTCCACCCATCCCAAGGGGTCACCCTGTCAGATAGAATGCAAAACATCCAGGGGGTAGGAGATGGGCCCACAGTTGATGTAGAGCAAGTAAGGGAACACCTTGAGAGGCTCAACATCCACAAGTCTGCGGGCCTGGACAGAATGCACCCGAGAGTCTTGAAGGAGTTGGTGGACATCATAGCATGCTCTATGTCAAAGTTATTTGAGAACTTGTGGTACCCGGGAGATGTATGAGAGCACTGGAAAAGAGCCAACATGGTCCCAATCTTCAAGAAAGGAAGGAAGGAAGGAAGATCCAGGGAATTACAGGCCAATCTGCCTGACATCCATCCCTGGAAAGATCCTGGAGGAAATTATCAAAGGTTCCATCAGCAGCAGGCTAATGGAAGGCAACTTTCTGAATGCTAGCCAACATGGCTTTGTTGCTGGAGGGTCCTGCCTGACCAACCTCATCTCCTTCTATGACCAGATGACGCATTGCCTGGACAAAGGAAATGAGTTTGATGTCCTTTATCTGGATTTCAAGAAGGCCGTTGACTTGGTTTCCCATGATGTCCTCATGGCTAGACTGGAAAACTGTGTCCTTGATCATCTAATGGTCCAATGGCTGGGGAACTGGCTCTGGGGTAAGATGCAAAGAGTATCAGTGGATGGGAGCAAATCAAGGTGACCAGTGGTGTCCCTCAGGGCTCAGTGCTCAGGCCAATACTCTTTAACATCTTCATAAATACTCTGGATTTAGGCATCATAGTTTCATAGTTTCATAGATTAAGGGTCAGAAGGGTCCTAGTAGATCTTCT
>NW_017729022.1:122964507-122965624 GCF_001723915.1 Gavialis gangeticus | reverse complement strand
TCGAAGTCCCTCATAATGCGGTCAGGGTTGCCTCTTGCAATCAGATGTAGACCGGCAAAGTTTGCAGACAACACTAAACTATGGGGGAAAGCGGTCACGTTGGAAGATAGGCTAAGGATACAGACTGACCTAGATAGGCTCGCAAGGTGGGCAAATGAAAACCTGATGGCATTTAATGCAGAGAAGTGCAGGGTGCTCCACCATGGGAGGAAGAACCAGCATCATACTTATAGGTTCAACATTGCTACACTTGCTAGCACCACGACTTAAAGAGACTTGGGGGTCCTGATTGACCACAAGATGAACATGAGCCACCAATGTGATGCCATAGCTAGTAAAACAAACCAACTTTGGCATGCATCCACCGATGCATCTCAAGCAAAACCAGGGATGTCGTCCTTCTGCTCTACTCGGCCTTAGTGAGGCTGCAGGTAGAGTACTGCATCCAGTTTTGGGCCCACCCACTTCAGGAGAGTTGTGGATAAGCTTGAGAGAGTCCAAAGGACAGCCATCGGCATGAACAAAGGCCAAGAGAGCAAGCCTTAAGAGGAGAGACTGAGGGACACAGGGCTTTTCAGTCTGGAGAGGAGAAGGCTCAGGGAGATCTTAGTGGCAGCCTATAAGTATATTAAGGGGGTGCACCAGGATCTGGTAGAACAGTTGTTCATCAGGGCTCTCCAAAGAATAACAAGGTGTAATGGCCACAAACTTCTGGAAGGCATATTTAGACTGGACATAAGGAAAGACTCCTTTACAGTCTGAGTCATGAACGCCATGTGCCCCAGGAGGCTGGGCGGGGGGAGCACAGCAAGCTCCTGCAGGTGGTGGTGGCACTGTTGGTGGTGGGAGCATGGTGGTGGCAAGTGGGGAGCTCCTGCAGGTGGCTGTGGCGCTGTCAGCGGTGGGGGAGTGGGGTGGCCAGTGCCGACCAGCGGTCAGCAACCCCTCACAGAGAACATTTTTACAAATACCCAAGGCTGTTTGTAGAGGGAGTGAATCGGGGTAACTGCCCTGGGTCCAATGCTTTGGGGGGCCCCATGGACAGTGCCATACAAACCCCACCACCGCCCCACTGCTGCCACTGGTTTCTGCCTGCAATCATGACTCTCCCTCCACT
>NW_017729022.1:122960782-122964216 GCF_001723915.1 Gavialis gangeticus | reverse complement strand
CCACCCCCACCTCCCAGCCCCACACAGGCTGATATAACCCCACCCCCCAGGCCCCGCACACCTCTAGGGATGGCTCTGGAAATACCACATACCCAAACATGGGTTAACCAAACAATAATAAATTAAACAGTTCCTGAAGAAAAGTCAGACTAAGCTCTCAATTTCATCTCCCTTCTCCTACAGGAAGCAAATTACGCATCAACAAGCAGTTTCTAAAGTTTACTAAAGGCCCTTCTGGGAAGGAAGCAGTGAGCTGTAGTGGACAGTGAACTGGATTTTGTCTTGTAGATGAAGATGAAGGTTCTCTTCCCAGCTATGCTACTGGCCAACTGGGTGAAACTGGGCCAGTCATTTCATCACTTTCTGCCTCAGTTTTCCCATGTGGATAATGAGATCACCTTTGTAAAGCATTAACTAAGGGCTGAGTACTATGGTGGGAGAAGACTAGGACCTGACAAGGTGTACCCTTTTCAGGAAAATATAGCTTCATTTGGTGGTCATGGAAAAGAAAGACATTCACTTGTATCACAAGCATGAGTGACTTGCCATGTTTCCCTAAGCGTTACAGACTCTAGACTTGTGTCCCTTGGGTGCTTTCAGAAACATTTACCATGGCTTCTCACTCTATTACCATAACATTCAAAGCTCAGGGTTCCATAGCAAGAGGCATTCCTTCTCCTTAAAGACCTTACAGTCTAACTAGGCAAGGCTGACTAAAGACAGAAGGTGAGGAAATGAAACACCAACAAAATGAGCATCAAGATGTCCTCAGTGTCACACAGGGAGCCTGTGAGAGATCTAGAACCTGGATCCAGATCTTCTGGTTTTCAGTCCTCTATCTTACCCACAAAGCATTGCATTCTAGCTACAGTTCTTATCTGGCCCCTCCACTGTCTTAGCACCTCAGAACCTTTACATGGATTTACCTGCAAGCTACCCCTATGAACCAGGGACTTTTGCTTCCTCTTTTTACAGGTGGAGAACTCAAGCACAGAGAAAAGAACACTTCTCTCCATTGTAATGACTTTAATAGCATCACTATGCCAGTACCATCCCATAGTGGAGACCCAGTATGTGGGGATCCTTTTGCTGGCATAGCTACACCATTTTCTGAAACAATATTAACACTACTTCAGTCTACTTAACAGGTTTAACCAGCATAGTTGTGTCCTTGCGAGGAGTATTTTTATGTGCCGAGCTGATATAGTTAATAGGGGTGTGTGAAGCAGGCCCTATTCGATTCAGATTTGGCGTGAATCAGGGACAGTGATTCAATTTGTTGATTCGAATCACTGTCCCTGAATCGATTCAGCTGAATCTGAAGATTTGATGCTGATTTGGAGAATCAACGATTCAGACACAGACACAGCTTTAGAAGTTTATTCTACATATCTTGAGGTAGCAGGCACGGCTCATGAACACTGCAAAGCTGGGGCACATGGAGTGCCCCACCAGAGTTGGGGGCGGGGGTGCCACCTGTACTTCTGGTCCACTTCTGGGTCCACTGCTGAGTGTGCCAGCGCCCTCCCCTCTGCCCTGTGCTCCCCCAGCTCAGTGATTGGCCACAGGGGGACGCTGGGTGCTGAAGGCATGTGCTCAATGCTGCTTTTTTATGTCATGATGTTAAAAAAACCCCAAATTAGCAGTGTGGTGAATGCCTGCATGTGTGCTGCATGTGATTTGCAGCATTGCAGACAGGTCTGTGGTGCTGCAAACTGCACATGCATACTCATCTGGATGCGCTCAATGAGTGTTAGGTGCCTGAGTGCCTTTGGAAATCCTATTGTATGTGACTATTTGCTTCTTTAGGTTTCTAGGTGCTTTCAAAATATGACCTGGGGTCCAGAGTTTTTAAATGTATTTAGATGTTTAACTCCTATCGCTCTGTTCTATTTCACTTTAAAATAGAACATAGATGTTTCTGAAAACTTATAGTCAAACACTCAGCTGCAATACATAAACCCCAGCTAAAATTTTCAAAGCTGCCACAGGGAATATGAGCACCTTATTCCAATTAATATTATTTGAAACTGGGGGAGACAAAGCAGTCTGAAGTTCTTCCAAAAATTAGGGACTGTGTCATTGCTGTCTTATTTTAAAATCCTAGTGAAGGTGAGATGCGGGAAGTTGTCCTTGCATTTTACCTAGGCAAGATCAGTATTGCCTCGTATTGCAGTAAACCTATTACCTTACGCTGATTAGGTTTTCATAGTTGCATAGCCAGTCCACATTAGTTACCTCATTTTAAAAACTGACCTTTATTGGCAGTGAAGACAAAGCCAAAGGATATAGTGCTGCATAGACTTTAGGTTGGCCTACTGATGTATGGAACAATTACAAAACTGCCTTGTTTTCACTAGGATTTTATATACCACACCCAAAACCAAGCATTTGATATACACTGCTGCTGTGGCAGGGTTCTGGTGGCTTCTGAAACAGTGAAGACACTGAGGGCCAAAGTAGTTGAAAGGGATATTACTCTATCCTTGCATACTGCAGTGTGGATTAACTGTAAACAGCATTGTGCCACTAGGCCCAGCTCTGAAAAGAGGCAGCACATTAACTGCCCTGTTCTTTAGGCCCCTGACACACGTTCATTTAAAGGCACTATGGGATCTGAGTACTGACCCCAACAATTGCATCTCTTGCCATGCCACATGAACGTGACAGAAGACATGATTTGGGAATCAGGGATCATATCCTAAATCATGCCCTTTCTATTTTGCAGTGCAGGAAGAGCCCAGGATCATGAACCCAGCCACACCCTGCATGAGCAAATTGAAAGTTGGGTGCCTGCAACCTGGTGTGACCTGGTGTGGTCCCAAAACAAGTGCTAACAATCAGCTGATTGTCAGTCCTGGGGGGTCCTCTGGAGACCCTGAACTGTCCTGGGGCTGAGGCAAACAGTTAGCTCATTGTCAGCACCATCTCTGGGGTAGCTCCAGACATGCCACACATTTAGTTTAAGTTGCCGTACAAAGCAGCCATAAAAATGTTTTATGTTTATATTATATTTATATAATATAAGAGGGGCCCTTAGATGCTTTTCAGAGTCACAATTCTTTTCCATGCTCCAAGGGTGTAGCCATTCACTGTAGTTCTGTACTACTAAACTATTGCCACTGCTCCCACACATCTCCCTCTTCATGCAGCATGGCAGCTGCAAAGGCCTGAATAAGGATGAAAGTGTGTAGTGGTTGTTCTTTCTCATGCAGGTGCATAGTCCACATCATTCTTTAGCCCCTTGCTATTGAAAGCAGGAAGAATGAGTTCATGTCTACAGCTAGTTTTAATGATAAGCCTGGGGGCTGTGCGGGTGACTGCTGTTATTTCAGCAGGATTCCTTGCCAATTCTTATTAACACTCAATGCCCATCAGCATCTTGAATTCCTCTTGAATGTGTTTTAGTTGTGCGGGTGGGGGTGTTAAGGAGT
>NW_017729022.1:122899273-122955782 GCF_001723915.1 Gavialis gangeticus | reverse complement strand
TCTTGAATTCCTCTTGAATGTGTTTTAGTTGTGCGGGTGGGGGTGTTAAGGAGTGGCGGGGGAAGAGAGAGGCACTGTTCTACCTACTACTTTAAGGCAGAGATTGTAGCAGCTCCCAATCTTTTGGGACCCTATCACCTTATTCCAGGGCCTGTGACTCAACTTCTCATCTGAAGTTATCTGGAGTAATGAATTGACTGCAGGGCTCCCAACTCTGCTTGTAAGGGCTGAGACTATTTGGGGTCATGAACCCTAGTTTGTGAACCACTGCCATAGAGTCTAAGGTTGGCATGTTGTATAATACCCGCCAAGCAAATTGCTATGAGGACAGGCTTCTTGCTTGATATATATTCCCACTTCCCCCAAAATATTTGATAGGAGCCTCCTTCTGCATCTAGGACCTGCACTTAAATTTTAGAAGTAGTTCTGTGTTTGGTCAAAGCCAACACACATCTGGCATGCACCTGAAGAAATCTGAAAACTTTATTTTCCAGAATCATGTAAAATCTGCACCTTGCCTCCAGCCTATTAAATGCATAGCAACGTCACCAACAACCACACAGGTATTTTTCATATGAATTGGGTGGATTCCAGCCAGGACTGTACAAGGAACAAACAAGAAAACTGCTTCCTTGTTACTGTTTCACTTGTCATTGAGGAGCCACCTCTCTCAATGGGCTACCATCAACGAAGAAGTCTAGTACTGGGTAAACTGCACCGGTGCCGCATTCTTCAAGCTGCGACAATGTCTTTGAAAATAGAGACCTTCAGAAGTTGACAAAGGTCCTGGTTTTCAAGGCTGTTGTGCTGACTACCCTTCTCTACTGCAGTGAAACCTGGACTGTCTACCAATGCCACATTAAGACCTTTGAGAGCTTTCTCCAGGGGTGCTTGTGTTGAATCCTGGGCATCAAATGGGAGGACTGCCAGACCAGTGCGAGCATCCTCCATGAAGCTGTGTCCACCAGCATCGAAGCCTTGCTTTTGAGAAATCAATTCTGATGGATGGGCCACTGTGTGTGGATGTCTGAGAACCACCTCCCATGCTAGATTCTCTTTTCCCAGCTCTCTGTTGGCCAGTGCTCAAAGGGTGGCCAAATGAAATGGTACAGAGACACTCAGGGTTCCCCTCAAGCATGGAGGCATTGACACCAATGGCTGGGAGGAGCAAGCTGCTGACTGTTCGGTTTGGCACCACCTGGTTCACCAAAGAACACACCACTTCAAGGCCCAACAACTTGATACTGAGGCGGAATGGCAGCGGCTGAGGAAAGAGAAGGAGACCCCACTCCCACATGCAACAACATGCCACCATTGATGAAGTATATGTGTATCCAGAATCAGGCTCCACAGGCACCTGAGGACCCATTAAACCTGACAGACGTCATCCTCGACTCCAAGGGACTGCCGCCAACTGTTTTGCTTATCATTGAGAAGAACTGTTGAGCTTGAACTTTGCTACTAAGAACAATCCACACTTGTCTAGCTAATCTCCATGCAATCTATTTTAATAGCTTATACCATCATCCATCCCCACAGTATTTCCGCACCTTCTGTGTAAAAGAGTGAAGTCCTTAGTTGACTTCTCAGAGTCTCCAGTAATTCTTGTTTGGGGTTTTTTTGTTGCGGGGAGGGAAAAAGTTCTATTTAGGATAATGATGTGTTTATTTTCTTTTTATTTATTATTTTTTCCTTTGATTTTTTGGGGCCTGTTTTTCTTTCTGGTTGGTTGGTGGTCTTTTGCGGGGGAGGTTGTTTGTTGGGGATTTTGGAGTAACCTGGTATTGTGATGTCTACTCATCACTGGTTCCAGTCTTCCCTCAGCCCTGCCATGTAACTGCTTAGTCTGGTGGGCATTGACCCTGGAAATACAGAAGGGGAAAAAAAGAGAATGAGAGGAGCATTCCAAGGGTTAGATTATAGTGTTACTATCATTAATGGGCAGTGAGCATGTCTACAGGTGTGATTAATGTGCATGAATAAACTCCGGTGCTTATTGCATGGGAGTTTTTGCTCCTGGGCATTCCATATGAATGTGTGCTGGGAAGCAAAAAGCTTCAGAGCTTATTGCTATGGAGTTTATTCATGTGCAGCACATGGAGCGCAGTCAGAGTAGCCTGGGATGCCAAGGGACCTTGGGGGTCAGCTTTCCAGTCCAGAGCTGCTCCAACTGGGTTCCACATGCTACGGAGGGGCTGGCTGGAGCATGGGGGTGTTTCTTAGGGAGCACCCCCAAGGTGGGTGGCTCCAATCCACCCTCACCACCCTCCAGTGCAGGCTGGGCAAACCCCAGCTCGAGCTCCTTCTCTGTCCTTCTGCCCACTTCCATCCTGAAGAAAGTACTGGAGCTAGGGGGGGAGGGGGGCTAGAGAAGAGAGGTTGTAGACATGCAGCCAGCTCCAAAGTGGAGTTTGATCCCCTCCCTTCCCTGCCACCCAACAGAGAACTTCTGTTGAGTGGGTGGGGGGTTGCTATAACTTAGGATGCTTTCTGTAAAGCACCACAACTTACAGTAGGGAGCTGCATGTCTGTCAGTGCCCATATTTACAAGTACTACCCTTCTGTGGAGTTTACATTTCATGCACCCTAATAGGGGGATATTTGGAGACACTGAGATGTTTACTGCACAGTTAATTAGTCAACTGCAAAGTAAACATCTCACCCAGAGAGGACTTGGCTGCATTAGGAAAAAAGGGTAGTAGATCCCCTGTGCGTGTTACCCATCAAAGGATTATCTGTTTGAAGAGAAGAGCATCCTTCACAGGTCAGCCATGTCCTGGTCTGAAGAAGAATGAAGGTGGGAAGGGAGAGGAACTGGTTGGAAGTCTGGCAATGGTGGGTGTTTCATAGATTTCATAGACATTCGGGCTGGAAGGGACCCCGGAAGATCATCGAGTGCAGGCGCCTGCCCAGGGGCAGGAAGTCAGCAGGGATCATAGGATCCCAGCAAGCTAAACATCAAAAAGTGTCTTGAAGGCATTCAAAGTGGGTGCTTGAACCACCTCCGGCAGCAGTCTATTCCAAACCTGGGGGGCTCAGGTAGGAAAGAAGTTCTTCCTTATGTCCAGCCTGAAACAGTCACAGAGGAGTTTGTGACCATTTGATCTTGTCATCCCTTGGGGTGCTCTGGTGAACAGTCATTCCCCCAGATCCTGGTGAACACCCCTAATAAACTTATAGATGGCCACCAGATCACCCCTGAGCCTGCGCTTTTCCAGGCTAAGGAGCCCCATGGCTCTCAGCTTCTAGTCATGAGGTCTGTTATCCTGACCGCTGATCATGCGCGTGGGTCTCCTCTGGACTCTCTCAAGCTTCTCCACATCCTTTTTGAATTGTGGAGCCCAAAACTGGATGCAGTACTCCAGCTGTGGCCTCACCAAGGCCGAGTACAAGGGGAGAATGACATCCTGGGATTTGTTTGAGAAGCATCTATGGATGCAAGCCAGAGTTTTGCTCACTTTACTAGCCGCAGTATTGCATTGCAGGCTCATGTTCATCTTGTGGTCAGTCATGACCCACAAGCCACTTTTGTAGTGCTAACCAGTGTAGTGTTGCCTTGGGGTGATGCACTGAAACCAGGTATGCCCTTCGCATGGGATACCTCCACCCCCAGAGTGAGGAAGAAACCAAGGTGGACACAACATCAAGGAGTGTCACTAGTTGTCTCTTAGGCATCAGTTGCTATGTGTGCCCTGGCTTTGGGTTTATAGCAAATCTTTGAATGCAATACTGTGTTAGCTGGCTAATGTTAAAAATGTGGCACCACTGTGCATGAATTTAAAATTTCCTTCAGATACAAAACACATGAAAATAAACCCCAGGGCAAGAAAAACATTTTTAAAAAAACTGGTAAGTCCTTTTTTTATTAATATAACTTTTCTCCCTACAGTGCCAGAACCGCACATATACATACTGTGTTAGTACTAACACCAATTTAGATGTTTGTCAAGTAGTTGGTGATTCATGGGCTCTGCATTGGCTTAAAAATAAAGTAAGAAGTCCCTATACTCTAAAGACAAATAGAAATAAACAGGCATTAAGTATCCCAAAGAGGTAACAGTGTAATTCCACTTAAACAGGATGTACTGTTGCTTTGGCTGATCTTACTGCCCTCCATTAGGCCAGGGCTCCACCGAAGCCAGGCTGTAGAAATAAAGCAAACTCCTACAGCTGTTGGATGGGGCCTTGCAGCTAATGAACTTGACTCGGGCCCCACTCACCTGGCTAAAATCTTTCAAAATGTTAACTAAATTGTTTAACAAATAGACTTGTGTATCCCTTTTTTCAGTTGGCTCTAACTGTCGTAGTTAGTAGGTTCTGCTGATCACCGGACCTTCATCATATGAGTGATTCCATAACACATTTCCCCTTACAACTTGTTTGCTACGAATCAGAGAGGCACAATTATTCCCATTGTACAGAGGGAGAAACTGAGTTACAGAAACTAAAACTGAAGGGTTTTTTTAAAAGCAATTTTTGTGCCTGAAACTGAAGAGTTGTTGAAGCCCCGAATCCTAATCTTCATGGATTTTTAATAGGCGTAATGGACCAGACTTTCAAAGGCACTTAAGATTCCCTGACTCTGAGTCCATACTTCTGAAAATATCAATAGACACATGACAGCATCTTTAGGGAGCACAAGAATGATAAAAAAACTGGGTCTGGGTGACATACCTGAAATCATTCTGGTAGTCTTGTGTTGCTGCAGCAGAGTGAATCCAAGTCTCACTTCTCTTGTATTACTGTTCTGCCTATTGAACCATCCTTCCACTGGTTTCCTTGTTACATGATTGCGAACAATACTTCATTAGTGTTCAGTGATAAGTTCTGCATGGAAACACACCCCACTTTGTTTTCCTCTCAATCTGAGAGTTCCCCTCAAGCAAAAATAAACACATGTCCACAGAAGAAGTCTCAGAACAGTGTATCTCCATTTCTACAAGAAACAGTCATAGCAAAAAGCAGAAGAACAGAAGTGACCTATCACCTGGACAAGGGAGAAGAGATTGATATCATATATCTTGACTTCAAAAAAGCCTTCGATCCGGTATCCCATAATCACCTCTTGGTGAAACTGGCCAATTGTGGCCTTGGGTCCACCATGATCTGCTAGCGGGGAAATTGGCTCTGTGGTCAGACCCCGAGGGTTGTAATTGATGGCAGCCACTCATCATGGTGACCTGTGACCAGTGGGGTCCCCCAAGGCTCTGTCCTTGGACCCATATTGTTCAATATCTTCAATAATGATATGGACATTGGAGTCAGAAGCAGACTGGCTAAGTTTGCCGATGACACCAAACTGTGGGGCAAAGCATGCACACCAGCAGACAGGCGGGTGATCCAGGCTGACCTGGACAGGCTCAGCAAATGGGCGGATGAGAATCTGATGGTGTTTAACACCGAAAAATGCAAGATTCTCCACCTTGGGAAGAAAAACCTGCAGCGTCCTTATAGGCTTGACAGTACTATGCTGGCTAGCACTACGGAAGAAAGAGACTTGGACGTCATCATTGACCACAAGATGAACATGAGCCTGTAATGCGATGCTGCAACTAGTAAAGCGACCAAAATGCTGGCTTGCATCCATAGATGCTTCTCAAGCAAATCCCTGGACATCATTCTCCTGTTGTACTCGGCCTTGGTGAGGCCACAGCTGGAGTATTGCGTCCAGTTCTAGGCTCCACAATTCAAAAAGGATGCGGAGAAGCTTGAAAGAGTCCAGAGAAGAGCCACGCGCATGATCATAGGTCAGGAAAACAGACCTTACGACGACAGGCTGAGAGCCATGGGGCTCTTTAGCCTGGAAAAGCACAGGCTCAGGGGTGATCTGATGGCCACCTATAAGTTTATCGGGGTGACCACCAGGATCTGGGGGAACATTTGTTCACCAGAGCACCCCAAGGGATGACAGGGTCGAACGGTCATAAACTACTGCAACACCATTTCAGATTGGACATAAGGAAGAATTTCTTTACTCTCCGAGCCCCCAAGGTCTGGAACAGCCTGCCATCGGACCTTCAAGAGCAAATTGGATGCTTATTTTGCTTATCTTGGGGATCCTATGACCCCAGCTGACTTCCTGCCCTTTAGACAGGGGGCTGGACTCGATGATCTTCCGAGGTCCCTTCCAGCCCTAATGTCTATGAAATCTATGAAATCTCAGTGAAGCAAACAGGGCTGATTATAGTTGATTTTTCATGCATTATGTGCTGGTTGCTTCTTCATGACAGCAAAACTAGGGTTTTTGTTATTAATGCCAGAAGAATGAAGCTTATCTTTGATGTGTGAATGAAATATACCAATGCCTTTCCATTAGACATTATAGTTAAGCCACAAGATATTTTCAGTTGCTCCCAGCCCAGTCCCTTTTTTCTTTTAGTAAATGACGGATCATCTACGATTGCTGCCTATTGGAGGGGGGAAAGTCCCCAGAACCTTATTTCAAATAAAAAGAAAATATGATATTGAGTTTTGCACTAATATTATTGTAATATTCTTTTTTTACAAGCACCTTTAAAGTTCATCTTTAGGGTTATGATATTGAAACCATTGCAAAGGAATTGTTTGTAGGGATTATTTGACTTTTTATTAAAAAAATCAAAACCAGGTGGTTCCTCATCCTCTGCACTTAAGTTTTTAATAAAAAGTAAAAATTCTGGCACATCACCGATTCTCTTTTCATTTTCATTCTTTCTTTGGCCAACGATGTGGCACATCTTTTTCCCCTTTGTATGTGAGCATAGAGTTCAGCCACAAAACATACACACTGCTTAGAAGTACAGAGAATCACCTAAGATCATCCTTTTAGGATTTGTATGCAGAAGGGTATCTTTCCATATACAGCTCCCTCTTTTCCATCCAGGGGGAAGAGAGCATTATCTCCTTTTCCTTGTTATGATAATGCAGCCTCTATGCTCCCAAAGGGATTGAGGCCTCACTGCATTAGGTGTTGTGTTTGCACAGATTAAGAGGCAAAGTGTTTACAATCCAAACAAGACAGGTAAAGGCACCATGATTATCATTCCTGTTTTATGGCTGGGAAATTGAGGTACTAAGGTAAGATGGGCACATCTACATTGTTTCTGTGTTGTGCATAGAAGTGTGCCATGAAGCACTGTGTATGCCAGCTCCTGGAAAAAGGGCAATGTAGGTGTGATAATGTGGTCCTCAGGACACACTAAGCATCAGTCTTTGGTTCTCTGTCTTGTGCATCTATTTTCCAGGAGCTAGCACAGTCAGGGTGAGCAAAACTGGAGGGGGATGCCCCACAGCAGAACTCCTGGACACAGCATAGAGATGTTGTATGTGTGTATTAAGTGACTTGTCTCAGGGCCTCTTGCCAGAAATTGAACTGAGATCTCTCGAGCTCTTGTGCCATGCATTAATCACCAAATCATCTCTTTCCCCCTTGCCCTACATGGTGTCTTGATGGGCCCCTGACACATGCATCAAGGCTGCTCTGGCACACTATAATTACAGAGTGTCAGAGCAGACTCAGTTAACTGAGTCTGCTGGAGCATGGTCATTACGGCATTCCAGCAGAGTCCAGTGTCACATGTATCAGCGTCCCTGCCCTGAAAAATGGTGGTGCTTTAACTAAAGCTTGTTCAATGAGCTTTAGTTTAAAGCACCTTTGCTGCCATTTTTCAGTGCGGGGATGCTGATATATGTGATGCGCCAGGCTCTTTAATTAAAGTGGCTCTCAGAGCTGCTCTAATTAAATTGCCTACCTTCCCTGCCCCCCACCCCCTCCTGGAGCACTTTTATAAATACCCATTTAGAGCAGCATGCATACAGATAGAGCTTCTCAGAGTTTAAGAAAATGGGGGATAGAAGAAGAGATGAAACCAGGGAGGGGCCACTTCCCTAGCATTGTTGTTTTCAGAGCTTCAGTTTCTCCATGTGGTAGTCCATTATGTTTTATATAGGTCAAGTAGGAACTGAATTCTTTCTCTTTCTGAAGGCCTGGTTACACTGTAATTTTGGGCGGCTCCTGGACCTTTAATCCTGGAACTGTCTGCACATTAGCACCAGCTCAAAGTTATGCCACTTCAGGAGAGGATTATCTCTGATCTGCACTACCCAGTTCCTGTTCCATTAAGGGGTGGCTCCTCCTCACAGATGTATCACCTAAGTTAAAGTCCTCCAGTATCCCGGGATCTCTCACACCCCTTCCCATAGAGGAGGGATGCCTGTCCTGACTCACCAACCCTCCAGTGGCAACGCACAGTTATAGCTCCTAGTCCTGCCCCTGCTCAGCAGGCCTCTAATGGCAAGTCACAGCTTTGCAGGTGGGGAATAGTCAGAGCTGGTTCTTAGTCTAATTCCAACCTAGCACTAACATGGATCAGCATTTGGGCAACTCACAGCATAAACCAAATGAGCTTATGGCAGTGGCAGTGTAGGGTCCTTCAGAATGTCTCCTTACTTCCAAATGAGAGCCTCTCTAGTCTGTCGATTCTTAGGAACTATAACATTGGAAATAATTGGGGCCTCCAAACTGTTTAGATCTCCTCCTGTTCCCAAGATTCAGCTAATGGATGAGGCTGCCATGTAAACTTGGTGAAGCAAAGAATGTTCCTGTCCCTTTGCCCCTGTCCTGAAGGATATTCTGCAAGTGGGAGAGCTTTGACCCAAAGCCATTCTTTTAATACCACACCTGGCAATGGACCTACAAAACGGGATGGTTTTGGTTTTATGCTAGTATTGTTTCATTCAGCTGTGTTTTACTCTTTCCCTAAGGTTTTTTTTTCTTTCCTACTCGTTTCCTGTACTTCCCTTATCACATTTTTTCTTTTCTAAATTCAATAAGAAATGAAATGTTGATGAAGTTAATAAAGCTCTTATTAAAATTCAAGCACTGAAATGGCTGGAGGAGGCAGTTTATGGAAAAGGAAACAAATATTCCTTGTAGAATAAAAATAAAATAAATGGCATTTAATGAGGGCTTGATCTTACTAAGGTGCATCAGGAGAAAGCTGCACTGCTCCAGAAGGAGCCATATAGGAAAGGCAATATGTCTTAAAGAGTATCATTTAATCCTGACTCCCTTTACAGGGTGAAGCCTCAATACCAGCTCAGTTAGCATAAGCTTTGCTTACTCTTCCTAGTCTCCTCCAATGCATTCATACAGATGATACCAGCCCTATCAAGCCTGCTCACTTCCTTATTTCATTCTGATGTCCATTACTTTCTTTTCAAGTTTCATGTTGCATTTACATTTTACTATACCTTTGCAAAGAAATCAGTGCTGATATTATTATATTTAAACAGTATTATAATATAAAAGTCTAAACAAGATGCATCAAAACTATGAAATGATAACCTTTTTAAACTTTTTTTAAGTGGCACATTTTTAGTTTATCAAACTGGTACAACTTGACATTATCACAATTAAACCAGTCAACCTAACTGACAAGAAACATTTTTAATAGTCCCATGTTGCTCTTTTGTTATCAATGTTCATTTTATGAAATTCAAAATTTCAGCTTTTTGTCCAGATTTGGAACTAATTGTTTTTTTCAAAAGGGGGCAATTTCCCATGGACTGAATATTCTGCTTTCTGGACATCTTCACCCATAAGGTCTTTCATCCAAGGGGTCCAAACCTTTTACAAACATCAATTAATGTTCCTAGTAATCCTGTCTGTAAAAAGATTATATCCATGTTCTAGGTGCTAGGATGCGTCTTTAGGGTTTGTCCTGGAGAAGGGGTGTTACGGAAATGAAGTAATAAATTATCCCACCTTCTACCACAGTCATAAACCCAGTCACAAGGACGAGCATAACTTTGGGAAAGAACTGAGAAATGGGGCACTTCATTGTGATGTGGTTTGGATATTCACACTTTGGAACTAGGGAGAATAAGAATTTCCATTATATTCTCCAGGCAGACATTGACTCTGGTACTTCCAGAGCATGTGGACAGGAAGTGGGTGGAACTTGACTTGGGCATCACAATACACTAGCAGAGCAAAGCAAAGCAAAACAGGAATAGGAAGGGGTAGGTGATATAACTTGCTTCTGCTCTAAACAGATGTGAAGCAGCATATTGTCTAAGGGTTTGAACTGCAACCTATTGCAATAGTATTTGAGAGCTCAAATACACAGTCTATACCACATGGAACTATAATTTTTTGAAGAAAGAACAGACATCAACCTCCAGGATAACTCCACTGTCCTCTCCTATTGCTCTGTTTCAAGAAAGAAGGCTCAAAATTGTTGATCTTCCCAAAGACTGAATTATGCCACAAGGACAGCCTGCAGCAAGGACCATTTATTACTGTGTACTTAAACCATAGACTTCTAAAAGTTGTCTTTACGTTTCTGCTGAAGTGTATCGACCAAGTCAGAATGCAGGTGGACTAATCATTCTGGAGAAAGATCCAAAAAATAACAAGACAGAACAAAACCTCAAAGCTGATAGATTTTTAGGAATACATGAAGCTACTTTTCCAAAGCTACTTTTTGAAGCTTATTTTTAGAGCTACTTTTAAAGGTACTTTTTAAAAACTCTAAAGATTTAAAAGTTAAGTGAATAAAAAAAAAAAGTGTCCTCTTTCTGTGCTGGCCACTCAAGAACTGCCAAATCGTGGGAATTTCAGAGAACCTAAATGTAAAAACTGTATAGAAAAAGATTAGTTTACATACAAGCCTCTATCCAAGGCAAGAAAATCAGCAAACAGCTCAAACGAGGAAAGATTTTAAAAGCATCTGAAACTACTAAAAGAATCACAAGGAGTTTACTTCGGTGAATATATTTAATGATTTGCCTTTTGACTCTTTTTAGTGCGTTTTGGGTTTCACTTGTTATGGTAGCAGTCCGGGACACTTAAAGGCCCAGCTTGCAGTGGATTTGTAAATACATCTTTTGGCTTACAATTCTGACCTGACTCCAGTTACAGAGCATTGAAAAGCTTTGTGGAAGATTTTTGCCTACATTATCCTCAGCTGGCCAGCTGCAAATAGAACATAAAGGAATATGTTGTTGTTTTACAGAAAAAAACCCAGATTAGATTGTACACTTCTTTTGTTTGAAGCCAATCATCTTTAAAACATCATAGTAGAAGCAGAACATCAGCTGAAAAAGAGAGAGGGGCCCCTACATAATACTGTTCTGTAAATAGAGCTATTTGACAAATATCAGTGTGGATGTACATTTGTGCCAGTATTTTGTGGTCATATAAATATGAGCATATAAAGCAAAACCTGTATTGTTTTAATAACTTGGCCTGCTTTTTATTGCTATGGATGCAATCACTTTTCTTTAACTCTTGCCAAAGCTGTGAATGACTGAGAACAATCTGTAAGTGCTAAGCATTTATGATAAAAACACAGTGATGTGATTGTTCACATCTTCACAACATAAAGATGCTATGCTTGTGTACTTGGGCAGCACCTCTTCCCACAATCACATTCAGAAATGTGACAGATAGATTCCACTGCTAAAAAAATGCACTGGTGTGAAGAATAGGTAGGAAGAACTATAAGAAAAAGATGTGAAAATATATTCCAGCTACTACACAGCTGCAGATTTATTTCCTCAGTTGGTTTAAATGGCATTAATTTCACTGAACTCAGTATGGCTCTATTCACACCAGCTGAGGATCTGGATCTCTTTTTATGCCTGAGGGCTACATATTAGTTATGTCTACACCATATCCTCAGTGTGTCCCAATAAGAATTCTCCTGGGCATGCACACCCACTTCTAGCCATACATACCAGACCCAAAAATTATTTGGTGAATATGTTCCAGGACTGTCTAAGAATGGAGAAAGTATCAATATCTGATACAATAACAGAAGAATATTTGTCAGTTGCCAGGCTGGAAGAAATCAAAGTGCTTATAATCTTCATGCCAGATATGACCAGTTTGAAGAAACCGCAAAAAGAAGCATTTTAGCAAAGGACAGAAATCCTATTTTATAGAATATTTATGATGTGGGGCAGGAGAACTTCTGATCTAATAGTAACATCCTTAATAAAACAAGTTACATGTTGTGGCAGCATGGAGCAAGAGGAAACCACTAAGTTTGTGCAGAGGAAATAAAGAGTGAATCCAGATTCAGCCCTTTGCAAAATAAATAAAGGTCTTATCTAGGAAGTTCTAGTACACATTTGGGGATTCTGGACAGGGGAAGAAGAATGAAGTGATCCTGGTACAAGACCAAGGCAAGCAATGGAGAACACAGAGCAGACAAACATGGGGGCGTAACTGAGAAAGCTGAACCTTATTTACAAGTGAACTGGTCAAAAATGATCAGATTCAAAATGTTGATGAAATTTCCCATCTCTTTGCAATAGCTGGGACTCAGCTTTCAAGTACACATACATCCTGTTTTCCTGCTAGGTCTATTATCTATGCACTCTATACACTATACCATTATTTGTACCGCACTGCCCAGAGGAGCCCTCTAAGCTTAGGCCCCTATTGTCCAAGGTGCTATAGGAACATGTAGTCAGGAAAAGTTCCTACCTCAAAGAATTTACAGTGATTCTCAACCTTTTTAGACTCAGGGCACTCTCAGAAAATGCCAGCTCTTGCCTTTCACTCAGTTCTCAACTGTGGAAAAATAACAGAGCAATTCTCCTGTTGCAAACTCAGACAGACCACTCCAGGCCAGATTGGTTTTAACATTATGACTTCTTATTTGAAATCTCTGGATTTATCTTGTGATTCATGTTTAGGTATTTGCATATGTGTGGCATGCCATGGTGCTCTTAAAAGGATCTCATGGCACCCCAAGGGCACAACATCCTGGTTGAGAATAACTGGTATGAACAGACAAGACAAACCAACAACTGGAGAGGGAAAAAGGGGTGCAGAGTGAGAAGAGGGCTTTCCTACAGTCACAGAGCACATCTCTGGTCAAGCTGGGAGTAGAAGTCAGGTTTTTTTCCTCAGATATTCCTTGCTGGTACGAAGCTTTCACATAGAAAACTATATGAGTAATATCTTCTGTCATCTCTGGTTGGCTCAGAGACCCCATTTCATCTTGGCAGATGATGCCTTGGCTGGTCATGGTATTGTTATTTGTCAGCCGGACTATAGTAATGCGATATACCTGGGAATGAATCCTACAGCACTTTGGGGAAAATCCAAGAGGTACATAATGCTACGGTGCATTCCCTCAGGTTCACGGGCTATCAAGAACACATCGAACCTCTCCTCTGCTTTCTCTATTGGCTGCCTGAAGAATATGATATCAAGTTAAAGGCCCCTGTCCTTGCCTTCAAGGCATACCTAAACAGCAGAGTATTTAAAAGACAGCTGAAAACTCCAGGATGAAAACCATGGTGGTGAGTTCTACTTCTCTGGTAGAACAAAACTTTCAACAACAAGAATTAATACTTATCTGGGCGGGAGACAGAACTTTCTCAGACTCTGGCCCAAGATAGTGGAATGAATGTCCCTAGGAATCAAAGAAGCATCACAAACCTCACCACCTTCCAATTTAAGACCAAGGAGCATATCTTAGACATGCCTTCCCCAACATAAATGTGGTAAATATATATTAAAAGGAACTTCTAAAACGACACCACAGCAAGACACTCCACTACACGTGCTTTCCCCTCAGGAGGGGATGAGAGAATAAACAATATGTGTGACAGATGTAGAGTCGCATTGCTTAATGCATGACTAGAAGATGCTCAAATACAATACTAATGAGTACAGAATAAGAAGCCACACAGAATAGATTAGTCAAGTTACCTACCTGCTGGGTCATGCATCCAGACTCATGCTTCTTGTGACACATCCAGTCAGAAATACTCACATGAAGGAAGTAGAAGGTATTGCAAGGAAGTATATCTGAGCAACTGGATTGGGGAAGTTGAGGACAGATCTGGTGGCTTTAGCAGAGCAGCTGTACCCCATATGTTACCATGAAACAGCCCCTGGGGATACACACATGTCAGGAAACCAAAATGAAGATGAGGAAGAGAGAATATAGAGATAGCTCTTCCTTGTTACATTCCTATGACCTCGGGTGGGAAGGAAACTAAGGACAATTGTAAGAGATAAAAGGATCAGGCTCACAGTTAGAAGAAAGCCTTCTTCATTTTTGTCCATCTTATTTATGAAAGAAACCTGAAGAGTACAGAAAAGTTCAAGCCTGTGCAGAACATGAGCCATCCTAAAATTCACTATATTTGGGGAAGCTCAATTAAAGCCAAAACATTATGTGTTTGGGTTCCTTGTTTTATAGCCAAATGCCTACTCTTTGCTTCCTGTTCCTGACTGTTAGATACCCTGTCATTTCAGGGCATTTCCACATTATGAACCCGTTAAAGGATCGTATTTCCCTCAGTTGGTGAATCAGAAATTGTTGCTTATTCCACACACTCTAGCAGGAGCCATTTTCTCAAGCTAAGGAGTAAAGCGTGCAAAGCAAACTGTGGCTTGCCTACTCTATGTTTGTGGTTTGCATTGCTGAAGCTACATAAGATGCTGGCCACTGCTGAATGAATCCCAGCATAGATAAGGCCAAATAAAATAGAAATTGCCAAACTGCCAAGTCAATGCCTTGTTATTCAAATTATCATGAACTAGGGATTAGGGAAGTAGAGAGGAATTCAGAAGGTCTAAATGTTGTTCCCACTCTGCTATAGATGTGATATGTGACCTTGAGCGTGGCATGCCACTTCATCTTTGTTTCCTTGCCTGTCTGAATCATAATCTTTACAGGGCAGTGACAGTGTTTGTGCAGAGCTTAAACCTTAATTTGTGTTGGTGTCTCTAGACACTATTATAATACACAGAAATAAGCAGACTAACAAAATTGGATGCAACATATCCAGGGAATCCAAGTTTCTATTTCATGTAGCATATTGCACCCAGCTAGTCACGGTCTCATTACACATTTGCTCTGTTTACGATGCACTGTTATACTCCACTGCCACCATGCTGGGAAACACAAGTCAAGGAATGCTGATGGCAAAAACAGATGAGGCTGCTTTCCATGTGGTAGTGTTGCCAGTGTATCCTTGTTCTTTTCTTTTCAGTGGTTGACGTTCTTATCTGGAGGGAATTTTTCCATTTCAAAGCATTCCCAGAGAGTCCCTTGATATTTTCAACAGGTTTGGAGGAATTTAGCATTCTTTCATGAGGAGGAGTCTCATTTGAGCATCTGGTGTCCAACTGATCTTGCACTGCCTTTCCAATTGCCTCATTGCTGCTGCAAGCCCAGACAAAGGTAGGTAATGTCCAGGGTACATAAACACTGAGTTTTTCAACAGCTTGCTATATAGTGCACTGCTGTTTTGGCATCTACTAGAAGAAATACTGTAACTCCAACACTCAGAGAAAGTGCACCCACTAAAGGCCTGCTGGAACCTCAACCTGGATATCTTTTAGAAGCACTGTAAGATGTTTCTATTAAGGGCAGGTGTTTAGCCAGCAAGGCTAAGACAGTTTATCATTTAAAGCAGAGATGTCAGGCACATGGCCTGTGGGCTGGATCCAGCCCATGGAGACATATCGTGTAGCCCACAGGGCTCCTAGAGGGACAAAGCATTCAGAAGTGGGACACGCCATCAAAATCTATGTTATGGAGCCCAGCTGGGGATTGGTGTCATTGCAAGGGGCAAGCAACGGTTTCATTAACTCCCTCAGCTCCTTGCCATGCGCCCAGCTGTCAGTCACCTTGCTCCGGAAGTGGATCCAGATCAGACATGTAAAAAGCCCAATGAGCTGGATCTGTCTCCTGAAGAGTTCTGCAGTCCTGATCCAGGCTGGGAGGTGCCAGGTGAGTTTGACAAGCCTGGTTAAGGAGAGTTTTGCTGTATCTACTCTTTTGGCTTTTATAAGTTGTTTTGCTTTGTATCGTTCTTTTTGTACTCTTGTTTTATAAATTGTTTTCTCTTTTTTGGAAGCTGCCTTGAGCCTTTGTCAGGAAGGGCAGGCAGCATGTAAATCTAATAAACAAATAAGCAGTCATCCTGGTAGCTTTCCAGAACCTGAGGGTTGCAGCCACATGGCACAAAATCTAGCAGCCGGCCCATAATTACCTTCCTCTTTAATACTGAGATGCAGGCTACAGAGACTTTAACTCCCAGCATGCAATGAACTGTCTTGATCTGACAGCACACTGCATCCAAAGGATGGAAGGCTCCCATCATAAAGTGAAGGTATCCTCAGTCTGCTTTATCAACGTTAAAATCAGACTTTAGTGGTTGATTCTCAGTAAGGAGTGGCCTATTGGTCTAGTCTTGCCTTTTAACACTCCCTGGCTGCTGAGTAAAGCTAGATTAAATTTTTAGAACAAGTGGTAAAATTGCTTTAAAATAAAGCTTTTGGGGAACCAAAAATATTAAAGAATTCATGTACAATTTTCCAAATACTTTCAAACAGGAGAAACAGCAGTAGGTGGGGGAGGGGGGAAGGGCGGATAATTTGGAAAACATTTGAATATTTAATTAGCAAACTTTTGGAAAGAAATATTTTGTATTTGGGTTTTGAGATAGTGTTTTTATTCTGAAATTGACTTTTTTTAAAAGAACAATATTTTTAAAAGATTAAATAATCCCAAAATGAAATATTTAATTGGGGTAGAAAGAAATAGTTTGGACTGGAATTTTTTTTCTTGTTGCTTGGCTGCCTCTGTGTTAACACATTCTCCATGTAGATTATAATTTCCATTGATGTTCTTACAGATAAGTAATCTGTCATATGTTTCAGGACCTTGGGAGTTCCCTGAGAGAAATATCCAGTGTCTATTAAACCTTTGGGCACTGCTGGCAGACCTTGTAAATTCTTTGAAATAAATAACTGTTTCACATAACCTTCAGGCCCTGCTGGTGTGGTTAGCACTGCTGGCAACTCTGATGGGGCAAGTAAACCACAGTTGCACACTTACATTTTTATATGTTGTAATTTCCACAAAGTTCTCTTCTTTGGAGTTTGCTGTTTCCTATGGGTAAGTATAACTTCCATGTGGGATGCTACACAAGTTGCCACATCTATGTGGCAAACCAATCACTTAAATTATCAAACATTACTCTATGTGATGCAGTTAACACTATAAGAATACTACTAGTATTAGTAATATAAGTAATAGATTAGTATTTCTTATATTACCATAGCATCCTCTGTGTGTGTATGTGTATATATGTGTGTGTCTATGTGCACGTATAATGCTGTATTATTAGTATGTACTATAGTATATAATGTAGGACATTATGGTAATTTAAGTAATATATATATACAATACCCTGCTTATATTAGTGATATTCCTGGAGCATTAATCAAGTATATCAAATACATAAACAGTAACAGAGGGCAGATATTGGGTGCCTGTACACAAGCACAGAGGCTGCTCCAATGCACTGTAATTACAGTGTGTCAGAGCAGACTTGGTTAACCAAGTTTGCTGGAGTGTGGTAATTACCATGCTGTCTCATGTATCAGAATCCCCATGGTAAAAAAATGGCAGCAGGGCATTTGAACTAAAGCTTGTTGAACAACCTTTAGTTCAAGCGCCCCCACCACCATTTTGAAGTGTGGGGATGCTGATACACAAGATGCTGTGGCACTTTAATTACAGCGGTTCTCGGAGCTGCTCCAATTAAAGTGCCACCCCTCCCACTCCTGCAACATATGTAAAAACGCCCATTGTTTCCTGTACTAGAGGATTTCATAGCTAGTTGCCCATGTGATTAAGGCATTTGCCTAGGAATTCAGAGATCTGGATTCAATTACTGTGCTGTAGACTTCCTTGGGTGACCTTGGTCAAGTTATTTAATTTCTCTGCCTCATTTCCTCATTTCTGTAATATGGGAATGATCATTTTTCCTTTGTCTATTTAGATTGAAAACACTCTTAGGCAGGGACTGCCTCATTTGTGTATGTGAAAAAGCTAGCATTCATACACCATTCATAGCTGTATCACACACATCTTCTTGATATGGATAAGACACTACACTATGCCGTATTCTTTAACCATGAGCCACAGATCCATTTATCCATCTTGAAAGCACAGCACCAGGCATCTTATAAGAGGCCTACAAAGTAAAAAACCAAACCAAAACAAAAAAAATAAAACAACAACAAAAAAACACTCTCCTGTTATAATTCATTTAGGGTTCAATCCAGTCTTTCTGGATTGAAAGACACTGACCTACCTTACTGGGCATTGTACCAGGCCCCCGTATTTAGCAGATAGATGTTCATTTCAGATCAGTAAGAATGCATGTTTTTTCCTGAGTGACCATGCATGTGTGAACTCTGGGACCAGTACACAGCCAGTTGCATGACTGAGACAAACAGTTGCAGGACCTGGCTTTTCAGACTGAAGAATCCCATCCCTTTTTGCAGCAGCTGGCAGGCATTCCTTGTGAAGTGATGGGGAGTAGGCAGAAGTATGTTGTGAAGGCAGGGGTAAGACTGGCATCAGCATCCAAACTTCCTGTTTATTTACTGCCAAAGATCAGTTTCTTTTTAAGCGCTAGCTCCAGCTTTCCTGTAATGATTATTTTCCTTTTCTTTTTATAGAAAACCTTATCCCAGCTTTCACTTCCTATAAATGGAATATTTCTTTTGGTCTGGCAGTATTTATAAATACTCTGAATGCAAGAAATTGATTGGAAATGGACCAAACTCCAGGCCTGGGACCAAATGGATTTCTTTCTTTTGGCCAAGGGGTGATGATAGGAAACAACCACAGAAAGGAAATGAAAAGAGGGTGATGGAAGGTATGAAGAATACTTCAAGGAATATCACATGTTGAAAAGCAGTTTATCTGCACTCTAAATTCTTAGTCATTGTGTTTTCCCACAGCAATGATGAACGTTTAGAGGCAGGAATCTTTCCTAAAGGAGCAGAGCAATTCCCTGGGTACAGAAATATAGCAGTAGGGAAAACCAACAGTGATGGCTCAAATCCAGTTTATGCCTATGTTTAGTCCTACTGAAGCATAAGGATCTGTTGGAGTCAATGAGATTACTCATGTTGTTAGATGTGCCCATGTTTAAGTGCTCTGATGAATCAGAAGTAATACCAGCAGTATATGTCATGGTCAAGGTTAGATGGGAGCACTACAGTCATGACCTGCACAACACAGGCCATAGAATTTGGCCCAGCAATTCCTGCTATGTTGAGAATTATTCTTCCTTACTATAGATAAGAGAACTTTACAGTATCTCATACCTTTGAATTGAGCTAGAGTAAAGAGGCAGTAATGATGAATTTCTAATTTTGATTTTTCTGACTTCAGGCTTGATCCTTTGGATCTGCTTATGTTAGGACCTGGCAACCTTTTCAAGCCATAGGCCAGAACAACCAGCCCCAGGTCCAGTGTGGATTGGGTGGCTTTGGCAGCACATCAGACATGAGGGGGTTTGCCTGTGTCCATGCCAGGGTCAGACAGCACGAGCACCACTTTTCCCAGCCCCACTTTCCTCAGGAGGGCCATAAGCACAGCTACTGGTGATAGGGAACTGCACTGGTGTCAGGCAGCCAGGAACTGAACTCACACTACTACCACTGCTTCTTTGTGGTCTCCCATTCCCTGGATGCAGTGCAAGCACAGCTTCCAGTCAGTGGGGAGCTGCACCAGTACCAGGCAGCCAGAAGCTTATTTTTCTTTTGCTGGGGTAGAGGAAACCTTTAGAAAATACTAAATAGGTGGTTTTGTATCATGAACCCACATGTTAAACAGCATAAAATGATCTCTCAATCTTAAAAATGGAGAGGTAGCAACGATGTATTATATACAGTATCTTTTAGGAATCTAGAAAATCCAATGCATTGCAGAGCACAGTGTTGCTTATATGGGATGCTGCAGCACCCAGAGGTGCCACACAATCCTTTTAAGAGTACCACACAATATTATCACTGTTCAGTGTGCAAACACATACACACAGTTCACTAGATAAACCCAGAGATTTCAAACAGGAAACCATAGTGTCAAAAACATTCTGACCTGTTGCAGTGTTTCTGAGTTCGTTTTCATACAAGAATTGCTCTGTTATTTCTCTGTAGTCCAAAAATGAGAGAACGCTAATAGCTGGCATTTTCTGAAGGGTGCTTTGAGTCTAACAAGGGGTGCTTTGAGTATAAAAAGGTTGAGAATCATGGATCTAGCAGCTTAAATCTGGAAAACTAGAAGAACATTGTATTAATTGCATCAGTGCCAAACGCTGGATATAATTAACAGTTATACTTAACACTAGTCTTTTCAACCTTCTGGGTACATCTACACAAGATGCTTTACTGCACAGTAGAGCAAAATGCTGCACCGTAAGTGTCACCATCTACACATGCAAACACTTACTATGCAGTAATTTACTGTACTCTAGAATTAATTTGCTACCTGCAAATACAAGCAGCAAATTAAGTCCCGAGTAGTTACAATTCAGTAATGCATGTGTGCATGCTGACCAGGAGCAAATGTGCTCCTGGTCAGCCCCACTACCAGGGAGCCACCTGCAGGCTACCCCTAGGGACATGGGGCTGGGAGCTTCTTCAGCCCCAGGCCTGGGGTGTCTCTTTGCCTGCCTGAGCCCCAGGCCCGTAAAAGCCTGTGAGGACACGAGGGTGCTGGGCTACCTGCAACCAGCCTGCAGCATTTTTCAGAGGAGGCCCCAGGCCAGCTGCTGCAATCTGCCTGGACCCCGCTGCAGTCCCTGGTACATCATTGCCACATGGCTGCCTGTCCTACACTATTCTGCTGTGCTGGGTGCTGCAGGCAGGTACAAGGTCTAGCGGCACCCTGAGCCACCTGCAGCCAGACTCTGTCTACTCTGTCCGGCTCCAGTGGCTCCAAGCCAGCCACAGCAGCCTGCCTTTCCACTGGTCCCTGGCACACCATTGCCGTATGCCTAACTGTCCTGCACTGGGCCCCTGCACTGGGCACTGCAGGCTCCTGCCCAGGCCCAGCAGCAACTGGACAGTGCTGTCACCAACCACAACCACTGGTCGAAGGCTACCCACAAGTCCATGCTCTTTATACGGCAGCTGGATAACATCCTCACACCCCAGGACCCTGGCCAGAACCATGTTGTCTACTCCAGCATGGACAACCTGCCTGAGTCTCCACTGCAGCCTGGTAACTGTGACAAAGTGTCAGTGGGGTAGAGCTCCTTGGGCCACCAGGAGCATGTCCCATTGTGCTTCCTGCCTCCAGCCTTGTCCAGCAGCTCTGGCAGCCTGGGCCACCACTGCCACGCCAGCTCCCAGTGCTCAGCCCCGCCCCCTGGAGGAAGGATGGGGGCACCACCAGCCCTGCATCCCAGTAGACTGGGAGCCCCTTTCCCCCTGAGCCCAGGCATCATGGGTTTGGCAGTAGTGCAGGAGACAAGCTGGTCTGAACGGGGACAAGGGGTGAGTGTGTCTGGAGCTGCAGCAGCAGGTGCTGCCAGGGCCCAGGCCTGTTCTGGCCTGGGAAGTGGGTGAAGGCAGGCTGCCTGCAGCCAGCACCCAGCAACCCACCTGTCTCTGTGGATTGAGCAGGGATTGGGGGCTTGGCTGGCAGCTGCCTGTGTTAGGGCCTTCCTGGTTGACTTACCATGGTCTGTGGACACTTGTATACACATGACCCCTGATCTGAGGCCAGGCAGTGCACAGCCCCCTGGTACAGAGCATGTTATCTCAGATATGTTGCAAACTCTCAGAAACAGCTTCTTTCTCCTAGCTCTGTAGGTCCTGCAGCTGAATGTGGGGGAGAAGCACCAGCTTCCAGCCAGGATGTGCTGTTAGGGGCACCATCAGCCTCAGCCAGGGCACTGCATATGCTCTGGCTTCAGCATCAGAGGACCTAAGACTAGCCGCAGCTGCTGGACCACCTGGTCATAGTAGCCAAAAGGCAGCTGGTGTGCAGAGGATATTGTATGCAAGTGAAAGAGGGACTGGGCAGATCAGGAGTTCTGGGACAGATTCCTGGCCCTTGAGGGGAGGCACCTGGAGGCCCAGGAGCAGCAGCCTACCATGGTAGCTAGGGCAGTGCAGGCCACGGAGGAGGACCATCAGGTACTGGACACCATCCTGGCCCTGGTAGTTGCCTTCATGCTGCCCATTGCCCAATCCTTTGCCACAGCCCTGCCTGCTCCCTGGCAGCCGCCTGCTGCCAGGAGCAGACCCTGCAGTGGGCCTGGGCTGAGGTGCGGCAGTACCTCCACTGGCCAGGTGCTCCTTCCCTGACTCCCACCCCAGATCCCACACCAGCTAGCACCCCTCCCTGTGCTCTGCCCCACTGCTTGCCCCAGAGCAGGAGCTGTCTGCAGTGGGGCCAGCACCGTGCATGAGCCCTGTTGACCTGGCTGCAGGAGGGGGAGCCAGCCATGCCAGGAGAGCAGTGACTGTCATTGCCCCCAGGTAAGCCCCCTGTCTGCCAGCCTCATTGCAGCATGAGCACCCACAGAAGTGCTGCCAGAGATCAGGGTGTTGGGTGCTTGTACCCAGGCTCTGTCTCCTAGGTGCCCTCACCCCATGACTCCACCCCTGGGAGGGCACACACAGTATGCATTGGACAGAGTCTGCACAGGGTAGAGGGTGCTTTATCGGTGGTGGATGGGGTGGGGAGGGGGAGAGGAGCTCTGTGGTTTGGGAGGGATTGGGAGACAGGGTCTTTTGTGGGAAAAGGAATGGGGAAGGGCTCTATTGTTGTGGAGGGAGGGCAGACAGTGGTCTGTGCTTGTGGAGGGGAATAAAGTACTTTTCTGGGAACTTGTCTGTGGTGAACATGGTGCTGGAGGTGTGCACTGGGGATGGGGTCTGTGACCAGCCATCCAGGTGTCCTACAGCTGCAAGATCAGGAGGAGGTGGTCAGCTAGTGCCTCTTGCAGCTGATGCCCTGGCCTCCACTGGTGAGTGAGTGGCTAGCCTGGGGTCGCAGCTGGGGGCACCCACCACTGTTGCTGCCACCACAACTGGTGCTCCTGTTGCCAGGTGTCCTCCCCTTGCCGCACCTCCTCCACCCAGGCCTTGCAGATGTTATGTGGTATACAGATTGTGATGATGACCCAGGAGATGTTGGCCTTGGCAACCTCAAGGCGGATGGTGAGGGTGTGGAAGTGTCCCTTCAGGTGGGCAAGGGCACACTTCACCAGTGTGTGGGTCCAGCTCAGGCACCTGTTGAAGTGTGCCTGTCAGGGGTCTAGCTGGCCACTGTACGGCCACATGAGCCAGGGGAGGAATGGGTAGTTGGGGTCCCCAAGAAGGAGGAGCAGGACAGACACTGTGCCCAGCTGGAGGTCTGCCACCTCTGATGTGAAGCACCCACTCTCCACCAGGGCTGTCAGGGTGGAGTTGCCCAAGAAGTGGGCATCATGGGTGCTGCCTGCCCAGCTGGTGCTCATATTGGTGAAGGCATCATGGTGGACAACAATAGCCTGGGGCATAATGAAATGGAAGATCCCCTGGCTGTTGTCATGGGGAAAGTTGTCATGGGGCAGGCAGGTGATGGGTATGTGGGTCTCATCCAGGGCCCCAGTGCACTGGGAGAAGCCCAAGACATGGAACCCTGCCACAACCTCCAGGTGGTTGTGTACCTGGCAGTTGCCTTGCTCACACAGCAGTTTGAGCAGTGTGATCGCCAGCCACATATCCAGGGAGAGGTGCTACTGCATGGTGGTGGCTTGCTGCTCCACGTGTGGGTGGAGCTGCTTGAGGTGGTCCCAAAAGGTGGCCTGGGTCATCTGGAATGTCTCCAGCCAGTGCTCATCATGCCAAGTGCTCCAGATGACATGCAGCCATCAGTCCTGGCTGGCCAGATGGGCTCACCGGCAGTGAGGCTGGAGCCCCAGGAGCACATGGGTGGCACTGGTAGTGGCATCCAGGTGCACATCATTGGCATCCCTACCAGGGTAGGGGCAGCAGCATGGCACCAGGGGCCCTGAGATGCCACATTGGGCCTGGCTAGGTGGCTACACTATGTGGGGAGGCTGCCAAGGCCAAGACTGACCTGAGCCAGGTGGCAGTTGCTGTGGTGGTGAAGCAGGGCAACCAAGGTGGTGAGCAGAAGCCCAGGTCCTGGGGGTGGAACAGGCATTGCATGGTGGGCACAGGCTTCAGCGACAGAGCTGCTGTGTGCTGGCAGAGTGCTCTGTAGGCTACTCTGGGCCAGGAAGGCAGGTGACCAAGGAGCATCACACAAGGCTGGCTTTTAAAGATGGCCACCAGCCCCAGGCAACTGTGTCTGGAGCCTTCAGCTCCCCCTGGATGCTGCAGGGAGCCAGTACAGGGCAAGCGGGGTGGGAGCAGACTACTGCCATGAGCAGCAAATCTGCTTTCAAACGCACTCATGTGTAGATGCCCACCCAGGGTAGGCCTACTCCTGAATAAACTACTTCGGAGTAAACACATCCAGCAGCATTTGCATGTGTAGGTGTGCCCACTGTCTCCCGTTTGGTCTTAGCCAAAATACTGTCAGCCTTATATGACTTTAGGAACATCCCTGTAATGAGGATCAGAGAGTCACAATTCTCTCCCTGCTTTTGTCCTGTTGTTCCAGGGGATTTTCCACCATTCTCCATATACTAATCCCATTCCCTGTCCCTCCTTGCCCTCCTGCTTCAGTGTGGGAAGAAGCAGATACTCAGTGCAACTTCTTTTTGCCTATCTAGGCCCAAAGTTCAGGTCATCTGCTTAGGAATTTAAAGGAGGGTTCTTCCTCCTCTGCCTGAATGTATTGCTGGAGTCACAAACTAACATATAGCACCTTGGCTTCCAAATCCTGGGCAGTAGTAATAGAAGTATGTAGGACTGTAATACAGTAGAATGCTAAACAACCATATTACTTGGGACTGCCCCTGTGCAGTTAAAAAAACATACTGTTGATCAGTAATTTCATGCTGTAACTGGTATGTCTGCAGGGATGTAAGTGCAGCAAAACCATTGCAACTTTACCATGTTTCAGTCAGGTTTAAATGTACCTCATTCCTATCATTACAGAATTGTGTAAGAGTGAATGTACTGTTGAGTAGCAGGTCCCTGTCCCCTTTGGAAGAGGTTAAAAGTTACCTCTCTTCATACCCAGAGATTACATTTTCATTGAAATTTAGAATTTATAAAGGAATTTAGAACAGTATTTTTAAGCACTCACAAATTCCTAAGCATTTCCTAGGCAAAAAAAGAATGAAAACTCTTGGTAGAACTTCAAGTAAAATAAATAACTGCACACAGAAATAATGCGTGGTTGATTGGATATGCGGTTGGCCAGAGTTATTCAGTTTTGTAGTGTAAAATTCAACAGTTAGCAACAGTCATTAGAGGCAGCAGGAAAGAAACGTCATGGCCCAGATTCAACCCTTCTGATGGTGATGAGGAACACTACCTTTGTCTGTGAAACGTGTTACTGACATCAGGGGCATACCATAAAATTAGTAATGCAGTGGTGATTAGCGCTAGTAAATAACTGCTTGGTGGATTTCTTTTTTGTCATAAAAGGCTGAGTCATCAAAACTGGAGCTATTTGACAAAACTTCTAATTTACTGAAACTGGTTTGGCTTCGACAAATTTCTTGTTTGAAAAAAATATTTGACAAAAAGTTTTGAGATTGTCAAGACTTGTAAAATGGAATATCTTGGCATTTTCAGTATACCAAATCCATGCTTGGGACCAAACAAATTTTTCATTTCAAAATTTAAATTGACCTAAAAATACATGGCGTAAGAATTAAAATATTCAAAACCAAAATAAAACATTTCAGAATTATTACAATAAAACCTTTTGGTTGATGTACCCCGCTTTTTTATACCAGACTTTCATATCACAAACATATAAGGTTTCATCTCTTTGTTTCAATTAAAAATGCAGAAAAATGCTTGAAATCACAAAAATTCACTTGTAATGGGAAATGTGGTTTTGTGCCCAGCTCTTGTGGTGAATCAAGGTGACTGTGTTTTATGTACTGTGAGCATTTATACACAGGAATAAGCTATATTACCTACTTGTACTATTGTAATGGAAGATGTTGTTAAAGGTCCATGCAAAAAATAGGTTACCAAATGAATGAAAACATCTGGAGAGAATAAATTCTGCAGACTCACCCTGACCAGGGTAGGCAGTGCTATAAAATAGATCTGCTGGGAGCCAAATTAAATAAGATGAAGATGTAATTATATTTTTTGCTTTGTGTAGAGAATGCATAAAACAAAGGGATACGTTTCCAATCTTGTGTGCAGAGAATTAGTTGCTCAACTCCCACTGGTATTGCTAGGAGCTGTGTGGCTAATTTCCTGTGCATTCATCCCTTAAAACCACTCAGTTATGTTTTCCAACTGTATTGTGTTTTCTTATACTAAATGCGTAGAGTATGAATATGTGTAGCTGATTTCCTGACCTCTGTTTAGTAGGGCCACAAAGAGAATTTTCTGAGCCAAAAAGACATTTAAAGGCTTGATCAAACTCTCACTGGAGTCAATGAGAGGCCTTCCACTGACCTCAGTTTGTATAGGTCATAAATCACGGTTCCCTTTTCCACATCCACCTGTATCTCTTTTCTTCTTTTCTACTTCTGCCCAACATTCCCAGTCTGTGTTCAGAAGCAGAATGTTAAGTTTCCACTTGCCTTGTACCCAACAGGTAGGCTGGTGGGTTGACTATCCAGAGAGAAAACAGCAGATAATGGGTAGGACCGAGTTTTTACTAGCATCAAGCACCTCAGTTACCATTAACACCATATAAAAAAGTCACCAACTTCAGGATTTGTGTGTAGAAACCTGTCCCACAGACCCGCTTTAATCATTATCTGCCACTGGAACAGCTCTTTCCTTGAGCAATTAATCATTCAAGATCGTAAAAACAAAGCCAAACAAACATGGAAGAACCTGACTAGAATATCTGCTTTCCCCTTAACCTTTAATTGTTACTTGCTATGATGTCACTGACTCATTCATTATAGAGCCACTCAAAAAGTTTCTGTTAGCATTTTTACTTTTTATGAAAATTCTGGATTTTATCAAATGCAAATTTTCATGGGAAATGTGAGCCACATTTGAACATTTTCAATTTTTGGAATTTCAGTTTTTAGAATCCTGAAAACCCCAAACTTTGTGCTGAAAACTTAAAATGGAATTCCTGCCCAGCTGGGGGTTTGCTGCTAGCTGCCCCACCAGTGGAGCAGGGCACAGGGATGGGAAAAAGCTGCAGGGCTGGGACTTGCCCCAGATTGGGACAGTTCCTGGCCAGCTCCAGGCTGCACATGTAGACTTCTAGGGGTGTGCGAAGCAGGCCCTATTCAATTCCAATTCGGCCCAAATCAGGGACAGTGATTTGATTTGTTGATTAGGATCACTCTCCCTGATTTGATTCAGCTGAATCCGAATCTGAAGATTTCATGCTGATTCAGACATAGACACAGCTTTAAAAGTTTTTTCTACATACCTCAAGGTACCAGCATGGCTTGTGAATGCTGCAATGCTGGAGTAGATGAAACGTCCCACAGGAGTGCAGGGGGGCCCTCCACATGGTTGGTGGTGAACCCGGAAGTGGACTAGAAGTAGTTCTGGTCCACTTCTGGGTCTGCCATGGAGCATGTTGGAGGCCCCCCTGTGACCTCCCGGCTTGGAAATTGGCCACGGAGGGACCCCAGGTGCCCCCCCCAACCCAGAAGGCACCAGTTGCTGAGGTCTGCTGCTGAGCAGGTCTGCTGCCAAGCATGCTGAGCAGCCCCCTGTGCTCCTGTGGGACACTCCATCCACCCCACCATCGGAGCATTCGCAAGCTGCCTGCTACCTTGAGGGATGTAGAAAAAACATTTCAAGCTGTGTCTATGTCCGAATTGTCAAATCTTTCTGAATCTCTCTCAATCACTTTGGAGGGTTCTCATTCAATTCGGAAAGATTAAACGGTCCTTTGATTCAATTCTTATTCGGAGATTTGGCCACTGAATCGGGCTGAATCTCCACTGAATCAAATCAGGGACCGAAGCTTTGCACAGTCCTACAGACTTCTCTGCACAGCCTGAGACTGGCTGAAAACTGTCTCAGTCTGGGGCAGGTCCCAGATAACTCCAGGTTGGGCAGGGAACTCTCCCTGTGCAGGGAGCTCCCTGCCCCTGCTCTACAATCATGGAGTGGGGGCTGGGAGATTGTTCCCTATACCTGCTCTGTAACTGAGGAGCTGGGGCAGGGAACAATTTTCCATCCTCCACTCTGTGATCATGACTGTGGAGCAGGGGCTAGGAGATCCCTGCTGTCAGGGCAGAGGAACATTGTCCCTTCCCAGGCTCCAGTGGTGGAGCCAGCCCTGGCAGCAGGCAGCTCCTGAGGGCAGGGAGCAATCAGATTTGCTCCCAGTCAGCCATTTACACATGCCATACTGTGCAGTAATTACTCACCAGTTAATTTGCTACTTGCATTTGCAGGTAGCAAATTAACTGCTGAGTAGAGCAAATTACTGCATAGTAAGGGTCAGCATGTTTAGATGGTGATGCTTACTATGCAGTAATTTGCTCTACTGCACAGTAAAGCATCTCATGTAGACATGTCCACTGTGTTGCTAAGCACCTCTGTCTCATGGTATGGTTCTCTTCCTTGACTGGATGAATGTAATTCATGAATATAGTTTCCAGCCTGAATTTTTATGAACATTGAAAATATGTTCTCAGCAAACATCCTCCTGGAGCCATTTCTAGGAACATTCCAACTATTTGCTAGATGACCAGCATGTCATGGTATTGAGCTTCCTATGAAGTGCTGAGCGATGGAATTCTGAGAGAGTTACCAAAATTAGTGTATGGAGGGAAAGTGAGAAATGCAAACCATTTGGATTGAAGTAAAGCATATAATAGCCTTTCAGTGTTGCTCAAAGAGAGCTGGAAGTGATAATCAGTGGAAAATAGACATGAGTTGGAAGTGGAATAGAGTAATAACAAGAGGAATTACCAAATTAATGATCTCATACAGCAGGGGTTGAATCATCTATAGTTGTAAGGCAAGTGAACTTGGTATAGTGCTTTCCAGATTATAGAATAAGGCTGACAAAACAAAGGAAGTTGAGAAGGGGAAACAAATGTGACCAAGAGTCTGCAGTGTTTGACTAGGATTCTAGGAAAACAAGCCTTTTAAAAATAATGAGAATTAAATATGTCAGTTCTCTTACTTAGGTTTGTGCTGCGTGCAATGAGGAAAACATTTGGTTACAGCAAGACACATTTTAAGACTGCAAATACAGCATTAAAAACCATAGGACCAGATGAATTAGGAAGCGACAGGCATATAGAATAAACACAAGATAACTAAGTTATGGAGCTATAATTCTAACCATTCAGGGAAACACTGTAAACTACAAGAGCAAAGCACACGATTATGTAGTCACATTATTGTGTCATTATATAAACCACCATGAGTGGTTTGTTCAGTCACTGGAACCCTGAGCTAGAATTATAGTCTTGTAATTCAGCGTGTTCTTCTCTTTTTTTTCATTTCATGTCATATGGATATGGGTGTCAAATCTGTGTGCTTTATGTTCCGACTCCCTGCTCCTAGTGCTTACTCCTGATCTTCCTGTCTTGTTACTATCTCCATGTTCCTTTCCTCTTTACCCTCACTCCAATTCACCCCCCTTTGATGCCTAACTATTCTTCCCACTGCAGTGCCTTCCCTACCCAGCTTCCTGCATGTCACTGTCTGATTGCCACAAGAAGAGGGGAAGGAGGGTCTTTCAATTAAGACATTGACCTGGGTTTGGTTTCCAGACCAGACTGGTAGGGGCCTCCTGGGTCTTTGGGGCCAGTCCCCTGCATTGACAGGTCATCATTTATCTAAGGAAACTTGAGCATTATCCACTCCCACCCCTCACATACTACAGACAGCAAGCCTATTACAAAACTAAGTCTGGACTACAATGTGAAGTGTAGAAACAACACAAGGATGCTGCCAATGCTATGCTACTGCAACAGCAGAGAATTTATTAGGTAAATACAAGTATATGCTCCGAAGATTCTAGCAAGAGGATGATGCTTCCCACTAAAGAGGAAGGCTAAAACTCCCACAGCCTTTGTCACTCTGACCTGAGGGAGATTTCTCAGGGTATAGTACACTCTTGATTAGCACTGTCCTACCTTCCTGCTTCAGGTCCACAGGCACTAGATCCAGAAAATACAAAGTGAAGCCACCCTGGGAGGTGCCTCCATGCTGGAGACAGAGCATTTCAGAGTGGCTGCAGAAGGTGCTGTGAGGCAGCTTCACTGCCTCATTTTTGAGTCTGAAACATGCTGAAGAAAACAGGTGAGTGAACCTTTGCTTCCCAGTGGTCTGCATGTGAAAGCCACAGTATAGCCAGAATCTTGAGTGTGACCTTGGGTAAATCCTACTAATGCCTCTGAGAGTCCATCTCCTGATTCTCAAGTGAAACCGCTGCTGCTTTTTTGAATGTCTTTTTCATTTGGACTGCCCACTGTTCAGGGCAGGGGCTCCTCTTGCTGTGGAATAGTGACCACAGCAGCTCAAAATATTTTTGACACCCTGGACTCCTTTTTGAAATCTCTGAGTTTATCTTGTGAATTACACGTAGGCATTTACATTCCTAACAGTGCTAATATTGTGTGGCACACCTAAAGGATCTCATGGTACCCTGGTTCTTAATCACTAGGCATGTTTAACCATGACGTTACATTGCTGTAGCAACATGCTACAGTGACGTAGCATTGGTAAGCACAAACCATGATACCACAGCTATGTTGCTATAGCAACGCGCTCCCTCATTATGGTGCATTGCTACAGTGAAGTAGTGACCAAAAATAACTGTGTGCTGCTGGCACAGCCCAGTATGGGCTGTTACTGCGCCATCATTTAGTACTTCCAAAAGGCATAGTAACAATGGCACTGTAGGAGCATGTGTAGATGTGCCCACAGATATACAACATACACTCATACTGGGCATGTCTCCATGTGAATTTACACTAGCTTAAATTTACTGCACAGTAAGTTACTATGCAGTAAGCAGGAATAGGGTGATGTCTACAAATGCAGGTATTAAAGCACATTAACACTGTGTGTGGACCAATTTGGGACAAAAGTTACTCATCTAGCACGCAGATCGGGGGCTCGCACCCCCAGGAGTGCTGCGCCAGACTCCTCCCAGGGGTGTGGGCCCTCGGATCTGTGCCAGATGACAGGAGGCTGCTGCTGTCACCAGGGACCAGTGCTGGGAGCACCCTGCACCCTGCACCCAGCACCAGAGAAGACAAATGCTGTCACATGCCCCAGGCAGCAGCAACAGCCTCCTGTCATCTGGGCACAGATTTGGGGGCTTGCACCCCCAGGAAGAGCCTGGCACAGCCCTGCAACCCTCCTGGGGGGTGTAGGCCCCAGATCTGCACCGGATGACAGGAGGCTGCTGCTGCCACCTGGGACAGCGCAGCTCCATGGAGCTCAGCCTGGCGGGGGAAAGCAGAGGGCAGCCCTGGCTCTGCCCGCCTCCTGCCACTGGGCTGTGCTCTAAGTGATTCTGTAGCCCCATGGAGCTCAGCCTAGTGGCAGGAAGTGAAGCACATCACCAGGTCTGCCTGCCTCCCAACACTGGGCTGAGCTCCATGGGGCTGGCGGAGCCAATTGGAGAGCAGCCCAGTGGCAGGAAGCAGGCAGAGCTGGTGCTGTGCTCTGATTGGCTCTGCCAGCCCCATGGAGTGCAGCCCTGCAGTGGGAGGAGGAGGGCAGCCCTGGCACTGTCTGCTTTCTGCTGCCAGGCTGTGCTCCAAGTGGCTGCACAGCCCCATGGAGCTCAGCCTGGAGGTAGGAGGTGAAGCACAGCGTTGGCTCTGCCTGCCTTCCATCACTGGGCTGAGCTCCATGGGGCTGGCGGAGCCAATTGGAGTGCAGCCCAGTGGTGGGAAGTGGGGAGAGCCGGTGCTGCACTCCGATTGGCTCTGCCAGCCCCACGGAGCTCAGCCTAGTGGTGGGAAGCAGGGAGAGCCAGGGCTGTGCTCCCCACTGGGCTAAGCTACATGGGGCTGTGGAACCACTCGGAGTGCACCCCTGGCTTTTCCCTGTCTCCCACCAGCAGGCTGCTTCAAAACTCAAAACATTTAAAAACTTTTGAAACATTTTGAGTGCCCTCATTTCGTTTTGAAGCTGTTTCGATGCTTTTTGTTTCATTTCAATTTCACTGTTTCAAGCTTGAAAAGCATTGAAACAGCTTAGAAATGAAACACTCCGTGAAATTTCGCACCACCCTAGTCCACACACACAGTGTTACTGCGCAGTAAGACATCTACACGTGCATTACTGTGCAGTAACTAACTGGGCATAAATATGATGCCTGCATTATGCAGGTATCAAATTTATGCTCAAGTTGGTGTAAATCTCTATATTTGCTGCGCAGTATGGGTATGCACATGTAGATGTGCACCCATACTACGCAGTAATTTCAGTTACTGCACGGTAAATGCAAACATGTAGCCCTGCCCAGTGATCACCTTTTCGGTAAGGATGACCTTTTTTTTTAATATCCTACAGAAATGAGCAAAACATAACACAAAAGCCCTACAAAAATACCAGAAAGTTATGCTGAAAGATCTCTGCCTACTAGTGAATTCATCTGAGGTATAATTTGAAGCATAATCAAATGCAGTTTTGTTTTCCAGATCTGCAAGTACAAAGAATGCATCACACTGCCACCTAGCGACACTAAAGACAAATGGTCTACATTTTCCAGCTTGCCCACTCTCTTGTGTGCCCAGTTTGAAGTAATGGTTGGGGCTACTTTTGTGAAGCCGCTGAGCTCCGTGGGGGTCAGTCAGTGAAGTAGGTGCTTTGTACACCTGGCAATGGTGTGCTGGTGTGAAACTGATATTCAAAATTGAAACACCCAGTGGATACCTTTGAAACTGTAGTCCAAATACAGTAGACCATTACTTATCTGAATACATGGGACTGTCCCCACTTCATGTATATACAATATTCAGCCATATAAGACATCTGTAATGCAAAAAGAAGAGACACCTAGAACCACAATTCATAAACAGTAATTTTAAAATGTTATAGTAATATATTACTAACAGACAGAGATGCTTGTTTTTTTACATTCCTGGTGATCAGGCTGGGAGTTCATATACCCTAACTGTTCACATAAATAGGATTCAGACATGCAAGGGCCTCCTGTACTGCTGTGGACAAGAGAAAAAGATATTTAACTACCAGAAATAAAGTTACATTTTGGATGACATAAATAACTGTCTCCCCAGACAATCTATTAACCAATTTTCCCCTTTTTGATCCTTAACTATAGACTTTTTTGTCTTATTCCTAATGTAAAAATTGACACATCTTACAGAATATCCCACAGGTTCCTTCAAACCCCACCCCTACACACAGGCTACCTTTTTTTTAATGGCACTTTTTATGATTTAATCACTATACTGGAGCTCTTGATTGAAATCAGACAAGGCAGACACATTGGCTGTATCCAATGGATCTCAAATTCTTGGAGTTTTAGGAAGGGGCCTTGTTCTCCTTGGGATCCAGACCTTTTCTTCAATAACTGACAATTCTTTCCATGGTTCTCTATGGAGTGACTTTGCTTATTCCAAATAACAGTTAAAATCCATCTCACTACAGGACTCCTTCCATCTTTTATAAACAGTTCAAATTCATTTGCGGCAGTAATGCCTACCCTGTACCTGAGGCCATGCAAATTCCCTTCAGTGATGCAAGCTGCTTTCCTATGCACCCCCTAGCTGCAAGTAACAACAATTTAGGGTATAAATGCAGTTTAGAGGAATAAACATGGAGCAAAACAATGACAGCATGGGGGGCAGGGCAGTTTTCAGAAGCAATCTCAGCTTTGAAAGTCTTCAACTAAGTTAGTTAGACTTAAAGTTGGTCAGAAATGTTATGATGAAACTAAGATGCTGCATTGTGTTTTTGAGCCCAAAATAGCTTTTCCAAAATATCTCTGATTCTATGGACTTTCACTAAAGGCAAAGTAGGGTTCCCATGTTTTTGTGCCCCTTTAGGGAAGTCCTTGAACATGTCTGGCCTAGACCTAGAGGCCTTGGAAGCTTGTTACAGTTGCTCAGTGAAAGTAATGTTAGCAGTGAAACTTTCACTGAGAAGTGCAGGATCCAGGGAGCTTTGAAAAAAAAGACAGAAAGAAAAAGAAAAAAAAAAAGTATCCTGAAAACCAGAAGCTCTATCTTCACCCACCTCTATTTAGGCCCACTCCAATTTTGGATGCCTGTCTTGCCAAAGCTGGTATCTCAGACTGAACAGTGCAGAACTGGGGCACCCAGAGTGTAGGCCATACTTCCATGAAAAGTTTTACTTTCAATTATATGGCATTTCCCAATGGGAAAAAAAACATTCTGTTCCAAAATTTTTAAGAGCTCTGCAGGTTAGCTCACAAAGATACTATGTAGCAATGAAACACCTTTTTGCCTCAAATACATCACTTAAGTCCGGAGCATATTTCAACGAATCAACATATTAACATTGTCTAACAAACTTAGGTCTTCCATGTGTAGTGATGTGATCATTGGGCGCATCCCCATGAGCAGGAATACGTGTTCCCTGGGGACAACTAGCAGTGGCACATATTTGTGACGCTGCTAATTGTTCCTAGGGAATGCCTCTACACACATGCTCTCGCATGTGCGAAGTTGCCCCAGATGGGGTAGGAGAGACTGGAGCCAGCACCTGGGCCAGTCCCAGTAGCCTTACCTGGGGTCCTGGGGTCTTCCTGGGGCTCCAGCAGCAGTTTCAGGCAGCACATGCTGTCACACCATGTGCCACCATGCTTTTTTCTAGTGTGGGCTTTTTGACAGTAGGATCTCCCGGTGTCAGAAAGACCCCACCACACTGCAAATGAGCAGTGTGGTGAATACCTGCTTATGTAGCGCGTGCAATTTGTGGCACCAAAGATGGATCTGTGGTGCTGCAAACTGCACATGCACTCTCATGGGGATACACCCACTATGAACAAGAGTCAGTTACTCTGAGAGGAGGATGGAACTGGGGAAGTCTGGATTACAGTGCACTAAAAACAGCTGGGAAAAATACATAGGGAAATTTACATGGTTGGATTACTGGTTGAATGTGCTGGCCATTGTAATTAGATAACTGGACAGTAACCCACTTTTATGAGTCACTCTGTTTTGCTTTGAAGTTGAGGAACTTCTATACTATTGGGGTGAAAGGGACTCTTCTGATGATCTTCAAAGGCCTATGGAAACAAAATAGCACCAGAGAAGTTTTTTCGTTCATGAGAAGACTTTGCCAAAGGCTTGTTGGAAATTTTCTGATCAGATTTTGCACTCTCCTCACCAGCTTTACTGTTGCATATTATTTACAGATGTCTTTGACAAACATTGCATGAAGGAAGACTGCTATGACTATGGCAGAAGTCTCAGATGGGGACAGGCTGACTGGGTTTTGAGTTCCTATTCAACATCCAAATGGTAGACAAAGAAAAACTTATTTCTTTCCACTGTAATATCCACAGAATCTCTGTCAGTAGATTAATTTTTGTTAACCTGAGCTGCCTTTGCTCATCCAGATCTCTCATTTTGTGAGGAGATATTCATGGAGGCAGTATGAAAGCTGAAGACAGCAGTAGGTCTTCCTTGGCTGAATGTAGGTCAGCCTTTCTCACTGGGGCACAGCATAGGGTAAAGGAAGTCCTTTACCCTAAACAATGCTGTCTGGACCTGTGTCCTTCCTGGATGATTAAGTCTAGTGTGGGAGATTTGGGTATGTTGCGGGTGGAGAATGTCAGTGCTCTTGAGGAAGCCACGCAAGAAAACAAAGCTTCCTGCTGAAAACCAGGCCATCTACTGTCCAATTTTGACTCTCTGGGAGAAGGAATTTCTGCAGCATACTTTTCAACCTACCACTGACCTGGCATGTGATTTTAAGGGATAAAGCTTTGTAGGGGGAATGGGCACTGCAGAATGGGAACTGGATGAAACTGGGAGACAACTACTCTTTAGAGTTTTGGGTGATATCCATTCCAACTCCATGAGGCTCCCCAGTGTAAATCAATTCTCTCCAGTCACCATTACTAATATGACCTAGTTATGTATGTAGCACTCTTCATGCATAGCTCTTAATGGACTTTTCATGGATAGCATTGCCGGCTTTACTCTAGGTGAAGAGTAACCTGACCAAAGGCATGTAACAAATCACTGGCAAATGTAACTTCTCCCGAGAACTTCTAATGGTTCTGCCTCTCCAATCTGACCTGTTCACCATTCCTCCTGGGAAAGGGTTTTGATGGTAACAGACGTTAGGGACAGCTGTGAAAAATGAGAAGCAAAACATATCAAAGAGCATCTACACAGTTAGCTTTGAGTTCTGACAAAAGACTCAAGGGACTGTCTTCTTCAACAAGGAGTCACACCTCTAAGGGAGTAGTCATTTTAAACTCCATGGAAGTTCCTGTCCCATATGTGAGGGTGATACAGTGGGGAGCAGGAGGCAGGGGGAGTGATGGTGTATATTCACTTGCGTTTTTGCTGTGTTACACTGAGGATAACAGGGTACTGTCTCATTTAACAGACTCTGCCTGCACCTACATGAGATGCTGATTGCTCAGTAGCCTGTGACTACTGTGCAGTAGCATCACATGTCAGGAACCATGACACTACACTACTGAGCAGCAGGCATGAGCTACTGCGCAGTCAGCATCACAAAAGAGTCATTCCTTGGCATGACTGCACAGGAACTCTGGTTTCTGCACAGTCAATTAGTAGTTGTATAAACAAGTTTATATAACTTGTATATGACTGAAAGTTGATACAAGTACTAAATGACAGCACAGTAACAAATGTGCAGTTAGCGTCTCATGAAGACGAGGCCTGTGAGGAGCATCAAATTAAGAAATGAAGGCCTGATATGTAGTTCTCAATGTTGTATGGCTCCAATATCACACACAAAGCTCAGCAACATTTTACTGGATGAAGTTTTTCTCAGCAAAGGATACAGATTTGGCAAAACTGTTCATTTAGAAATGTCTTTTAAAAACACTCTTAAAATGTTAATATCTGATAATGAAACAGTTCCTTATGACACGAGGACTGTGCCACCTGAAGTGGGGGACCACTATGAATTTTTTTCTGAATCTGGACATTCCAGGGACCTGATTTTTTTTTTTTTTTTTGAGTCATGAATGAGTTTTACATAAAAACTTATTTTTTTTTATTTACAGTCAAACCATTATGGGGTGAATAACTCTCACTTAAAATTCAGAAACACAGCTAAAATGAGAATGATCCTAACTCAGTGACTTCAAAAACATATATGAGCATCAGGTGGGGGAAGAGACCTGACTTAAGAATTTGTAGAGATATGTGGTTAGCCATGGTAGTCTGAAGTCAAGCAAAAAGCAGGGTAAATTTTTACTGTATAGACTAACTATATTAGCGATATATATAGCAGAAGATTTTGTGAACTGGAGCTCGCTCTATTAGATACTGTGAAAAGATATGCATAGAGTAGTGTATAGAATACAGAGAATGATTTGAATGTAAAAGGTAGGAAGGGAGCAGGAGAGGTGAGAGGGATGGGCCTCAATGCTGGAAAAGGCATACAGGCAAATAACCCACAGGAACAAAAGGGTCCCAAAAGCTAACTATGGTAAGGGGATAGGGATCCATAGTCCCTGTTTAAACCATATTTAACACAATCCAGATTTCTTTTTCCACAATTTCCTATTCAAAATGTTTTTTAAAGATTTGCTGACTAAGAATAGCTACCCTGATGTTAGCAATAGAGTGCTCAGTAGGGCTGCGCGAAGCTTCAGTCCCTGATTCGATTCAGTGAAGATTTGGCCCGATTTGATAGCTGAATCTCCGAATCTGAATTGAATCAGGAGACTCTTTAATCTCTCCAAATCGAACCGGAACCCTCTGAATCGATTCAGAGAGATTCAGAAAGTTTCAGTGATTTGGACATAGACACAGCTTTAAATGTTTTTTTCAGCATACCTCTGGTACCAGGCAGCTCATGAATACTGCGATGCTGGGACAGATGGAGTGTCCCACAGGAGCGCAGCAGGGTTCCCAGTGCACTTTGCAGCAGACCCAGAAGTGGACCAGAAGCACTTCCGGTCCACTTCTAGGTCCGCCGGGAAGCATGCTGGGCTCCCCTGCAGCCCCCTGGCTCAGCAACTGGTGACTCCTGGGTCTGGGGGGGCACCTGGGGTCCTCCTGTGGCCGATCACTGAGCCATAGGGGCACTGGGGGCCACCCAGCATGCTCAGCAGCTGACCCAGAAGTGGACCAGAAGTGGACATTTTGGTCCATTGGAAGGCTTGGTGCCTCGGTGAGAATGGGAGTTGGTTAGGCTCTTGACTGAGAGATGCTATTTGTGGCCAAGACAGTTAAGTCCTCTGTGGCTACCTTGGGATGGTTGCCCTTTTTTTGAAGGTCACTAATGAGATGTCTAAGGCAATGGCACTCAACCTTTTGGCCCCACATGCAGGGATTGGGCTCCGAGGACACTGCACCACGCCTGTGTGCTGGGATCATGCCCCATACCACCCTGTGCACCAGATCTAGCATGCAGGGTCATGGCTTATGGAGTTCCCCATGAACCTGTGGGCAGCCCTGTGGGCCAGATGGCATGGTACTAGGGCCCATGACCTGGAGATTGAGCACCTCTAATCCAAGGTGTTCAAGCTGGGGGATACTGGTGACAACTGGTAACTGGTGACTGTTGTCCTTGTCCTGGGGCTGGTATTGTAGCAGGTTGGAGTAGAGTCTGTCTGGCTTTGTTGATTTGAGTGGCTACAGTTTTGGGATTGTATTGTAACTGTAAGAATCCCTGCTTTAGATTCATCCCAGTCGGTAGAATTAGAGTAGATCCAGTTGTAACACAGAACTTGGCTGTAGATGATGAATCTAGCAGTGTGGTTAGGATGAAAGCTTGTGGCATGAAGGGTAGTTGTGGTTGGTTGTTTCCAATACAATGAGGTAGCAATGTAGCCATTGCAAACCTGCACTGTAGTGTTTAGCAAAGACATTTGCTGGATGGAGTAGTCTCAAGCCTAAAAATTTATAAGGGTGGCAGTACATGAGAAATGAAGTTTCAATTTAACGAAAGGAATATGTTCCTATCCCTCTGAGATGCAAAGAGAAGCTTGAAAACTTGAATCCTAAGGGTTCCAGCAAGCAGAAGGCAAATAAAAAGAGTTTAATGTTTTTTAAATTAACAATTTTGGAGGCCTCTTCCATGCTCAGGGTTGGCAATACTGCTTGGGAGAAATCACTAGCAACATATTAGAACAGTGAAACAGTATAAAAATCTGAGAATTAAAATATTTTCTCAATGAGACCTAATCCTTAGCTTCCATAAAAGTCCGCAGCTGCAGTGAAGTCAATTGCAGGATACAGATTTACACTCGCCGAGGATCTAGCCCACTGTGTGTCTGTGTGTGCATGTGAGTGTGTGTGTATATATATATGTATATGTATGTACATATATTAATATACATATGTATATATATTGCACATCTGTATATAGATATCTATAACACATTTGGTCAACTAACTGATGGACTCTGTTATTTCATAAAGCGGTCTTTATGTCTAAGACATGCACTGAAGGTTGTGTTAAATGCTCATTTACTTTACTTCAGGGTCTTTTGGCTTGTTGGTTGGGTATTTTTTATTTTGACTGAACTATAGAATGAATAGCTGTCCAAACACATGAACGATCAGTGTGTGACCCACTGTTGCTCTTGGTATGTTTTGCAGAGTGGCACTCTATAACTTTTCAGCTAATGTGATATTCTGACAAGCCATGGCTCTGAAACACTCCTTGATTGGTGATTTATAATACATGTGACAACCGCGTGGAAAAGTGCAATCTAAATATTTTCTTTATAGCCCACTTTATGAATCCTGTAGATATGGGACAGCTTTTGTTTTGGGGGCAAATTTTGTGTATGTGAACTGTCAGTTGAAGAGATAAAGCTATGAACATGGGCCAGGCTCTATGGAGTTTGTGGGGAATGGGGCTAATATGTTGCCTACAGGTCAGGGACTCCTGTGGGTAATCTGATGCCCATTACATTTTAGTACTTGGTGTAATGAGGCTCATTATGAAGTACCATTTAAAGCACCATTTAAAACAAACAAAAAGTAGCTCTTTCTGCTGCAAGTAACATGGAGCAAGTCAGGTGCCCTAATTAAAGCAGTGTTAGTGATTGCCCCAATTCTTTGCTCTCTTTCTTTTAAAACTTTGTTTTTGATCTCAGTAAAAATAATAAAAGGGTGTGATAGAAATAAAAATTATATTTAAAATATATATATATACTTGGAGTGGGGCACTCCAAGTGGGGTATTCCAACTGGAAGAAGTGTAGGCAAATATATGCAGTAAAATAGCTAGTTTAACCTTCTAGGAAATAGGTGGGGGTAGAGAAATCCTAAATAATGGAGGGGGAAAAATGGAAAATAAGCAAGCTTTAAAAATAAAATTTCACAGGCAATTATTTAAAACAACAACAACAAACTTGATAATATTGAGCCTGAATCTACTCTCATGCATGCCAGGAAACTCAGCTGATAAAGGGGATGGAATTAAACTGGCATGAAGAAAAGTTGTGAGAACAAGATATAATTAGTGTGATAAAAAGGAGATGGGGGGGTGGGGGGGGACATGCTAGCAGCTTTCAAACATTTGAAAGGCTTCCATAAAGGAGGAGAATAATGGTTTTCCCTTAACTGCAGAACACAAGACAGAAAGTAGTGTGTTCAAATGGCTGCAAAACAGATATAAGTAAAATCTCAGCAAAAAACTTCCCTACTTCCAGAACAGTCAGACAGTGGGACAAGCTGCATATGGAAGAAGTAGAAGCTCCTTCATTGGAGGTTTTTAAGAAGGTGCATATGTATCTGTCTGGAATAGTTTGGGAGTAGCATATCTTGCATTTATGTACAGGGGTGGGATTACATGACCTCTGAGGTCCCTTCCAACTATATTAAGAGAAGCCGAAGGATCATGGCACAATACAGGAATAACCATGGCCTCTTGCTGTAGTTTCAGAAACAGATTTGAGCCTTGTGCCGGTCTGGTGCTGAAAGCTGTGCCTGGTCAACCCAGGCATAAGTGGTTATCTGGTCATTTGGTCAGTCTAATTGAGTATCAGGCAACTGGATCAGAGGCCAGCCACAGCATTGCTTTGTGTACGATTGGTGACAGAAACTGTTGGGCAGGTCTTTGAGACTTTTGTAACAGAGCTGGCACAAATTACTCCAACTCAGACATAGGCCCAGAGTGGGATCTAGGAACAACACGATGATTCTGAATAAGAGGCAGTCGTTGGGGCAATTGACAGAGGAAGTAACGTTTTACAGCCCTGGCCCTGTAGCAGCCTGCATTTTTAGCTCCTTGCTTCAATCAGCCAAGATGGCAGCCAAGATACAGTTGCATTTCTCCCAGGGCATAGCAGGGGAGCAGAATATGACTCAGGCATTTGGGCCATGTATAAATGAAACAAGGCGCGTGTGTGCATGACACTTTAAAGTGGGCTAAATGCTTTTGCACCGCCCTAATAGTGTCGGTGTTTCCATGCCTTGGCAGCATATTGTGCATTAATTCCATCCTCTGTAGGAAATTCAGCAGCGTAATGTGCCTTAAATGACTTGGGGTGCAGCAAACTAAAACTCCCTTGAGTTTTAGTTTGCTGCCCCTACAGCCGTGGAGTGAAGCACCAGGCTCCGTGGAGCTCCACAGCTCTGCAGGAAGCCCTGCAGGCAGCCTAGCAGCAGCCCAGGGAGGCAGGCTCTACCCAAGAAAAACAGCAAGCCTGATTCCTCACCTCCCCCTGGAGCCTGCCTGAGCTGGGCAGGGGCTTGGTGCTTCTCTCCATGGCTGCAGTGCCCCCTGGGATGGCCTGAGCCAGGTGCCTATGGGTGGGTGCTGCCTGGGGGGGTGGAGGGGGAGGGCGCCGCTGCTGCAGATGGAAGCACCAGGCTCCTCTGCAGCCCTTGGACTGCTACGCCCGCCAGCAGCTCACCCTCCGCGCCACCAGAGAGGCAGATAAGTGCAGGGTGTGTACACGACACGGGAGTTTACTTAGTCCTAAATTTCAAAACCCACCACTGCAATTTAGGGCCCCTGTTTCATCTGCACATGCCCTTGGACTTCCGGTCTGATCCAAAAACCTGCTTCTTACTCAGGATGTGGCAAAGGCACAGCTGAGCCCTCAAGGGGCAGAGAACTTCGAATTAACATGCATGACTCATTCATTCCTTTGGGTAGAGAAAAAAATGAGCTCTGTGCTCAGCATGCCCATCCTCCATTGCTGTAATATGCCTGCCAACATCAGCTGATTGCTTGCCTATTAGTCCCATTTAGCTAGTTAAATTATGGTAGGAGTAGTGGGTTGGACAGTAACCACAACTGCTATGTACTCACAAGCTACAAGGCAGTCAGTGTGAATAGGGGCGTCATCCAAAACCCATAGAAATAAATGGAAAGACTCCTGGATTAGATCGAGCCTTCTTTTCAGAGAAAAATACTATTCAACCTAGGAAATGAAATCAGAATCTGGCAGTTAATTAATAAACTAATGTAATTCCTAGTAAATGAAGAATGTGGCACAGAATATTCCATTGCTCCATCATTGTTCCTTGAGCAAAGAAATTTCAGTTTCCTATAAAATATTAGAATCTCCCTAACTCTTGTTTACTATGCACGGATGCAGAAGGAAAATTGCCCAAGTTTTTGTAATAAAAATAAGCTTGGTTTTGAGAACACCTGCTTTCCACTGTTTAATAATGCTGAGCTCCTGTCTTGTATGCTCTTCTGTTTACTCTCCCACAAATTATTTTTGTTCTCAGTTGACAAAGATAAATGATGGGATTAATATATATTAGAGAAGTCCTGGCGAACAGTTTGCTAGCAGAGAAGAAGGATTGATATTATTTCCCTCAGGTAACATAACACAGACAAACTGGATTAAGAGTAATTTGCTGTGGGGCTTATATGTGATCACAATCCATTAGTGGAACACCGTTTATGAAAATTGCTTTTTCTAAAATAAAAATTAGGCTGGCTTTCATTACCCAGGTTGGGCCAAGCTAAGAAGAATCATTCTCTTTTTCAGAAGGAAAACAAAATAGAGATGACTGTGCATTACTGGGACTTGGGTTTGCCTTGTAGAAATCTACAAGCTGCTTGATGTTACAGTGAAATATGAGAAAATGCCTGCTGCAAAGCTTTGTAGTCAGGAAGGTTAATTGAAGATCATAGGAAGCTAGTTATGATCTTTATTTATTTATTCCTATTTCTCTGGCCCTTATCCAGGGATCCAGGCAGCTCAAAAAATATAAACATGCACCTTAGATCTGAAATGTATAACTTGTGCTCATCAATTTTTCCAAGAAAGCATTTTTCCAGTAAAGGGACTCTCCCATGACAGACTGACTGAACTATACTGAACTACATTGCAGGACCCAGACTAACACAACTTTCCATCTCCAGGCCTTCAACCTATGAGCCTCTAGCCTACCTAAGGGACCACTCCAAATCCCATTGTAATCAAAAGAAAAATTGCCATAGATTTCAATGGGAGCTGGATTCACAACAATAGGTTTTATACTGTGTCAGCAGTGTGTCCCAGATAGGACAGGACTGAACATGCCCCATTCACCTGAGTTAGCTGACATGCTTTGTAACCAGCAGTTCACCCATGAAGCTGATTAAGATTCAGTCTCAGTGCCAAGTCTTGGTCCCGCAGTCTCTTGCAGTTCTCAGAGACAAGTCTGAGCAACCTCATGGATGAACTTCTGGCTCTAGAGCAGGTTAGTGAATTTGGAGAGGTAGGGAAGGCCCTATCCCATCTTCCCTGAGAAAGACCTGTTGCAGATGCAGGATGGATCAGTCCTGACAGTCACTTGGAAAAATGCTCATGGTTTTTAATGACAACTTGATTTTTAATTGCTTTGCTTTGATATTTTAGTGCCTTTCCTTTAAGGATACCTAAATGTTTCATAGACATTGTCCAGTTAAGCTTTTATAGCACCATCCCCTGCAGTACATAATTTTATCACCACCTTACAAACAGAGTGAATGGAAACAGATAAAGATTAAGTGATTTGCTCAAAGCTGTACCACAAATCAGTGGCAGAGATGAGAATAGCCTGAAAGGCCGTTCCTCTCACCTGTGAGCTGTAAAATATCACAATATTTTTTATTCTTCTTTTCTTTTTTAAATTCAAGATTCTTGTCTGGGGGATGATGCCTTGAAAGTAAAATCCAGCATCCCACAAGGGAGCACATAGCTTACTGTGCTTGTGCAGTTTCAGTCTCTCCAGGATCAATTGCAGCTGCTGACTCAGGAATCATTTGACAAGAAAAATGTGGTTCAGATCAGATGAGAAAGAATGACTTGCCATCTCTGTCCATGGTTATAAACTGCTGCAAGACCATTCCAGGCTGGACATAAGGAAGAATTTCTTTACAGTCCGAGCCCCCAAGGTCTGGAACAGCCTGCCATCGGAGGTGGTTCAAGTACCTAAGTTGAACACCTTCAAGAGCAAATTGGATGCTTATCTTGCTGGGATCCTATGACCCCAGCTGACTTCCTGCCCTTTGGGTGGGGGGCTGGACTCGATGATATTCTGAGGTCCCTTCCAGCCCTAATGTCTATGAAATCTATGAAATTTAACCAGTTTAACCAGTATGGTTATAGTTGCTGTACTCCATGTAGTATCAATACTTCTTTAAAGGAACTTTAAAAAACAAATGTATTGCTAGTGTCCTTACAGTATAGTATCTTAATGCTGCACTGGTGTCTATCATTTTAGCCCACTCGTTGCTGAGGTAAAATTATTTTTAGTAATATACTAGGCAGGATTCAATAATCCATCTCAAATGAAAGTTTGTTGTGTACAATATACTACTGGCTCCAGTCTCTCATCTCTACATGGTTGGTCCTCATATACCTCATTTTAAGGATGATTTTCATCTATATTGGCTCTTGGAATACAGAGACCAATAAGTTGAATACAAATTCAAATAGAAACAGTGAATGTAAATAGCAGGATGATTTTTAGGTTGCTTGTAACAAAGACATGAGTATGCAACTGTAGATAAGAATTTACATTCACCTGGGGGTGGGGTGTTCCCTGTGTTGAACATGTGTAAGTGTGATGTCTTTAAGGTTTTAGACATTTGAATTTGGCATGGTTCCATTATTCAACTGGCTTAGGGCCACTTCAAATAATAAATATGAAAACAGTGATATCAGGGCTGTCCAACTGGCAGCCCCTGGGCTGGATACAGCCCACAAGGAGTTAGGTTGCAGACCCCAGACTCCTGCCTGTTCACTGCTTCTCCATTTCTCCAGGTGCAACAGCAGCTGGAGTCTTTAGTCCCTAGGTTGTCCCTCCCTTTTGGTGCCTGCCCCTGTCCCAGAGGGTGGGGAAGTATAACAGGGCTTGGCTGGAGGAGCTGAGGGTTAACCTGGGGTCCCGCAGGCATGCAATGGAGTGGTGGGGGGTGTGGACACGTGGTGCAGCGGTTGGGGTGGGGTTCATGGGTATGTTGTGCAGCAGTGTGGAGCAGCATCTGCACGGTGTGCAGCTCAGGAAACATGCGGCACACCCTGGTGTGGCCCACAAATGAATAGCCCCCACCACTGTGGCCAGTACAGCATCCAGCCTCCAGTGGTTTAGAAATTGGACAGCTCTGAGTTCTACAGTAGACCATCTTGTATTCTTTATCTGTCAATTATGTTATAGTACAAGTATTTTAAACATATTTAGGAGTCTTATTAAGTTTTGATCACAGTTATTTCTGATATTCCTCTGGCTATAAACCCAGATACCTGTGTTAGTACGATTCCAAATGTACAGATCTCAGAACAAGCCAGGAAATCCTCAAAACAATTAGAAAAGAAACAAAAGGTAGGCATATATTCAAAATGCATTCACATGTTGTTGATTTTTTTTTATTTACATCATAAGAAAAACACAGGCGCAATTTCTTTTCTTTTTGGTATTTGGCAAACAAAAAGCAAAAGATACTGAGCTTTTATTTTAGAACTAAATATGCTTTTGGCATGTTCAAGCTTCTGAGCTTTTTTCAACAAAACCTGGAATACTCCATAAATTCTTTCGCAATATAGGGCTGTCAAATTATTACAACGATTTGATTGCAATTAGTTGCACAATTAAAAAAATTAGTTGCAACTAATTGCGATTTGAATCGCACTGCTAAAAGCTCAAAATTCTGCAAAATTCTGCAGGTCCTTTGTATGGTTGAAGGGTGAGTATGAGGGGAATTTGTGAAGGTGTGTGTGGGGGGATGGGCTGTGGGTATGTGCGTGAGGTTTGGAGCCCGAGGAGGAGGTGTTCCTGCACAGCCTGGCAGGATGTGGGATACATTGGTTCAGGAGTGAGGGGCAGCAGCAGGGCTGGGGGGCTGTGGCTTGGAAGTGAGGGGCAGACACACACACAGACACACACACAGCGCCCAGCAGGTAAGTCTGTAGAGGGAGGGGGCAGGGGGAGCATGAAGGGGCAGGAAGTGGGGCAGGGGCAGGGGCTGGGGTGAATGGAGCCTGGGGGACAGAGCACAGGTGGCTTGTCCAGGGGCGTGTGGAATGGTGGCTCCCTGCCACTGTATGCACCCCTGGGGGAGGCATGTGGGGCACGTGCCCTTCATGCCTCCCCCAGGAATGCATGTAGCAGCAGGGAACCACACCCCCTCCCCACACCCCGGACGAGGCACCTGTGGCTCCATTGCATGACCTGTCCCAGCCCTGGAGACCTATTCACCCTAGTGCCTGCCCCAACTCCACTCCCTCCCTCACTGTGGGGGCCTCGATCTGCTCCCTTGCCCCACCCCCTCCACAGATGTATCATGCGGTGCTGTTCTACATGCAGTGTTCAAGCTGTGGCTGCTCATGTGTGTCTATGTCTGTGTGCCTGTGCATGTGCCCCTCCCCCCTCCCCTCCCCCCGCTGCAGCCACCCAGCACCAACGCCCAAGCTGCGCTACAGTTCTCTGTGCTGCCATCGCTTCCCTGCTGCTCAGCACAGAGGTGGCGGTGACAGTGGCAGAGTGGAGCCTGGGTGCAGGCTCCAAAGCCATGTGTGTGATTAATGCACTAACAAAAATTAATGCAAAAAACAATTAACACATTAAGTGCATGCATTAACTGTGATTAATTGACTGTGATTAATTAACTGTGATTAAGTGACAGCCCTAGTTTTAATATCCTTCATTCAGGAAATAAAATATGCTTTCTAAACAAGCTCCACTAAAGATAGCTACTCTTACATGATATTACTCATGGATGGATCTGGAATTTTGAAGGTGGGGGACAGATGGTGAGGTGTGTCATCACATGTAAAACAACACATATTTTTCTCCAGTTAAAAGTAAACTAGAAGATTTATAATATACTAGGGGCTTAAGGCTATATTATTCAGTTTAAGATGGAAGCAAAAACAAACATAACTTCACTGGAATGAGTTAAAAACAATCTGTTGGGCTGGGAAATAGGAGCTTCATTACCAGGAACAGCTAACAAAAAGCAGAATTGCAGAAAAAAAGGCTAGCTTGATTGGTGGAACATCAAGACTATTAAAAAAGAGAGAGAGTTGCTAACACCTGTGGAATAGAGAGTTTAAAAGGGATCAGGTAGATGAGAATGAGTCACTAAGTTAAGTGAGCTTCTCACTGCTGCCTGAATAGAAATACTGCTGCCACTGCCAGGCAGTTAGCTTTAAACTATGGATGGAGCCGAAATCATAGGGGTGTACAAGTGCACCCCGAACATGCCCTGCCTTGAATGCCCATTGTTTTGAGTTTTCCAAGTTAGAAGACAGTGATGAGCCTCACTGGGATCTGATCCTTACACTGAATACAGGTATTATGGGAACAATGACTTGGGGAGCATCATTACTGTTTTTCAGCTGAGTTTAATGATGAATTTATGTGCCTTCCAGAATATTTTGAATTGCAGGAGAACTTGGGTGCTATGGAATGTCTAAATCGGTGATTTTCAACCCTTTTCAATTCAGTGCACCCCACATAACTTTTTTCAATTTGTCAACACCTCAGTTGAGAACCACTGTCATGTTGCCACAGCTTGCTGGCACCAGAGTTTTGGCCCACATACCTTGTTTTGGGCAGACACAAACCCTCAGACCAACCACGAGTTCTTCGATTCAATAACAGGTAAATTTTACTGATACATGGTGATAGCAGATAAGAATAATGCAGGCAAGGCAAACAAAATACCCCCTGCCCCCCCCCCCCCCCAAATCTATATCTACCAATCATAGGGCTGTCACGGAGGGAAGGTACATCTGGCCAGTATGCAAGCTTTAGCCTGTGGCTCTTTCTTGAACTTCAGATGTCAGCAGCCTGTAGGTTGAGGGCTGAGGCCCACTTCCCCCTCCCCACAGTGGGTTGGGTGAGACAGGCTTGTGGTATGCCCTCTGTTCATGGTGGCCTCAGGTTCCCTCCTTGGGGGCTTTTTCCTTCTCTGAAATCCCTCTTTTTGTATTCTTTCTCTCCTCTGATGACTCTTCATTTTCAGGTACCATTGTTTGGTTTCCCTGTGGTTGTCATACTTTCCACGTTCTGTTCTGTCAGCATTGTCCCGGGGTGCAAGACACGGAAGCAGACTTACCAGCAACTCCAGAGGCAGCGTGTGAGGATCGGAAGGCAGCACCCGCGTGGCTCATCAGCCGCCTGTTTATCAAGCTGCGGCCGGCCGATGACATCATCGCTAAACACCGGCCGGCAGGGTTAAAAATGGCGGTGCACACTGTGGAGCCGGGGAGAGAAGGAGAGAGCACAGCTGCAGAGGTCCCCACAGCCCGGACAAGCTGGGACTCAGGAACAGAAGACCAGGAATGGCCAGGACAGGAACCGAAGGAGAGAAGAGGATCACCCTGACGATGCTGTAGAAAGGCGGTGGTGGAACGTCGGGATTGCCTTGCAAGATCAGCGGGAGGAGTAGCCAAAGAAGTCTGGCCAGGGAGAGAGAGGCTGCGAGGGGCTCAAGAAGAGCTGCAGTGGGGAAGAGCATCGCCACTGGATCGGGAGGTGCCTTAAAGCAGCTAGTGAGCTGGGTGCCTAAGGGGATGTGGCAGCCAGTGTTCTGGTGAAGTGCTGGAAGGGAGCAAGGGGGTAGTTAAAGGGGCAGTACACCTGGTTTTGAGTTGGAGTTTTTTTCCCCTTCTTTTCTTGTGATTTTGTTTTTCCCCAAGCTCCGGGGTATCTGAGGGCAATAAGCCCACATGGTGGCTAGGTAGGGCTGAGGGGCTTGTATAGGGTCTGGTCAAGTGTCCCTGGAGTGAGACGCTGACCATTTGGAAACTGCTACACAGGAGGTGTGAGGCCGGGGTGGACGGGTGGCGGAGCCCCGTGAGTGACTGCTGGGAGAAACCTGGGTCTACGAGCACGTCTGATGAACGGCCCTGGACACTGAGGTCAACGAGTCGTGGCAGGAGAGCACGGGGTCAGGGATTCGGGCAGAGGTCACCAGCTCAGACAGAGGTGTGAGTCCATGAGGCGAGTAACATCAATCTCCTGAGCGAGAGCGGCATGAGAGCAACTGGTTGAGGCCCGGCGGTTACAAGCATATTCCTTTATTTCCCAAACCCATCGCATGCATGTGTTAATTTGATCATTTGCTGGTGCCTTAATGTGGTCCATCTACCAAAACTGGAATCCCAAGGTCTCTGCAGCTGGTCACTGGGACCTAGCCAAGGTGGCAAGCCTATCTCATGTTACAGAATAGTGTAGTACACATCTTTAATTTCCTGGGATGTGTATGCCCACTTACGCATTGGCCTCAGACATGGTGTCTGCCTTGAAAGAAATTTTGTCACAAGCAGGCTTTTAGAAATCAGTTAACCCTTGCTGTTCCCCTGGACCATTGTTCTAATGCAATATCTACTTTACCTGCAATCCAGTTCCTAAAAGCAAATCTCTAAATATAATTTTCTAGCTATTAATCCTCTCCTTGAAGATCTTATATCTTCACATCATAATTGGAACATAATGATGAGAATTACCCTTTATGTTTAATGAGGTTGTGGAGAAGACCTCCACCAGTCATCCAGGGAAAAGTATGATGACATTCATGATTAGGGGTTCCAACAGGCTGAACATTGTAATGAACCCTTAACTATTGTTCAGATGTCACGCATACCCCCTTTGACTCAATCTTCTGCCTCAGCACTCCCTAACCCGGCAACCAAGTTTTAGCCAATCAACTTTATACTGGGGCTGGGGAATATACAACCTGAGATGCCCATTAAATCTTTTATTCAGCATTCCAGGTAGCTTTCCACTCAGCAATTAGCCCTTTATTTGATCATCAAGTTGGCTGCTTAAACCAGAGAAACATTTCATGGTCAGAATCTTTGGGGACCAGACATATTTTCAGCAATTCTATTCCTCCTATACAATGGGCAATGGTTTACTTGTCATCCCAACCAGACCAATTGTGATTGCTTGGTGCCATAGTACACCAGAAGTGCCCCTCTATTCTGCAAGAGGCTGGATAAATGCCAAGGGTCAGACCCTTCCTGTGCAAACAGCATGCCTTGTCTCCCTCAGAATGCCACCATTCTACTTCTTATTCCAGATCTTTGCACAAATTCTGGGAATTAATGAAGCTAAATTGCATTACTATTCCTACTATAAAAGCTTAAAATAGATAACTCACGCAAACAAAGCAAAACAAGGAAAAGAAAGACAATAAAAACAAATTGTCAGTCTGGCCTTCTACATCTTTGGCATGGCTTTGAGGCTGGGGAGGCCATGCTCCACATGATGCCCCATTCTCTGTAGCCACTTTGTAGATACTCCCAGACTAATGGGAGTTAACTGTTGCCCTTTATATATTCCATAGCCTGTCATGAAGTTCTGCTTTTCATTTCATTGTTCAGCATAGTTAATATCACAACCACTTATAGCAATAACATTACACAAACATAGCCAAATAAGTAAGATAATTAGTATGTATAACACAACTACATTTGACCCTTCTCTGTACCAAACACACTGCTTGATGTTTCAGAGGTGGTCCACATCCTGCAACGCACATAAAAAAAGGGAGGGTCTCAACCTTGTTGTAGGTTACTTTAGGTCATGTAATCACTTTTGACTCTTCACCTCTTAACCAGTCCTAGACAGATGTAGTTTCCAAGTCTTACTCAGGACCAATCTCCAAAATCTCCTGCCTTGGTCATCTTCACCCCTCTTGGGCACAGTCTATCCCTTCTGGGGTCCTTGGTCCCTTTACACTTAGGCTGTGGCCTAAAACAGGGTTTGCTATGGTAAATATAAGACAGGCTGCAGAGTCAGTAACTTTGCTGGACTGGCTTGCAGAAAGCAAGGTCAGAAGCGGCCACTGACCAGCACAGATTGTGAAGCCTGCAGCCCAGTAATGATATGGTTAAAGCAGTTCCTCTAGTTATAAAGGGTCTGTCAAGGAAAAGACAGGCTAAAAGTTAAGGGAGACCCATAGAGTGACTGTTAAGGCCCAGAATAGAGGAGAAAATGAGGGGACTTCACAAGATCCATTCCCCCCTCCCCCCACCCTTGCTTAGGACATCTTCTTCTGCCCAAAATAACTTCTCAGAAAAAGACACCCCCTGTTTACACAGCTGCACTCTGAGTTTGTGTAAACACCTTCCTGCCTTAACAATCTGTTAACACTTTCCTTTCTAGGATATCCACACTATTCCTGGAGAACAAAGACATCCCTCACCTCAATTACCAATGCACAAATCCTTTGACAATAGCCTTGCAACACAAACTGACATTAGCACAATGAACCAAAGCAACTAAAAGAATGCACAGGTGCTCAGTAATATTACTTATCTCCCGCATATCCTCTCCTAGCACACTAGGGTGATTAGCCACCTCCACAAATCAAGTTTTAGTGACACTGTCTATTCATGGGGTTCACAGGATTACAGGGCATCTCTAGTTCACATACCCCATGCCTGAGCTTGGGGTGGGGCTAGAATAGATCCTTCCTGCTCTTCCTCTAACTATGTCCAAGCTCCCTGAAGCTGTGTTGCCTGGATAACATTGTGGCTTGCCATAGCCTGCACCTGTAACTTCCAATTTACAGTCTCCAGAGCACATTCACAACACTGCTCCTGACACTCTCTGCAACCTTCTACCGCATTTATGCTACTTCAGTAACAAATTACCTTATGTGCCATTAACAATCCCTGCACAGCAGCCCTCTGCTTAGGCTCTGCTTCTGTCACATTCTTACAAATGCCTCGGAGTCCCAAGGACACTTTCCCTGCTCATTCACACAGTCCTCCAGCGGAGAAATTAAGTCTCTCTGCTCTTGGCTTCCTATCATACCCATGATAGGAGGTTACCTTACTTAACCCAAGCAGATTTCAGCCTGTACCCTTGTCTGAACCACAGACCTCAGGTACTTTCTGAGATCAAGTTGTGACCCTTCCTTCCTCAAAGTTGCTGCTCCTGCCACCAACACAGCTATACCTCTGTACACTACTCTACCTGACCCAGACAAACAATCATTCCCTTGGTCAGCAGTGCAACAAACCAACCTCCTGCACAAAAGACTCTGATTTAAACATGGTTACTTAGGTTACAACCTTAGTTGGAACACACAATAACATGGAGCACATAATAACATCCTGCCCCTGATACAAGTTTGAGGGTGATACCCTGGAGTTACACTTGCTTTCCAGCAGAGCATTGGCCTGGTTGGGGAATTGGAATTAAAACTGTGATGATAGCTCTCGCTCCTAAAGCCATATGAAAGAAGAAGATGGCCTCACCTTACACACTTCTCCACCCTTAGTCACACAGCATCACCCTACTATGAGTCTTGGCAGACCCCTCTAAGGAGGTTCAATCTGTATCAACAAATTCCCTGATTTTTCAGGTTACTGCCCTTGAGTCCTGGTCCCTGACTCTCAGTCCCCACTTGTTGGCACTGGACCTGGTCCTGGTCCCAGAGTCCTCATCCCAGCAGAGTATCCAACTGTCTATACTGGGTTTTTGACCTAGATAACTTGTTCTGGGCAGACCCAAATCCTAAGACTGACCACCATGACTTCTTCCATTCAATAATAGGCACATTTTACTGATACACAGAGATAGCAGATAAGAATAATGCAGGGAAGGCAAACAAAATACCCCCCTGATTCTATATTTACTAATCCCAGGGCTGTCACAGAGGGAAAATACATCTGGCCAGTATGCAAGCTTCACCCTGTAGTTCTTTCTTGAATGTCAGATGTCTGCAGCCTGGAGATTGAGGTCTGAGGCCAAACCTCCCCCTAGTGGGGTTTATGAGATAGGCTTGTGGTATGCCTTCTGTCTATGATGGCCTTAAGTTTTCCTCTCAGGGACCTTTTGCTGCTCTGAAATCCCTCCTTTTGTATTCTGTCACTCCTCTGATGACTCTTCATTTCCAGGTAATGTTGATTGGCTTCCCTGTGGTTGTCATACTTTCCATGTTCCGATCTGTCAGCATATACCTTTGTTTCCCAAACCCATTACATGGATACTTGTTAATGTGGTCATTTACTGGTGTCTGTGGCAGGGCACTGTTTGTGCCTGCCACTTTAAGGACCCAGCCAAGCAGCCAGCAAGTGCTTGATTGCAGCAGCCATTTTAGATCCCTGGCTGCCTATATAAACATATCAGTTCCCTGCTGGCAGGCAGTAACATTGCCTGGCTGCAAGACTGCTTGGAACATTCTGGAGGTAAGGGCAAGAGCTGTAGGGAGGCTTGGAGGCTCCTGGTCCTGGGCATGACCTAAAACTGCATCCTGCTGGGAGAGAGTGGCCTGGAGGTGCTCTCAGTGACTGGGAGCCTCCAGGAAATGCCAGGCCAGTTATCACCCCAGTGATAGGCAGGTTAGGGCACCTTAATAACCCCAGCTCCCACAACTAGGTGGGTCACCCGCTACTAGGGTTGAGAGGGTGGACCCAAGAGAGAGAGTGGGGCTAGAGGCTCAGAGGCCTGATGTAGAGTATCCTTGACTGGTCAATACTGGGGCCAGGATTAGAAAGGTCCAAAGGGCCAGGGGCCCACGGTGAGAGATGCCCAGAGCTGTGAGCCGAGGGTTCTTATTGGCCTTGGAGGTGAGGCTAGGGCCTGTGTGGCCAAAGGTCCCAGGGGGGACCACACCCAAAAGTGGAAATAGTTTCAGGGAGCTAGGCAGCCCGAATGAAGGCAGGGTAGGCTGCCTGAATGGAGGGATCTTAGAGGGGCCCAGCATGGGGCTGGTGAAATTAACATCTTTGGATGCCATCTGTGAGGCTTGGGCTGCAGTGTAGGGGAGGTATAGAGCTGCAGATAATGCCTCCTAGCATCAGGGCAAGAAATGGGCAGCCTCCTACCTAATTAAGATCATTACTTAGATAATAAGGCATGGCAGGAGAGAAGGCAGGCGGTTGGCCCAGAACACATGGGCGGGACCATTGGTAGATGGGGCCCCGAGAAGGCCCCCTGTTACAATATCTTAATTTGGTCCATCCACCAAAACTGGAAATCCCAAAGGTTTTGCAGCAGGTCACCAATATGTCAAGCCTATCTCATGTTAGGGAACAGGGTGGTATACATCTTTAATTTCTCAGGATCTCTATGCCCATTTATGCATTGGTCTCTGAAACAATGTCTGCTTTGAAGGAAACCCTGTTATAAACAGGCTTTAAGAAACCAATTAACAATGGTCCCCCTGGAGCATTGTTCTAATACAATATCTACTGTACCTACAAGCCAATTCCTAAGAGCAAATCTCTAAATATCATTTTCTAGTCATCAAGCTTACCTCAGTGGTTCTCATCTGGGGTGATTCTGCCACTTCCAGGTAAAAGTTTGTGTGCCTTGTGTACTGCCAGACTGGGATGAGGACGGCATGAGGATGTGCCCCTGCCTCCATTAGGGTTATCTGATATGACAAAAGCAGACAGGAACACCTACTGCTTCTGCCAGTGGCAACACGTAAGGAGTGCACAGGGGTTCACCTCCTGAGAGTGCTGGTGTACCCCTGAAAGGCTGCACTCCCTGCTTAGGTAATGGGCAGGGGGGGCAGGTGGGAGTGCCGGTGGCTCCCCTTCAAGTGCCAGCTAGGGACTGGGAGCACTGGATGAAGTGCCGTGGCTACTTCTAGGAGTGCCACAACCACTTCCCAGTTGGTGAAATTGGTGCCACCTTGGGGGGGGGGGGGCAAATGTCCCCCCAGCAATGGTCAGCAACCAGGGGGTCACCTTGTGGCCAATAACCCATGGTCCCTACAATCCTTCCTAGTTTGGCCCTCAACATGATCATTTCAGAGACATGCAGTACAGTGTATGCATCTACATAAGATGATTGCTGTGCAGAAAATTAATTCTACTGAGCATTATTACAGTGGGCAAAACCCATGCTAATGCAGTAATGCACAGTAGATGTAGTCTAATGTGTATTAAAGTCACTTAAAAAAAACATTCATTTATGCTAGTGCACAGTAGCACCAATTACAGCACATTTAAATTGGTACCTGTCATTACAGGTACTAAACTTAATGTGCCATAATTACAGCACATTAACGAATTTGTATACATGCCCAGTGTCACCTGCCCATGCACCTCTGTTTCCTGGAGACACTGTGTAAGGTCAGACTAGGAAGGGCTAAAGCAATAGCATCCATTCCTGTTTGCTCTAGGCTTACCAGATAACCCTAATGAAGGCAGCAAGGCAGGCAAATGCCTCATACCTACCTGGTCTGGCTATGTGTGAGGTGTACAGCACCAGCACTTGCACTGCCACACCAGTGCAAGGGTCTTTTACCCAGTTGAGAACCATTATCTTAAATCCTATGCTTGAATTGTTCTTGCACATGTGCAAAAGCCCTGGTGTAGACACCTGGGAACTTTGCAGCTGAAAAATGAAGGCACCTAATGAGTTTTGTAGCTGCTGGCGCAAGGTCATTTTGAATTCTTCTTTTGCCTTAGCACTCCTTGGGTATTTTCATTAGATACATATAGGATGACAAACAGAAACAACACTGGCAGCAGGAACTAAAATCCATTCACTTGCATTCACTGGAATCCATTCACTCCCTTCCTAAGAAGAACCAGTACTGCCAGTTTTTAAAGGTAGACTCCCCCTATCTCTTCTCCTTCTCCCTCCTTGTCTTCTCAGTGGCCCAACTTCAACAAGACAAGAAGTGAATCCCCTCTCTTGTACTGTTCTATAGGCTGTTGGATACAGCTCTTCATTATGATGCAGGTAATGTGGGTTGGTATCCTTCCAAAAGTGAGAAGGACTGTGGAGAGAAACAGGCAAGGGAATTGGAAAACAGAAAAAAAAACCCTCCTTGCAAGGAAAGAGGAGGCTGTTGAAAAAGACAGCAGCATGGAAAGAAGAAAGAGGTGTGGGAGTGGTGTTTCCAGAGCAGCTGCCCTGTGAGAATACAGCAGTCCCGGGAAGTGAGGGGTGGGGCATAGGAGGAGAGGAGCAAGAGAGAGGTGTGCTCTGAGGCCTGGGATGGTGGGTGAGAGCCAGGGAAAGCATGAAAGCCAGCTCCAATCAGGGAGATCTTGGCTGAGCTCTACTGAGCCGCCTGATCACCTGATGGAGGACTACCACACTCTGGGGTGCGTGCTGAA
>NW_017729022.1:122896960-122899262 GCF_001723915.1 Gavialis gangeticus | reverse complement strand
TCCCTTCCGACCCTAGAAACTATGAAACTATGAAACAGACTTCAGCTGAAGAGGCACCCCAGGGAGGAGAGGTGCAAGCAGTGGGAGAGCTCTGCCAGAGAGGACCACTCCACAGGAAAAGCGGCAACCCCAGACAGGTTCCAGCTGCAGCTGGGTTTTTTTTCTTTTCATTTACTTGGACAATATTTGTATTCTTTGAATCCAAGAGGGTCCATGTGGTAAGGGTGCCAGTGTGGCAGCAATGCCACCCAAAACCCAGGAAAGGGCGGGATTGCCCAGAGCCACAGGCTGTAGCTAGAATCTGGCTATGGGTGACATAACCTGGTGAAGGAGGCACAGGTCGAGAGACTGAAGGGGAATCAAGCCCCAGGAATAAAGGTCCCAGACAGGGGTTTTCCCTTCCCTTTTGACTTGAACTATGTAAAGCATGTCAGTAGACAGCAAGCTACCCTGACAGAGTGGGGCAAGTAAGGTCCTCCTGCAACTGTATGCAAGACTTACCTGATGGTGAGAGGAAGCCAGGTGGTCTGCTCTCTTCTGTGTCATTGAGACTTAAAAAGAGCAAACCTGAATGAAAGAAAATAAAGAAAGTTTTATATAACTCATGAAAAGCTATGATTGTAGTCGGCGGCATAACATCTGGGTGGTGCTAGGATGGGGTGTAGGGGAATTTGGAGCCCCAGAAGAAATCCCTGTGCAGATTGCCTTTAGCTGACTATGATAGAGAACAAACAACACCTCCCAACCAGTAACATCAAGAAAAAATCAAGACGTGGCATGCGAGAGTCGGATCTCACTGCAACAAATTACAGACAAGTAATAGCAGGACAAATGGATTGAGTCAAGAAGGCTCCAGGTTGCTGAGTACTTAATCTCAGTTAGGGAAAACTCTCCCACAAGGACGTGCAAGCCAGATTTTTCAACTTGCTACTTGAGCTCACAAAATGTCGGCTGCACTGTATTGACACTGTCTAAGGAATTGAACTAGAGGTTCTGAAATGCAAATGAATGGAGATGCCTAATTGGTAGTTTGGGTTGGGTACCTATTTGAATCATTTTGGACCTCCCTTTTAGGGCAGGCACTCAAAAGTTAGACACGGCAATGCATAAATTGAGCCATTTAGAGATTATTTGAATCCTTAGCGTAGGGGATAATGAAAAGTTGAAAAGACCATATCCTGGGAATCTTTCCTCTTGGTATGAAGATTGGGACTAGAGCTACTTGGGAAAATAAATTTCAGTTCTGCAAAATTTGAAATAATTTTGCCCCTGAATTGTGGCAGAAGTCCCACCCCACCCCCCAAAAAAAAAATTAAATAAATTTTTCACAGAACTATAGTTACACATACATTTTCATGAGACCAAAATTTGGTATTTTCAAAATGAAATGTGCTCCCTCAGATACTTAGCAGTGTGCCAGGTGGGCCAAAGCATCAGAAGCCCTGGGGGTCTCTGACTGAAACTGGTAAAAGTCTTGATTGACTGAATGGCAGTGGTGGGTAACTGCTGAAAAAGGTTATATCAATATCAGTCCACAGCTGTCACCACTACTAAGGTCCCCTGGCACTCAGCCTGGCAGGCTTCTGGAAATACGGTTTGCTTGGAAACCTTAATACATGGACAGATGGTTGAATTATATTACACTAAAAGCAACAAGTGTTCTGCAGTGGCCATTCACCCAATTGCAATGAAGTGACCTAGCTGCTAATTACTGGGTGCATCTATACGTGAGCATTTACTGTGCAGTAATTCATGGGTGACTAGTGCCTTCTGAGTCGGGGGGAGGGGGGGCACATGCCCCCCTCAGTGGCCAGCCAGCAATTGGGGGTGGGGGCGTGGGCCATGGCTGATCATGCTGACTCAGAAGTGGGAGCAGGGTACCTAGAAGTGCCAGCGGTGCTTCTCCTGGTGCCCCCACTCACTGGCCAATGCTTGCAGGGGGGGCACCAGCGCTCCCACCTGCCCCCCTGCCTGTCGCCTAAGTGTGGAGCACTGGCTGTCAGGAGGTGCATGTGCACCTCTGTGCACCCCCTGTGCATCACCACTGCAGTAACTGAAATTACTGCGTAGTACAGGTGCACATCTAAAGGTGCATGACTGTACTGTGCAGAAAATATGGTGACTTATGCTGACTTGACTGTAAACTTGCCCACTTCGTTACTGAGCAGTAATGCACATGTAGATGCCTTACTGCACAGTAACACTGTGTGTGTGTGTGTGTGTGTGTGTGTGTGGATTGACTTGGGACTAACGCCTACACATGTAGACACTGGCCTATTCCTGCTTATTGTGCAGTAACTTA
>NW_017729022.1:122859863-122891960 GCF_001723915.1 Gavialis gangeticus | reverse complement strand
GTGTGTGTGGATTGACTTGGGACTAACGCCTACACATGTAGACACTGGCCTATTCCTGCTTATTGTGCAGTAACTTACTGCACAGTAAATTTAAGCTGGCATAAATGCATGTGTAGACACACCGACAGTGTTCTGGCTGATCAGAGTCTAGATACTGCCCTTCAGACTTGGGAGCAACACCTCTGCCTATGTTTCTGTTCCCTTCCTGACACCCACTGTCCCCAGGGTCCACTTAGATTCCTACCATATCTCAAACATGCTTTTTCTCCAAGTCTCACTGAATTATAGTTTAAGGGTGCTGACAGATGTGTATGAAAAAACCCCCCAATGCTTTACTGGAAGAGGAATTTCCCTCCCCTCCTCCCATAGCCACTGCTGACAGTTGTTAGCTGGCAAGGGCGTGGGCCTGGCTCCAGCAGCCTCCTCTTAGCTTAGTCGTTTGGAATGAGTCGCAGATTTTTCATTATAAAGCAGCCAAAAAAAATCATGGCTGTTTTTCCTATTGTGGAATACTTCATCAAATAAATGTATGTATGTATTTATTTATATACCACAACCACGAAATCTCTGTAGCACAACAGTATGTGAAGATGTGGATTGAGAGAGGTGTATGAGATGCTTATAAGCTCCTCAGGGAAGTAATATGTAGTAGAAGCTGAGCCTTGCTGACTTCAGGTGTCCTGGGAGAGTTGGGGACCTCATGCTGTTCCTCTGAAGATCAAAAAAAAGGCTGGGTAGGAACTTACTTAAGTTCTCTACTGCATTTCTTTCTTTAAGAACAAGAAAAATAAACAAATAGAAAAAAATCTGAATAATGTTTGCCAGCCTCTAGAAACTCCAGTGATTTTTGCAGTTTAAAACACAAAGTGTTGAATTATCACCTTTTTAACACCTTTAAACACCTTTTTTTTTACTAATAACACTAAAATATTTCTAAATGCCATTTTATATTCTAAAAACCCAGATATACACTAAAATGATTAAACAGATAACAAAAAGGCAGGAATCATTATTCAGGATAGAGCTGTCGAAGATTTCAGATGCCTCTGTCCACATCTGAAAAACAAAACCAAGAGGAGCTCTGCTCTGATTACTTATTGCCCTTCCATTCTTAAAATTGTGAGGAGTGGTACCACTTACATATTTTATGTCATCCTTACTGATTTCCACTTGGTATACAGTAGGGATGGCTTTGTTAATGATGTACACTGGGCCTTTCCAGACAGGGAAGAAGGCATCCTTAACACCTTGGGCCTGATGCATTACTTGATCTCCTACCTGCCACTCTTTAGGTTTTAACAGAGGGACCAACTGTCTACCCATCTTGACATAATTTCTTTTCACAGCAATTGCAATTTGACAGTAGGTTTCAGAAATAGTTGTTAGCAAATTACCCATCAATGCATCCTTTAAAACATGAGCCTTCAAGGAGTCTGGAATCGCATCTCCTAACCACCATTACTCAGGAAAATGTACCAATCCATGTTCATTTTTCTAAATTGTCCAATCTCTCCTTATTCCCTTTTCTACCAGCTTCTGGACTTGATGGTTGTAGGCCTGTTATGCACATAGGTCAGGTTCTGGCTGATTAGATCCTGATTTAGCTGCTGCCACCAGAGTAACCTCACTGGGCGATGTCCACAAAAGGCCTTTTAAGGCTCCTTCCTTAGCTGCTGCATCTGCTCGAGTATTTAAAGCAGCAGCCTGCAACCCTTTTTGGTGTGCTTTTACTTTCCCTATACTGACAGGTACTTGGAGTTGCTCTGCTAAGTTCCACACACACTGCAGTAGACATGCATTAGTGATTTGCTTCCTGTCTGAAGAGACCCAACCTCTCAGCTCCCATGAGGGTAGCCAATCTATTAGTGTACACAGTAGCCAATCTGAATCAGAAAAAATGCAGATCTGACCAGTGGTGCCTCTGGAATTTTCCAGTACCACCGCAATGGCCACCACTTCTGCAACTTGGGCTGAATGGGGTTCGCAGGAACCTTTGTAAAACTTTAGTGTTTCTGCTGATTTTTGTCCAGGCTTCTGCTGGAATTTATTTTCAGCCACTTTAATTGCTAAAAACCTGATATGAGGTTTCCTTTCCTGGTAGTAACTAGATCCAGCAACAAACCACACTAAAATACCCTCCACGCTTCCTAGAGCTGGATCATAAGTGTAAAACACAAATGGGCTTGTTTTTTCTGGTGTAATTTGTGGTTGTGGACACTCATGGGTAACTCCACTTAAGGTCTCCCCTCCTTCCACCTGCCATGCCGTTAGGGCATAAGGGACAAGGCATTGGTGGGGGACCTTTTGTACTGCCACCTTTCGGTTTAGTAAAGCCAAGGTTCACTTTGCCAATTGAAGGTTAGAAATCTTGTCTTCATGATTTTGCCTGGCAAAACATATTTGACGGGGGTATGGCTTGTTTACAAGACCACCAAGCTATGGGCAGTCAAGTATTCCCAGTGCTGTAAAGCCCAGACCAGAACAAGGAATTCCTTTTCACAAGCGGTGAATGCTTGTTTGACTTGGCTCAGCATTCATGACACAGAAGCTATAGGCCTTAACCTAGTGTCATGATCATGTAAAAGCACAGCACCTAAACTGTCCCCTGAGCCAGTTAAACATAATTCAAAAGGTAGTTCTTGTCTAGGATAAGCCAATGCAGGAGCTCACATCAGGGGATGACATAACTCATTAAAAGCACTTTGCTAAGCAGGGACCCATTCCCATGGCTGACCCTCTTTTAGTAGCTGATGTAGTGGGGCAGTCTTTTCAGCATATAGCTCAATGAAGTCCTGTGAGAACCCCGTTAAGTCCAGGAATGTGCAAAGTGTTGTTATGTCAGTAGGAGCCAGAAGTTTGCATAAAAGATTGACTTTGCTTATCAGAGATGCATCCCTCCATTTCTAATTCAATGTCCAGGCAATTAACTTGTTTTTGTACCAACTGCACCTTTTGCTGGCTGCTTTTAAATCCAAAATCACATACAATGGCTAAAGCCACCTGGGTCCAGGTCAAACACTGTTCCCTGGTAATGGCTGTAAATCAGAATATCATCTACATAGGAGACAGCATGATCTTGATGAGCAACAAGGAGCAGGTTCCACATTTTAATCGCACATGAATTGCAGATGGATGGTCCACTGTGAAACCCTTGAGGGACTTGGGTAAACATATACTGCCAGCCCTTAAAAGTGAGGGAAAACTTATACCATGAGTAGGGTATAAAAGGATAGCAGAAAAGGTGTTGAACAAATCTAAAACAGAAAACCATTTGGTGCCCACTGCTGTGAAGGCTATGATCTCCAGATACTTAGAGACTACAGGGCCTTGCAGAGGGGTATGCGGGTTGAGTTCACGATAGTCAATAGTGAGTCACTAAGTTTTTCATCTGCCTTCCAAACAGGCCAAACTGGGTTATTGTTGGTACTGGGTTGCTTAACTAAGACTCCCTGTTGCATAAGGTTCTGGATAATTTGGTTGAGTCCAACCTGCTGCTGGAAACCTGTACTGTTTTTGTGGAGATGGAGCAGGCCCCTCTACTTTTTCAGAGGTGTTTATTCTGCCATATTCCAGCTTATTGTGTGCCCAGACCAACAACGGTGTGGACATCTGTGGGTTATGGTGGCTGCACCAAGTTTTCCTCAGCTTTTAAAGTGGCACAGCAGTATGCAGTGGCTGGGCAATTATATCCTAACTAAACTAAAACTACATTATTGGCCAAGTCCACTACTATGCAGAGCTTGCACAGGGCATCTGCCCCTAAAATTCCTTGCCTTCCCAGTGGTGTGAGCACAAAAGCACACCAGGCCTCAGGCAAGTATGCATGTTTTCCCACCCAAAATTGATGTTGGTTAAGGGTGCCATGATAACCTTCCCATTAAATCCTTCTAAAGTTTGTCTCAGGACCTTTCAGCTGGGAAGTCTGGAAGCCTTCACAGCTAATGATGGAAATGGAAGTACCTGTGTCTAGAAGCATTATTTGCTGCCTCTGACCCCTGAGGTAGTAGTTCTTCCCAGAACACCTTAACCTCTGGCCCCCACTGATCAAAAGTTACAGGCACCAATTCACTCAAGAGTCAGACTGGGGAGACTGGGCAGTCCTAACATGACTATCTCTTAATTTTTTTTCTGTTTATATGATTACTAGGCCTGTGCAAGTTGGCAGTGATCTTTGGATCCACCTGTTTCAGATGTCAGTGATCTGATCTGGAGCTCCAGGCCGGGTTTCCACCTCGATTGGAGCCGCTTTGGCCGGAAGCTTCAGAGCTGCCTCGGAGATCTGGTCATAGGGTATAATGGGGGGGAATCAATGAAATACCTATAACTTTGTTGTTTTTTGTCCTATTTGGATGAAACTTAGAGATGGTAGCCTCTACTGAGAGCATGAAACCTGTCAAGTTTTAAGAAGATCGGTGCAGGGATTTGGGGGGAACTGTACCCCAAATTCTTGAAAGCCAAACTCATGTCATGGTTGTGTGTTGCACCACAGAGGGTGAAAAATTACAGGGGTGATGGCCTCTGGTGAGGCCACAGAGTCTGCCAAATTTTAAGAAGATTGGTGCAGGGGTTTTGGGGGAACTGCACCCCAAATTTGTGAAAGCAAAACTCCTGTCACATCTATGTGTTACACCACAGTGGGGTCAAAACTGCAGGGGTGGTAGCTCTAACTGAGGCCACAAACCCTGCCAAGTTTCAAGAAGATAGGTGCAGGGGTTTGGGGGGAACTGCCCCTCAAGCTGCGGACAAGCAAAACTCATGCCATGTGTGACACTGCGTGTGTTAAGGTGCAGCGGGGTGACAGCTGCAGGGATGGTGGCCCCTGCTGTGACGCCTGCCAGCTGTCGAGGAGATCAGTGCAGAGGGGTTCTGCAGCCTGCTGACAGACAAAACTCGTGCCATGGGTGCTTGTGGTACTGACTGTGTCTGTCTTGGGGCAGTTGATTGTATTGATTCTTTCCTCTCCTTAGTCTGGTTTTGTAGGTGCTAATTGATGGCAATTAACTGGCTACACTAGCTAGGTCCTGTGTATTGAGCTGGTCACTGAGTGAATCATGATTGATTGGTAACTGGTAACACAGTAGCTTAGCAGCCAGGCCTGCAGTAGTGTCTCCCACACCCCAAGACAGAGACAGTCAGTCCCACCAGCACCCATGGCATGAGTTTTGCTTGTCAGCAGCTAGGGGTACAGGGCCCCAGAACCCCCCTGCACCAATCTTCTTGACAGCTGGCAGGAGTTGTGGCCACAGCAGGGGCCACCATCCCTGCAGCTGTCACCCTGCTGCACCTTAACACACGCAGTGTCACCCATGGCATGAGTTTTGCTTGTCCGCAGTTTGAGGGGCAGTTCCCCCCAATCCCTGCACCAATCTTCTTGAAGCTTGGCAAACTTCATGCTCTCTGCAGAGTCTACCACCCCTGAAAATTGCATCCAAATCAGACAAAAAACAACAAAGTTATAGATATTTTATTGTTTCCCCATTTATACCCTATGGCCGGATCTCTGAAGCGGCTCTGAACCACTTTGGGAAGCCTAACGAGGCCAGCATTTCGACCTGGACATGCTGCTTTGGACCCCAAAGCGTCTGAAGCTTCTCTGGATCTGAAGCTCTGTCCAAAGCCTCACACAGCTCCAATGATTACCTCTAACACCTGGCTTCTTTGATGTACCTTTTGATAATTTTTTTTTGCTCTCATTTCCAGCCCCTTGCAGAGAGAGTTGGAACAAACGGATTCTCTCAAGCTTCTTCTAGTCCATTAGCCTACAAATTGCCTGGTCAAATACAGTTGTTAAGGCTGTCCATTATCCATTGCCTGGTGAGTATGTACCAAGTGCTTTGTCAGCCAAGGTAGATAGCTAGAAGCATCCCATGATACATCGGTTTGCACTGTAACACCTTCATCCTATTAACCAGAATCCATTAGTTCTACTTCGACAGCTGAGCTCTGACAAATTCCCCAGGTCACTGCAGTGTCCAACTGCTACTTTAGATAGCAAAATCCAGTACTTAGGTACCTGAAATCCTCAAAGTCCCTACTCAGCTGCCACTTAATCTAGCAGGTGCCAGAGGTCTTTAGCCCAGTGGCCACATGCAGAAACACCCAAATCCTTTTAACTCCAGCAAGATGTTCAAACCAGGTATTCCCTTACCTATCTTCTCTAATCAAATAGGCATGTCCAGATCAGTTTTGCACAAAAGAAAGTGGTGGTGAGACTGTTCGGGATCGGTTAGTTGTGTGCCTCGTTTTACCCAACATCCTAGGTAGTAAATTACTCACCTAGCAATGGAAGACCTGTTTTCAAATCCCTGTTCTGTCTAATTTGAAGTGAGGGCTTGAACCCAGGCCAGGAATACCCTGAGAATATGCCTTTATCACCTTTTATTAGGTATTCTAGGCTGAGCTGTTCTCTCACTCTCCCTTCCTGCTGAAGCTGTTCCATTTTGCATGAATAATTAAATATTCATAAACTTCAAAAGACTCCCTAGCCCAATGCTCTGGGACCTCCCCTGGGCTGAAGGACACAGCCATATCCTTGTCCTAATGAAAAGGTGGTTGCTTTCTCTCTCTGTCCCTCTCTTTGTCTGGTTTGGCTGGAAAGTCCATCTCTGACCAGAGAAACCTTTTTAAATATTTTTTTAAACCAAAACTGAACTGATATAATTCCCCCAAAATGTTTTAGTTTAAATGAAAAATAAATTTAAATGAGAATAGCTGTAAAAGGGCTACTGACCTCCTTTGTAAAGCAGCTTGAGGTCTACTGATGAAAATGCTATATTACAGCCCTGTTATTATTGTCATTGCTGTTATTATTATAGTATATTATTATGGTAAATGCTATGGTTTTTCAAGTTGCTATATTTTTCTAGTTGGACTGTGCAGTGTGCATATAAAAAGGGCACTTTAATTCAAAGTTGACAATATGTTAGCACCACAAATACTTCATGAAGAGGAGACTATGGTGTTTCAGCTGCAAAAATGCACAGCTCTATTACAGTCACATGAGAACATAAAAATAACTAGATATTTTCAAGAAAAGAAAAGTAGGTGCTTATTTATTTTGGGCCAGACTATGATGTTCATCCTGGGTGTGCCCACATGTGCAATTAATGCTATTTGGCTTTACTGTGCAGTAAAGGACTGTAGCTTTGCAAAAAAAAAATCTCCTTAAGAAAGTAAAACTCTGAGAATTAAAGCCTGTTTCTCTTTAAAGAAAGACCTGTTCATGTTGTAAAGATTGAGAACTTTGCCAATGTCATGATAAAGTCTGACAGTTTTACCCAGGGTTACTATATTTCCATTTTCAAAAAAAGAGGACACCTGTGGTGGGGTCGGGGGAAAGGGGCAGTGATATACCCATGCCCTGGCCCTGCTCCTCATTCCCAAGCCATAGCCCACCCCCATCCCTGCTGCTGCCCCTCACTCATGACCCACTGTACCCTACTCCCCAGACCATGCTGATACCCTTCACTTCCAACCCACAGGTCCCTGAAGCCCCCTGCCCTCCCAGCCCTGATGCCCACGCAGCGCACACACACACACACTCTCTCTTTCTCTCTTTTACCTGCCTGATTGCTGCTAGGGCCTGTGCACAGAGCACGTGATGCCCTGGTCCCCAACAACCTTCCCCTGCTGCCCCTGGCCCCAAGCAGCTGCTTGCTCAGGCAAGCCATCAGGGCTGGGAAAAAGCAGGGGCAGAGCAAAATCCTGGACACTTGCTTGAGTTTCAAAAACCTGCCTCGGCAGAGGACCAAACAAGTGGGCACGTCCAGGAAAACTCAGACATATGGTAAACCCTAGTTTTACCAAATGATTTGTGTGCATTAGGGGAATCGCATAGTAAAATGTTAGTTGTATTGTGCCTGTTTCTGGTCCCCACACCCCAGAAAAGAGATAGAAGAACTAGAGAAGATATAGAGAAGGGCAACAAAAATGATTAGTAGTATGGAAGAGCTTTTGTATGAGAAGAAACTAAAGAGATTATGCCTACTCAGTTTAGAAAACAGATGCTTAAGGGTGGACATGGTAAGTGTTTACAAAATATTAAGTGATGAAGAGAAGGTAGATAGGGGTTGATTATTTACTTTCTCTCACAATACCAAAACTAGGGGTCATAATGAAACTAGTAGATTTAACACTAACAGAAGGAAGTTCTTTTTCACATAGGAGGAGCATCTACACGAGACACTACTGCTCAGTACCTCATTGCCACCATGTAGTAGCATTGCTGGGCACTTACTGTGATGCAACACTACTGTGCAGTAGTAATGAGCTACTACGCAGTACTGTTGGAAAAAAAAGGTGTGGTGATAGTACTGCACAGTAATGACAGTTACTGCATGGTCATTTAGCACTTGCTTATGCATAAGCAAGTACTAAATGCTTGCGCAGTAACAACTATGCAGTCTGCCACTCTTGTAGACACAACCAGTGCGTAATTAAAATATGGAACTCATTGCCATGAGATGTTATGGGAGCTGACAGTTTAACCAGATTCAGAAAAGGGATTGGACAAATCCTTGGAGGATGGGTGCATAAGTAGCTATTGAGCATGGCAATTAGGTATACAGACTCTGAATCAGAACTCCCCAGACCTTAAATGCTGGAGGTTGCAAGTAAGAAAGGAACAATGGAAAAAAAATTAGTCATACCCAGTTCACTCTCTCTTTCAGCATCCACTGCCTGCCCCTGAGTGACACAAGATACTCTGCAAGATGTACCTATGGTCCAACCCAGTAAATGGTAGTTCTTATGTTCTAGGTGGTTAGAAAGGGACTCCCTACTCACATTGGTGAATTAATTACTACTGCAAAGACTTCAATTGTCCTGTCTGTATAAAGCAGTGATTCTCAACCTTTTTAGACTCATGTTACCCTTCGTTCAACTCAACGCATTCCTCAGAAGATTCCAGCTCGTAGCTGTCACTTTTTTTTTTACTACAGAAAGATAACAGAGCAACTCCTAGTTTTACAAAGAACTCAGAAAGACAACAGGTGAGAATTTTTTTTATTCCTCCATGAAATAGCTTATTTTATCTTGTGAATGATGTGTAGGTATTTGCACAGCTAATTGCTAATTTTTCATGGCTCCCATGAAAGCATCCCAGGGTACTGTGGGCCCCCGTTTGAGAATCAACAGTATGAGGTTTTGCTCCCTAATCTGAGTAAAGGAGGCAGTGTGATGTGTGAGGTATTAGATACACTGTGATTTTCCACAAGAAAGGACTGACCTACAACAACTCATTTTAAAGAGATGACGATGACAACAACCTATTTTTCATTACTCCTTTTCCATATATCTTTTTTATTTCTGTACTCTTACAGGAGTTCATCATGAGAGTCCTGGAAATGTTTAGCAGAACACCTGTTTTTTGTGTGGCTATGCATAATGTGTCCACTTGGTGGCTCTCTAAAACAATTTGTGTCTTAAAATTGGGCAAGGCTGAATCCCTGTGATAAGGAGGCCTATGCTATGTTCTGAAAATTAAAATGAATGTATTAGGTAGAAATCCATGGCATGACTGGCCACTTTCATTCATGGTTACTAGGTTTAGACTAAAATAAAAATACACTTACTGTAAAATAATTATATTATGCACTTAGACACTATAACACCTAGAGTTTTAGTCTGAAGTCGATCAAAAAGAGTAGATATATCCTTCTGTAGACAAATTAAATAAGACAGATGGACAGAGAGGGGGTGTATAAGCTCTTCAAAACCCAAATTCACTTTATCAGATGTCCTTTCACAATAGCTGATGTAGTGAACTTGGGGTCACAAAAGCTTGCACTCTCTCTATTTGATTTACTTTGTCAAGGTGCATATCTACCCAGCCTTCTGACTCTAGCACTTAACTTTTGTGCATCTCAGTTCCTTAGAAATTTCAGTTAATTGCATTTTACAATATTGTTGCGTTATAATGAATTACTACCACATTCTTATGGTAACTGAGGGAAATGAAATATTAGCACTGACTTCCTTAGGGTTATGCAGCAAGTCTTAAGGCAGAATCTGTAGGATAATCCAGTTCTCCTGAGTCCTTTTCCTATTCCTTGATCCATGCTTTGGTCTAAAATAGGTAGTGAGTATAGGCTGTCAGAACAGCTGATTGTTTGGTATGGTCTAAAATACACTTCAAGCTGAGGGTCCAAAGGAGAATTGCAGAGTTCTGCTCTGCCTCTTCCCAGTGCAGATCTTCTCTTTTAAGATACGTTGCACTATTTTCCAGCCTGCAATGACTGTAAGCATCCATGGGCCTAGGATCAAGTTTCTATGCAGGTTGAAGCAGGCAGAACCTTGGAAAGTGCATATTGGTATAATGGTGTCATGGCCCTAGGAATCAGTTCTGAAAATACAACTTCAGATGAACAGTAGTTTGTGACATGGCCTTTCAGTGCAATCTATGCTTCCTGCAATAGCTACCTTTTTACAGGGGAGACATCAGCTTAATGAGTGGAAGATCAAAGAGTTGGAAGGGACCTCAAGGGTCATCTAGTTCTCAGCCGTGCCAAACAGATGCCTGTCCAGCCTCTTCTTGAAAATATCCAATGAAGGAGATTCCACTGGTTTGGTAGGCAGCTTGTTCCATTGTCTTATTCCTAGTGACTATGCTGCTGTCAATGGGAAGCACATTCCCTACCCCCATACACATTTTGGGCCAAATAGAGACAATGGACCATTTTGGGGATGACGCCAAGTCACACCACCCTAAGAGCAACTCAGGGAAGGACAGTACTTCAGATAGGCACTATCTGTAAACAGCCATCAGGCAGGGAGCAAAAAGGTTCAGTCATCCCATTAAGCATTAATAACCACCCAGGGGATGAAGTAGACCGAGAGATAAGCCATGGTTCCAGAGTCTTTAAGATCAAGTATACTCATAGTGGGAGTATACTGAGGGAATAAATCCTACAGTCCCATTACCAGCAGACAGCGCAGAGCTGTGGGACACTGAGCTATGCTGTATGGACTAATGGGACAGATCCTCAGCAACCATAAACTGGCATAGCATCTTTGAAGCCATGTATTGTTTCATTCCTTATAAACCAATGGAGCTATAGTAGTTTTCACCAGCTCTGACTGTCTGAGTGACAGGCCTGTAGTCCAGGCTGTGGTTCTCTTTCATTTTTAGGACTCAGCCTCATGCTTATATGCCTGAGTCTCTGGTATTATGACAGTCTAGATCTCTCCTGGATGTGGACCCAGTTTCTCCAGTGGCCCTCAACTTACTATACTTAATTCCTTGAGATCATCCTTACAATCAGCCCTTGAGTAGGCTGCTTGCGTGGGAGAAGAGATTTCATGCCTCAGCATCAGGCACAGGTACAGTTAGATACAATCCTAATCACTTTTATCTTCTTATAAGATCTGAGGGCAAAGAAGCATCCCACAGAAAACATGGCTGCTTAAAACCATATTAATTTGCCTGTGGTCTTTCACTGAATAACAAATGATAAATGATAAGACATCGTAAATACAGGCCAACTCTTAAGGACTGAAGTAATATTTATTGTGCGCCAAATTCTTTTATACATTTCTTTCCCCCTCCCACAGAGGTTGGTTTTTCAAGGGGATTTCTGCAGAACTACTGAAAATACCTAGTTCTTATACAATGCTTTTTATCAGTATATGTCAGCATTTTCCATAGGAGGTCAGTGCCATAGCCCCCAAGTAACATATGGGGAAACCAAGGCATGGGAAGGCATTATGACTTGACGAGGTCACGCCAGGGGCTTTTGAGAATGATGAGACAACTATACAAGTCTCCCGAAATCACAGCATCCTCTGTCCTCCAGGATAAATTGTACAAGGGATTATGGGATGAAACTGTACAAACTATCATTATAGACACACAACTTTGCTAAAGCATGAATTTCTCTTTCTAATTGATGTTGCTCTGTTAAATGCAACTAATCATTAGAATTGCCTCCACTAAATACTCAACCAACTCCTGTTTAGATCTGCAACAGAGAGCCAATGGCTCCTGTTACTTTAAGGGTGCAAGAACAGCAGAGAGTATCTCAGGCAGAGAAAACTGCTCATTATGAGCTGCCAGGGAATAGGTACTCAGGGATTTACCTGATGCAAGCGCTTACCACTGAAATAGCTGTGCTGCAGTAGCACCATGGGCTAGAACTGTGCATAGGAGGCAGGATAGGAGTACAGAAGAGACCAGCAGCGGTAAGTCACCCTGAGATTGAGCCAGCAAGTTGAATCAGAAAAAACCTGCGGTAGCTTAAGGAGACACCCGACCATCAGGGACCAGGACCAGGGAGGCATATAAACATAGGCACTGAGCCAGGAGGGTCAGTCTAATCCTGGAGGCTGCTGAGGGAAATGCTCCAGAGCAAGGAGGAATGCAGGAGTTCTCCCAGCTGGCACGGGGGCTATCTCAGGGAAGGTAAACAAAGTGTTGATGCCCCACAAGGGAATATTACCTGGGGTACTTGTTATGCAGGGAGGTAGCCATAGTTTATTGTTGAATGCAGAGGGGGTTTAGCTTTTATTTTCCAGAAGGCTTGCTCCTTGGTTACAGTGTCAACCGGTGGTTTGGGAATGGCTGAAAGGGGAATGAACAGGGGCTACAGTGGGGGCACCTGAAGAGTGCCTGTGGGTGTAACCCACAGTGGGATGCTAGGGGCATGCCAGTATTTAGAGCCTTGCTAGAGGCCTTGATTCAGGGCTTGGGTCTAAGGGGGAGTTTAAAGTCCAGAGAGAGAGGCTGAAATTTAGCTTGGGCAAGGGCCATGGGGCCCTATGCATGAAAAGGATAAAGATGAGGGGCCACGGGCCCAAAAGCCTAAGCAGGCTCAGCATGTGTATTGGCCAGGACAGGGCAAAGATGAAACTGGATTAGGTAGTCAGCCAGCCCTCACTGCTCCAGCTAGGGAGCAGAGGGGTGGGACAGGGCTGGAAAACATGCTGGGGGACTGATTTAGCTTAAACGAGGAAAGGATCTGGGACAGAAGTTCTGTAAACTAGTTTGACCCAAATCAGTTAAGTCTGATACTATGTTCAGCCAGGTTTATCTTAAATCAGTTGCAGCCATTTTGAAACTGGTTTATGTGCACTGAGCTTCTGTTCTGTTACAGGCTTAAACCAGTTTCTGATCACTTAACCCAGTTTAGGTGCAACTTATGTCCCTAGCCCCTGAGATTGAGCCAGCAAGCTGAATCGGGAAACACCTGTGGCAGCTTATATGGTATAGAGGCCTGAGTTGGCCTGCTATCAGGTTGGGTCCAATTGCCCACTGAGGTCACTAATTGGTAATATCTGAGACACAGGAACAACTGTAGGGGAGACTGGAGGTCATGATTAACCCTTAAGGCTAACAGATGCCCTGAGGAAAGGTACTGATGGGCCATCAGGGCCCACCTAGGAAGGGCAGGTCGGAGACCAGTATGGGCTTGGAAGAGCTATCTGGCACCTAGAGGAACTGGGGCTCTTTCTAGGACCCATTAGGCAGCCTCCCTTACAATCAAACAATTACATCAAGGCATGGCATGTAAGTAAAAAGGGGAGGGAGCCAAGTACAGGCTGCATGGCCACTAGGGAGCATTGCACTCACCTGAGAGCCGAACCTGGTTACAAGATCCCAATGCACTAGACCTCTATGCTTTTTACCCTTCTGCTGGTATGAACAGGCTCCAGTGCTGTCTCATCCATTAGTTTCTCTGGCCCATGTCCTGGTCACAGACTGCTCTGCACAGGAAGAGGGATCTAGCAGTCCAGTTGCTGTACATCCAAGGATCAGGGTTGACCCCCATAACACCCCAGTGGCTAATGTGCAACCCTTCCCCTAACTCCAGCCTTGTACACAATATGGTTTCACCATTTACTTCACCAGCCTTCGTGGTTTCACCATGTCAAGACTATTTGAAGCACATAACACACACATTTTGTAATGGCTTCTAACATGAATATGCTGAGCTTTAAATAGCTAGAGAAATGTACAGGTTCAGAAAAAACAATAATATACTAGTGTGCATTCCCTTAATTTTGTTTCCTCATCACACATGAGCATTCTTTGGGCATAATTATTTTTAGCAAAACCAAAATCCTTCCTCTTTCCCTCAACCTCAACATGGAGTCTCCTCTCAGGCCTGTGACCAGCTTTCAATGCTTATCTAAAGACCAGTTAGGCCAATGGCATCGTCTCTGCTGTAATGTCACCTCCTTTTTGAACCTCTGATCAGCCTCATCATGTGATCAAAGTCCCCACAAGTTACCTAATTATTTTCTCTCACCAGTATTCACATTTGAAAAGTTGATTTGCCCGGAGCAGTGGCTATCTTGTCTGTCAATGAGTGCTCCATTTGAGTAGGCCATCATCAAGGTTTTATAAAGCCTCATGTTTAGCCTTGTGTCCCTGCCCCTTTAAAATTTCAGTCCAATATGAAAAGCATTGTATAAGAACTAGTTATTTTCAGTAGTTTTGCAGAAATTCCCTTGCAAAACCAACCTCTGTGGGAGGGGGAAAGAAATGCATAAAAGAATATGGCACGCAAGATAACATAAAAAGCAGATATGCTCTGCATTCCCAAGAAGTGTGCAGTCTGACAGAGATATGCACAAACAGTCACCAGTATCAAACAGGATCCATACTTGTACACAGACATGTTCCCCAAAATATTCCATTCATATGTCAAAACACCCATGTAGTCACAGAATTAGTTGTATGATATGTGAGGAAATCAGGCCACTGTGCACTCAACCAACCTGAATATGTTGCCAGTTCTCAGAGCTTTGCAGCATTATTATGGCATAATAATTCTGCCAACCCTAAGGGTTTTGAAAACAATACTTGAAGTAATCCCTTTTGATCTGATGCTAATCCAAGATAATTGCTTTCAGGCTTAATAGGAAAACTGCATTTTCTTAAGGGGAATGGGTCAGTCTGAATGGGTTTTGATTTAACTGTGGCTGTTTCTTACAAGAGAGGATTCCACTATTTCCATGAATCCAGGATGCCAAGAGTAGTGATATAGTCCCTGATTCTTCAAATAAACTGAACATTTCTGTTTTGGTGACATTTCCAGCAGAAAATTTCAACTTCTCATTGACAAAATAAAACCCATTTTCTTTTTCGTTTTCAGAGATTAACCTAACCCTTTCTTTTCAGCCAAATGCTGCCAAAAAAAAGATTGTGGCCAAAACATGAAAAATTATTTAAATTTTATGTTCAGAAACTGAATTTCTGTTTTTTGTTAGGTTTTTTTTTTGAAGAAACCAGACTCTTTCTACAAAAATGTTTACTTACAGAAATTCTAACTTTCTATCAAAACAATAGTTTTAATGGGAAATTTTTGACATGCCATGCAAATAGAACTAGAATCCAATCATTTAATTTTCAATTTTGGTTGAAATTTCTGCAAACAACATTATATTTCATTAGCAACATTTTATTTGCTTTGACTATGAATGACGTAGAATTAATCTGCATGTGTAATCCAGTGGGGACTATTGTGTCTCCTGGATTTAACATTAATAATGACATACTGGAAAAACACATGCCATTTTTCCTTACCATTTGTCTGGAATCATCCTAACCAAATGGTTGGCAGGGTTCAGTAGAACTTACTGATGACTACAGGCCACCACAAAACATCAACTATGAAAATAACCCCTGACTTCCTTAAGATGCTTAAATTTGACTTTTGTTGGTCTTCTATCCATCTGTCTATCATCACCATATATCTGGAGAATATATAAATGTATTGTATTAAGGAACAATGCAAACTTGCAGATCCACGTGATAAATATATCACTCTATTATTACAGTGATCATGCATATACGAGCATCTCACCTGACTGCCTGTTCATCCACCTTGCTTGAAATCATCTGAATGCTTGAAATCATCTGAATGCTCTAAGGGCCTGAATACCTCAAAGCAGCCACCTTCTCTCTCTCACATCAACCTAGCCCTGAAAATGTTTCCCAGCCTCTCTCCCATCTTCGCCATCTGACAAGCGTCTATGATATAATAGTAAGCTATAATGTTCTGTTCCCTGTAGATATTCTTAAGGAATTCCTTGCAACTTTGGAAGTAGATCTTGACAAAATCAATAAAAGATAGAATTTTATCATTCTGATAAAATTAAAAATGGGGGGAGGGGAGTTTTAAAAATAATTGAGTGTTGGTTTTTTTCAGCTGTTATTTTTTTCTAAGCAGTTGAAATTTGGCTTTTTCTCAAGTCCTCTATAAGCCCTAAGAGACCTTCATCCCAGTAGGATGTATGCATCGGAGGACCACACCTTTCCAGAATCCCAATCCAGTGTCTTAACTTCAAGGCAATTCTTTCTCACCCCCAGAGGAATGTAACAATGTAGGAATATTCCTATATGTATAGGAATGGATCATGACTGTAGGCTCAGTCCTGCAAAGCACTGAGCATTTTCCATTCCCACTAGCCTCAACAGGAGGTTAGAGTACTCAGCACCTTGCAGACTGTACCCTACATGATTAAGAGGTGCCTCTTGGCTCTGCCCTGAAACAGCCTGGATCCGCAAAAGTTCCCTGTCTCCTCTATGGGTGGAGTAAACCATGCTAGGAATGGACCCAGCATAACCCATGCTACCTGATGTGCTGGTGCTGTGACCCTGCTCAAAATGTTCCTCGCTCCCTACCCACTTCTGTGCAAGTTGGAAGACATAAGGCTCTTCCCTATAACCCTCAGTGCAAGTGAGCAGCACAGGAGAGCAAGGAGGCATTTTTATTCCCTTGAGCTACTGCATAAACCAAACCACAAAACACAGCCCATGGGGTAGGACAAATTTCTAGTTTTAAATCAACGGTAAATTACAAATATGAACAGAATGCCAAGGTGTAAAAAAAGAACCAGTTGGAACCTGGCTGTTGTTTTAACAGGAAAGCTGGTTTTGGATGCCAGCGTATGGGTCACTGTGCTCTCAATTCTTCACCCCTAACTCCAAGAAACAAGTTGACAGTGTGCATTCTTTCTGACTAGTCTCTAAAACTACTAAACAATAGTTTTTCCATTGTTCATTAACCAAAGGTTCAAGTTAATGTTGTATTTAAATGAATTTCAAGCTTTGGATGTTGAAAAGTGAGTTATATTAGAGGCAGAAGATGGGCTTATCCACATGCATGCCCTATCTGAGGGTTTTAATGTAGGAAAATTCCAAAACTATGTGGAAAAATGCCTCTCACAAAGGGATTTCAGTTGTCAATGGAATGAATGCTCAGGTGGTGTTAACTTCTAACTGTATTTTACAAGGGACCACAAGATATTAATGCCTCTATTTTTGCATGGGAAAATTGATACACTCTAAAGAAGACTAATTTTCAAAGTACAGGTGCTAAGCACTGTCTGACAGTAATTCCTCACCTCCTTCCATCTCTGTTGGGTATTGGATCCCCCAGTTTGAAACACCCTGCATTGCTAGTCACTTTGGAAAATCTTCCCTGGCTCTCTTTCTAAGATGTAAGGTGTTGAGTTATATCTCATCTTTGTTCTTTTTACCTGTTTTATTCTGGGCAATTTTGTTTCATTAGAAATGCAGACAACCTTGAAAATATTTACTGTATGGAAAAAAATGGATTGCTACTTTAAAATTTGGGAGTTAAAAGTTAAATGCCTCATGAGAAATCTTAGTTGAGTGTCTCTGGTTTTAATAATGATTTCACCAGTAGGCAGAGATTTTCAAAGGTTATTTTCATTGGGAAAAAATGACTGAGTACAGAGCAGGTTTAGCTAATATGTGATAGCAAAACCCAACCCTACATATTACCCAACCTAGTCCAGGGGGGCTGAACCTGATGATCTTGCAAGGTCCCTTACAGTCCCTTACAGTCTATGAATCTATGACTCTTCTCCTTGATGTAGCATAATAATTCTGGCTTGATTTTATCAGGACATATTCTAGGCTACCAAATTACCATCTAAGAGCCAGCTAAAGATATTCTACTTGTATGCTAAGAAAAAGGTTGAGTTTAGCTGAGCTTAACTCACACATTTTAAGTAAATGTGAACTAACCTCAGCCATTTTTCCTAGTCAAAGCAAATCTGCTTGGAGTTAGAATTTAGGATGCCCTAAATTCTTTAGTCTCTGAAAATGCCGGCACTAAATCCAATCACTTGATTTGCAGAAGCTCTGAGAAACCACAGTTCCTATTGTGTTTAATGGAACTTTGGGTTTTCGGCACTTCTGAAAGTCAGGTCATTGGTGTTTAGGGCTGGGGTAGTCCCAGAATATAGAGAGGCTGGTTAAAGATGCTTCAGCAGTTGGGGTGCATTTGGATGAGGTGGGGATATGGGGAGAAGAGGAGAGATTTTCAGAAGTAATTAGGTTACTACACATTTTTGAAAATCTACACCCAGCACCTACTGAAGCCGTATGGGAACTGAGCACATAACTCCCTAAGACAAGTTTGAAATCCAAGCCTAGGGATACAGACTTAGTAGCCTAACTTTTGCAAGCCCTAGCTTTAGCTTTTGGCTGTTTATACAGAGAGTATTTGACAGACAATGAACAACATGATCCCAAGGAGCACAAAGACTGTTTGTACCATCTCTGAGAAGAGAAGTTTCCTGCAGCATTACTGGGGTGTCCTATTTAATGATCAAATCAAAGTGTTTTGAAATACATTTTTATTTAAACTGGGTGAGATTGATTTGATTCTCCTGAGCTCCCTTGTTAGGTAAACAAAGGGAGGTCTGATTTTTAGTGTTTTGACTGCTGCCTTCCTCAGATGATCGTATAGGAGTGGGACTTAAAAAGGAGAACTCTCCAAACCAAAATGCTAATTCTCCCTTCCTTCCCTCTCCTTCATCTTCCAGTTCTATCTTCCAAAACTGCTGACATGTCCTCATATTTATTGCTTCATTTCTTATGCCATGTCTCTTGACCTCTGGATGATCTCTACTTTTTTCCCTGCCTTCCCAAATCAGATGTTCCCACTAACCTGGGGAAACCCTGGAATTTCAGATGGGAAGACAGAAGTTGAACCAATGATTGGGAGACTATTGGAAAGCCAGAAAAAGATTTGGGGAAAGGCTGTGGAGCACAGAAAGAAATGTGGAAAGATTGTGCTACCCACACAAAACCTATGCCATGTTCTGAGCTGAGGTTCAGAAAGATCTGTAGGCTTGGTTTCCTGCCTTAGGCATCTTCTTCCTCTATCAGCTCACCTACTCCAGGGTTAGGCAACCACTGAAGAGAGATTTTGAGGACAGCAAGTTTTATCTTAGGAACCTACAATGGGCATTAGGCAGGAGTTAGGTCCCTATGACCACTGATGACTAGCCATATCTGTCTAATATTAAGACTATCTGACTATTATAAAAAAAACAGGGGTCTGTTAGATACAGAGACAGCTATACTGTCCCACAACAGTTTTGAAGTACCTTTCCTGAGCAAGACAAAGACTGTCCAAAATACAGAGTTTGTAATAATTTCTGTTGAATGAGTTTAACTTTCAAAATGCATTTCAAGCCTGTTTGATTTCAGCTTAGGAAAAAACCCCAGAATAATACCCTAGAATAACAATACTTCTTGCACTAGTTGACATTATTAGTACAGTAAACTTAACATTAATGATTCAGAAAGTTTGTGGTTTACCAACATGGTTTAGTTATTAGCCTTTGCACCACTGTATGACTCATAAATACACATAAAGTCCCAAATAGTTAGTTTACAATTGAAAATCAGTGCTTTTTTTAAAATTCAGGTCACATTTCTCTGTAGATGTTTATACTTATGCAGGGCCTGATCCAAAGACTATTGAAGTCAATGGGAGTCTTTCCAAGGAATTCAATAGAGCTTGGATCGGGGCCACAAGGGCACAATTTTCAGAGGTGCTGAGCAAACACAGCTCTCATGCACTTCAGTGGGGCTTTGTGTGCCTCGTGCCTTTGTGTGCCTAGGCCCCAGAAAACTGTTCTGTATCTGTGCATGAGGTTTGAGGGTAGAAAGAAGGATGGTAGGATGGATACATGTGCAATTGTGTATTAGATTTTTTTTTAGGAACAAAGGTATATGTGTTGTACTAATGCAAACATGTTTTACTAAAGTTCAGTGTATTTAAGAAATGAGACTAAATCTCTGTTATATCAGGCCCAGTTTTTAATAAAGGCCATTACAAAGCCAGTATTGCACTCACTGAATTAAACGGCAAACCTCTCTTTGGATTCAGTAGTGTAGGATCACAATTACAGCAAAAACACACCCTCTTTTCTGAAACACCCTGGTCCCTCCCATCCCTCCTCTCAACATACACACCATTTCCTATTGCTGTGGGTTATAATACCTGGTTAGCTGTCCCTCATTTACCTTATGCTCCAGGACTTGTCCTGAACACTGATTTTTTTAAGGTATTTTCAGTCTTTCCAGTGGCAATCTTTGCACTTTCTGAACAACAACTCAGCCTGTGGCCACTGATTTAAGCTACATCTTTTAACATGATTCATCAAAAATAACTGATTTTTGAGAATCGTAAATTTTTGAAACAAGCGTATTGTCATTATTGCCATAACCACCACCACCACAACACCTCTGCCCCTCAGGCATGTGCTGGCACCGCGTAAACAAAAACCAAAAATATAGTCACAGGATATATCGACCCTTTCAGGAAAGAGGAACATGGAAAGGGAAAGGGAGCAGTTAGACTTTTCCCAGTATCCCTGAATTAAATAGAGGCTCTAAGGACAGCAGCAGCAGACGTAGGGAGAAAAAGAAATGATACTGGGGGAGACTGGTTTTGGGAAGAAAAGATGACTGTTTCTTTAACAGCACAGCACCAAGAGCCTTGTAGTGTAAGATGGGGCAAGGTTCCCTTCTCTATCAGTCAACCAATCAATTAAGACAAATCCTATGGGAAAACACCATAAGAGGCTCCTTCTTATTACTATGAAGTAGTCTTGATTGCCGGTGGACTGGAAACGTCTCGGAGCCTTCTCCTCACACTGTGAAAGCAAGATGGAGAGCAACTCTCTAGGAGAATCCTGGGAAGAACAGCTCTGACTGTCAAGGCTTTTATGCTTCATAGATAGTTTCATAGATTTAGGGTCGGAAGGGACCTAGCAGATCTTCTAGCCCGACCCCCCGCCAGGGCGGGAGAACAACAAAACCCCAAAACAAGAAACGGGACTCAAATGAGTCCAGCCAGGTAGGCATCCAGCCTCTTCTTAAAGACCCCCAGGGTAGGGGCCAGCACCACTTCCCTTGGAAGTTGGTTCCAGCTCCTAGCCGCCCTAACTGTGAAGTAGTTTTTGCGGATGTCCAATCTATACCTCCTCTCCATCAACTTGTGCCCATTACTCCTTGTTATGCCAGCGGGCGCTAGGGGAAACAGCGTCTCCCCCAAACCCTTCTGGTCCCCCCTAGTGAGTTTATAGACGGTCACCAGGTCCCCCCTCAGCCTTCTCTTGTGGAGGCTGAACAGGTTCAGGTCCCGCAGTCTCTCACTGTAGGGTCTGCCCTGTTGTCCCCGGATCATGCAGGTGGCCCTCCTCTGGACCCTCTCCATGTTGTCCACATCCCTCTTGAAATGGGGCGCACAGAACTGGACACAATACTCCAGCTGTGGCCTGACCAGCATCCAGTTTGAGGTAAGTTTGTTGAAGAAGGCTTTTGAGACCAGCTCAATGGCAGATGGACCAGGGAAATTGAAAGGGCAGACTGAGAGAGTGTTAAAGAGATTTCAGTCAGCTGTACTGCTCCAATCTAAGCTTGGTTCAAGCTTGGGCCTCCATTGTGCTAGATAAAATACAGAGAAATGGTATGAGACATTCCTTACCCCAATGAGCCTATAACCGAAAAAAAAGAAGACAGGCAAAAATGAGGAGGGGGAACAGATACAGAGAGGTAAGGTTGCTTGAGGTTGCACAGGAGATCAGAAGCAGAACAGGGAACAGAATCCATGTCTTGTGACTCCCTACTCCCGTGCCCTCTCTTACCTGAAAGCAAGAACATGCCTGTTTGTTTATAATATACTTTTAATTTAAAACACAATGCTAATCAAGCAGAATAAAGGCAAAGAACAGGTATGGGTCAACCTGACTTTCCCATTTTTTATATATAGATTTTCAATTTGACTGAGGCCTTTAAGTCATTTTAATAGTGCTTAGGCTTCCAAGTTACCTGGTGGGTGTAATTTTCAAAAAGGTCCTATCTAGATCAGCAGTTCCACTCTTAGCTCATGTCACACGACAACCAAAATGTAGGTATGGGGCATGCTTCCCATTATACGGACATTTGTATCGTTCTGCATAATTCAGAAATCCCTGTTAATGCTTCTGGACCTTGGCCTTGTGGTCACAGTAAACAGAAGAGCACACCAGGGTCATGATGTCACAGGATTGCTTTGGGGAACATGTTAATGTTGAACCCAGCTAGCTGATTTAATCCTTATTGGGACATACTTTAATTTGATCTGTTTTGCCTTTGTTCTTCCTCTACACATATGTTTGGGCTTCCCATGTTTGTCAGTAACTTGCTTACTGTAAAGCCAATGGGCGTGTTGCCATAGGTATCAAAAGGAGTTGCACTGTTCATGACTTTTTCAATATAAGCTCAAGTTGAACAATAAATGAGTAGCTGATTCTCTGGATACTGGAATGAGACATCTTGAAAAGGAAACACAAAAAGCTAGCTTCACACTTAGATTTACCTTGGGATGGAATGTGAATTTACCAATCATACCCATAATCCTCTGGCAATGAGATCACAAATACATGCCTTATTTGATATTATCTAGAAATTCGTGCTAATCATGGCCTGTGGGGTTCTGTCACAATCTGGCCTTTCCGTTTATAACTTGGTGAGTCAGATTTAACCCTTCAAATGGACAAGTTGTTTCACAGTAAAATGTTGGCTTTGAAAACAAAAATGAGTTTTATCATTCATAATAGCTGGCAGAGCAAGATGCATTTGATCAATGTATGTCAGTGTTGACCTTACTCTTCAAGGAGTGTTGCAAGTGCATTCATGTTCAAGAGGAAAAATAGGAATCTTGGCTTTAAAGCATACAGTTCACTTCATTGCATTCATGCAGCATGCCTATGCTTCACTCATACCAAATAATTCCTCTTTTAGTGAATGAGATGCCAGTATATTAGTAGTGCAAGTGGACGTACTTCTGCTTTCCAGTCACAGAGGAAAGCAACTAAAATCCCTTTATGAACTAGCATTGCTCTCCGTCTTTATAGACTTTTGCTAAAATTCTACAGGATGTTCCAATTGTGAGACATTCTTTGATTGTTACTTGAGCCGATGCCAGTTCTCTGTAAAGAACAGAGAACTTTTTTTTGCCCCCACAACAATCTCTGCTACTCATTTCCCTTGCTTATGCTGAAGATTCAGCTGTTTAATATTGGCTTTTGATTGATAGTTTTTTGCAGCATGGCCAATACCTTTCAACTCTGATTATTTGTCAGAAAGTCTCTCCATTGCATTGGCAAGGTTTTCACTATGCATCAGAAATCCAAGGCATGAAAGCAAATCCAGATTCTAAAGAAATAACACCCTCATTTCAAGGGCCAGCTTTTTGACCGCATTAAAATGGTATTGCTACCTTAACTTTAGCTAAGAATCTGTCCTGGCATTTTTATTTTTAAATAAGTTAAAGTTTTTGGTTTTCTAATTCCTTCTTCATGACTTCTTGGGAATACAGGCCTGATTATGTTCCTTTGTCTCTGCTTTTCAGTAGTGATATCCCTAAACATGTTTAAGTGTTATGAATAGTTACCAGACAATGAATATTATTTTCATGATAAAATGTATACTATAGTAACTCCAAAATGCTGATGCTTGTCTCTGGGTGTGATCTTGAGACCTGATCAGCACTTACCAGAAGTGATGGTGACTTGTAAATATTTTCTTACTCCAAATTCAGTCTTAAACAAGGCACCCATTGTTCTGTTTGAGGTTTCAGCATGACTTCATTATATGAAGCTAATATCTTATTATGGACTGTCAATCTTATTAGGGATTGTCATGATCCTCCCAAAGAGGTTGTACCGGGATGTCATGGGTCATGACCATCATGCCATTCTCCTGTTGTTAATGGGGAAGATTTTTCCAGCTACATGGGAATCATGCCCATGTCTTCAGTATGGAAAATAATCTTTGTATACTTGTAATGGGAAGTGCTCTGCTTTTGGTTTTGGAAGAACAAATGCCAACATGCAATTTTCTAATACAAATTATTATTGTTATTATTTCCATATACTGTCCCGTCTGCTCTGTCTGCTTGATGCCTTTTGCTTCTTAAAGGTCCAAGACTCAATGGGAGTCTTGCCAATGACTTCAATGAGAATAGAATTGGGTCCATTGTGACTATGAGTTAGTGTAAAAACAACATTTTAAAACTGACTTTGGGTAATCCTATCAAGATGACAGTCATAATTTTCATTTACATAATAGCAAAGCCATAGGACAATCCCACAATCAAATCAGCAGTCAAATAACCAACGGCTATGGGAAAAATCGGCTAATGCATAAATTCTTCTTTAGGCTCTTTCAAAATGCAACACTGAGGAAAATGTAAATTTCCTTTTGACATTTTTGAAAAAAGAGCTTCATTGGATCACACTGTTTCTGTATCTAGGGAAATGTGGATTGAAACAGACATTGCTCATGTTTGTTGTTGTTGTTGACCTTATTCACTTTTCAACAGCTAAAAATGTCCATCTAAAACAGTGATTGAGAACAAAGGGCAGCAAAAGTCACATGGACTCCTAACATTCTGCTGAGAGTGTGTGGAACAGCGTGGTTTCTGCAGTCATAAGATCTCACCAGTGTACTTGTGTGGCACTCATGCTAGACCAGGGTGAGCAATGCATTTGGGCTGAGTGCCAAAACCCTCCGCAACCTGGACTTCAAAGATGTAGGCATGCTAAGGGCAGACAGCAGAGGATCCTTGTTGTGGCAGCACAACCCTGGTTCCTTCCCCACCATACTCCTTGAGGCATACATGCAGCCACCACCACCATGGAACCTGGGCTGCTCACAACAGGCAGTGGGTAGGCTGTAAATAGCTGCACCAGGGTCCAGAGCCGCAGCCTGGCTTTGTGGTGGTGCCTCAGAGTGCATGGTGGAGAAGAGTCAAGGATTGTGCTGCCCCAGGCCTCTTCCCTGTCATATGCCCTGAGACATGCGTGCAGCCAGTGCCATACCAAGGAATTTTGGTGCCTGGGGCAAGCCCACAGTGTCAGTCCACCCTCACCCCATGCAAAGATCCAGGGGGCACCCCCCCCATGCTTGCCCAATGGTGCGCACAGTGGCGGGAGCCAACCCCCCCACCCTTCCCTCGCCTGTCCCCTACCCCCGATGAGCCACTTGCAGCTCTGTCCCATGCCCTACCCCAGCTGGGCAGCACCTGCCCCAGTCCCAGCCCCCCTTCTCTTTCACCAGGGGACCTCAATCTGTCCCCCCATGCCCCTTCTTTCCCCCTGCCCCTTCCTCTCACAACAGACTCATTAGCCGGATGTTGCTCTCCAAGGTGCCAGGCTGGCTACGTGCATGCTGCGGCTGCACGTATGCATGTGGCATTTATCAGTCACATCAGCCAAAATTTTTTAAAAATTTAGAACAAAATATTGACTTGTAACTCACCTTTTGGTGTCCCTTCACTTTGGCATACCTCACTATGGTACTGTGTGCAGCCGCTGCCAGCCACAGAGCCAGGCCAGGGCTCTGGATCCTGGTGCACCTGTTGCAGCCTCCCAGCTGTCAGCCACATCTGGCCTGGGCTCTGGGCTGTTGCTGCCTGCCATGGAGCCCATGCTGCTCACAGCAGGGCTTGCAGCTTCCCTGATGACTGCTACGAGCAGCATGGGCTTTGTAGCCAGCAGCAGCTTCCAAGAGCCCGGGCCAGCTGTGGCATGATAAGCAAAATGGCCCTGTATGCCATGTTCTGGCATGAGTGCCAGGAGTTGCTGAGCCCTATGCTAGCCTAATAGGCTTGATGCTTCACCATTCAAAATGAATTGGAGTCTTTCCATTGATTTATCTAGGAGATGGGTCAAGCACTATGTAAAAAAGTCTATAAGTATGTCATTAATATGGAACATTGGCATCAGATTATGTTTTTGTGGGGATGAGGGGTTGCTATTATTAAAACGAACATGATCATTTATGTAGCACCTAAAAGAAGTGGATAGATTTTTAAAAATTTCAGCCACATTCAACAAACAGACTTTATCTGAAAAAAATTCTGAGTTCAAAACAAGACAATTTCTTTTTGAGACCAAATTTGCCTGTTTTTTAAAAGTAAAGTAATCCTTTCCCCTGCTAAAAACAAAACAAAACAAAACATTTCCCCCCACCCTTTACCGGGCTCCGTTCTCAACTGCTTGCAGCCCAATGGAGGGCGGTGCCCAATGGTTTGCAGTCCTGTGGAACTCAGCTCAGTGGCGGGAGGCAGTGTGCAGCCCTGATTCTAGCCACCTCCCGCCACTGGGCTGAGCTCTATGGGGCTGATGGAGCCAACTGGAGTGAAGCCCACTGGTAGGAGGCAGGCAGAGTTGGTGCTGTACTCCAATCAGCTCCACCAGCCCCACAGAGTGCAGCCTGGCAGCGGGAGGCAGGGAGAGCCAGGGCTGTGCTCCCAGCTGGTCTGAACCATATGGGGCTGCAGAGCTGCTCAGAACACAGTCCTGGCTCTCCCCTGCCTCCCACCACCTGACTGTTGCTTCAAAACTCAAAACATTTTGACAGTTTCAAAACATTTTGACTGAGCTTGTTTTGTTTCAATTTTGCTGTTTTGAGGTTGAAATGAGTCAAAACAGCATCAAAACAAAACAGCCAGCAAAGCTTTGCACAGCCCTACTGCACAGTAGCACTGGAAAATGCCTTTTCAGTGATGCTACTGCATAGTAGACTAATAATACTGTGCAGTAGCGTATTAACACTGTTGGTGTTATGATGCTCAACTGTGCAGTATTATTCATCTACTTCACAGTCAGCATCTCATGTAGATGCACCCAGTGGGTACAAATACCTAGAGGCATTTGCCTGGCCATGCAGAGGCTATCCTGTGTAAACTGGGGTGGGCGCAAGAGAGAGTTACGTGCATCAAGACTGTGTAGAAGGTGTCAAAGAAGGGGTAATTTGAGACCACAATGTCAAGAAAAAGCAGTCCAGGCTTTAGCAACTCCTTGAGGATATACTGTAAGCAGAGTATTAGGTTGAGTACGTACAGCTTGTTTTGAACTAAGCTCCTGTATATTATACATTGGAGGGTTTTGAGTGACTCCAGACAGACCTTCAAATTGAAAGCCATTAAGGAAATACCCAGGCCATAGGATATGAAGGGAGTCCAGCAGTTCATGTGGATGGCCAGATATCTTTCCAGACTTCATGTACACCTTCCAGGAGCTTGTGAGCCTTCGAGACAGTAATGCCATAGGCAGCAGAATGCCAGGGGTTGTGGGGGCTTAGTCCCCACCAAACTAATTTTGCAACTGCTGGTGACAGCATGGTCAGCTCCATGCAACTGAGGCAGAAGTGGCTAAGTGTACATGTGGCACCACACAGAGCCCATGATGGGAGTTGTATTTCTCATGGTCATGTATGCACTCAACTGACCCAAGTAATGTTTCCTCCCTCCATCTATGAGTAGTGTCATGGTGCAGTGTGGGAATAGGAAGATTCCCTGGCAGGACAGGCCTTTACAAGGGTAAACAGAATTGTAGGTAATGGACCAGTCAATGTACAACTGCCCTTAGGAGCAGCTAAGGCTACAAGGTGATGCCTTGGGTATGGACTTAAAAGCAGCAATGATGCAAAGCTGGCAGCCTGTAGCATTTGCTGCTGGAGTTGAGTTCTGATAAACATAAAAGGGAGGTGTGCTCATACAGAGCACAGCACACAGCTGCTTTTTGATGGAATGGAAACACAGGTGACTGGTAGGGGGAGCAAGAGAGGGGCATGTACTCCCCCGAGATTGGCCCCTAACTCAGCACCACTCAGGATGGGGCAGTTTTTTTGCCGTGCTGGCCAGTAGCATGTTGAGGGGGTAGAAGGCACTAATTTGCAGCACAGAAGTATAGGAGTGGATATGGGGCTTTTGGACCTCCCCTGAGCCTGCCCACAAATTGTGCCCCACCCCCAGACGCAGGAGGCACCAGTCACCCCTAAATGAAAGAACTCCACAGAATTGCCCCTGGGTACAAGGCAAATATGAAGTATCATCATAGATCACTAGAAAGCATCATGCAGAAATCAGTTGAGTGATTCTAACACATGCTGATGGGAATCCAGTGCTACAAAGTACTACCTAGGAAAGCCACTCCACTGACCAATGTGTTGGGCAGAATATAGTTTCCAGAATACAATAAAGTCCGCCAACAAGCTGTAGTAGAGTATATCTGATGGAAAATGCTGGGCAATTTGACAAAATACAAAACAAGGTCAGATGTTAAAGATGATAAAATGGAATCTACTCTAGGGTTGTCCAAGTGTCAAGAAGTAATTGCCATAAGAGCCCTCCACACTTGCCCAGCTCCCTTGGTAGGAGTTGTGGGATGAGCCACAAGAGGGGACTTTTCTTAAAGGAGACTGAACAGCAACCTCAACAGACTTGAGAGCTGACATCATGAGGCACATCTACCCCCAGGCATGAAGTACATATTGCTGGAGAATGTATGTGTTGCCCAGCTGGGCAGCAAACATTGTCTGGTGTGAGTTATTCAAGGGGATATTTGCCAAAAGGAAAAGATTTCAAAGCCTTGAAACACCCAAGGGGGACCTGAAGGGCTGAGCAGAGTAGGGTGGGTTGTGTGAGGCCCAGTGAGGGGCAGTACAAAAGAGGCCCTGTGAGTGTGGGTGGTATGTATGGGGCCTGAGAAGGTCAGAATGTTATCGGCCAAGTAAGGGACAAAATTTGGCCTGGCCTTAGGCCAGAAGAGATATCAACTCAGGATGCCATCTGCAAGGCATGGGACATGGTGTAGGAGCGATACAGAGTGGTGTATATCGCCCTTGGCATCATGTCATTAAAATGGGCAACTTCCTATATTTTACATCAGTTTATTAAACAGCAAGTTGTGGTAGGTGAGACTGGGTGGACTGCTCCACATAGACAGGAGGGTAGGCCAAAGTTGAGCCCCAGCCCTGAGCTGGTCTCCTGTCATAGCCGATAGCAGAGTCAAGCTATCTGTTGTGAAGAATGTATCTTTAAGGCTAGCAAGGGATAGGTGCAGCCCAGTAGATCACATGACTGGAAGGAAAGAGTGGCTAGGAGAGAGAAAAGATGGTTCCAGGAAAGAAAAGCTGGTAGTTAAGCCTTGGCTGTGGAGGAAGCCAGACTGTCCCTGCATGAGGGAGGGAAGGCCTTGGTGGACAGTAAATATGCCCAGAAGGGAAGTGAGTTTCTGTTGATTTTTCTCTTTCCCCTGGCTGTTTGAACAGCAGACCCATGGGACAAAACCCTGAGTTATGACTGTCTGTTTCCCCATGATGGAGAGGAAGTTTAAGTTGAGATTTTCCCCTTTTGTTCAATGGACACCCAGTGGATCAGGAGTGGCTGTAAGAGAAGATGTGGAGGCCACATAGCAGGGTACCCCATTATCCTTCCTGATAGCCTTCCCAAGGTGAAGGTTGGAGCCACAGCCTAGCTAGCCCAAGGAGAGGAACCCCAACTGGGCTCAGGGCCAAAGGATCTGCTGTTAGAGTTAGTCAGTGTAGCTGCAAAGCACAACATTCCAGGTTTTAGTCCTTGGAGAGACAAAAACCTTAGATCAGCTTTGAGCTAGATACAGACCAGGAAAGAGAGTATTTGGATGCTCTGGGATTAAGGATGTAGAGTGACCAGGCCTAGAACAAAACAGGCTTCAAGGGGAACTAACATCACCAAAAGGTGTGGGTTTTTTTTTTTCTTCCAGGCTGGCTGACCTCATACGGTGAGCTTTAAACTGGGTTCTCCAGGGGACAGGGATGCAGAGGAACATGAGGAAACTTCTCTGTCAAGCAAGGTGATGCACACAGGTAATACCCAGATAAGTAACAGGGGCCAGGGCAGGCTTAGGAACAAGGGGGTCATATGTGCACCCACAGGAAGCCTCAAATGCCTCTACACAAATGCTCAAAGCATGGGGAATAAGCAGGAGGAACTTACCCTCCTGTTAGCTAGCAAAAACTCAGACCTACTGGGGCTTACAGAGACCTGGTGGGATTCTGCCCATGACTGGGCAGTGGACATCGAGGGCTACAGGCTGTACAGGTGAGACAGAGCAGGGAAAAAAGTGAGGGGTGTAGCGCTGTACATCAAAGAGAAATACACATCCTCAATGATCAGGATGGGGTCAGAGGAGGGGCAAACTGAGGCGCTCTGAGTAAGAATACAAGGGGGTCATGGGGAAAGGACCTGATAGTGGGCATCCACTACAGACTGCCTCACCAGGGGGATGAGCTGAACCTGAAATTCTCAGATAAGCTCACAGAGGCTGTAAAGTCAAGGGATGTGGTTCCCATGGGTGACCTAAACTACCCAGACATCTGCTGGGAGGAGCAGTCAGCCAGGTCTGACCACTCATGTAGGTTCCTAGCTGGGATACAGGACCTCCACCTAACCCAGGAGATACATAGTCCCACCAGGGGAAATGCCTTGCTGGACTTGATCCTTGCCACAGAAGATGACCTGGTGAGGGGTCTGCGGGTACTTGACCACCTGGGCGACAGTGATCATCACCTGCTGGAATTTCCTATCCAGTGCAGGGTGGTGAAAGCAAGCAGTAAGGCAAAATTCCTTGACTTCAGGAGGGCCGACTTCAATGAGCTTAGAAGACTAGTAGGAGAGGCATTGGGGTCTCGGAGCTTCAATGAGATGGGAGTCCAATATGGGTGATTGTTCCTCAAGGAGATGATCCTCCAGGCTCAAAGGGAGTCAGTCCCAATGTGTACCAAGGGGGGCAGGAGTGCTAAAAAGACCCCATGGCTTAGCAAAGATGTCTAGGAATGCCTAAGGGCAAAAAAGGAGGTGCAGAAACTGTGGAAGCAAGGGGCTATCACCAAGAAGGATTACACCTCCATTGCTTGTGACTTCAGGGAGGCTGTTAGGAAGGCCAAGATAGAGATGGAGTTAGGGCTAGTGACCAGAATTAGGGATAACAAAAAGTCCTTTTTCAAATACATAGGGAGTAAGAAGAAAGCACTATGTAGCATGGGGCCCCTACAAAACAGGCTTGGCAATCTGGTGATTGCAGCAAACAAAAAAGCTTACCTCTTTAATGAATTCTTTGCCTCCATATTTCTGAACAGGGACTGGGACATTTCCCCCACTAGGATTACCGATGGACCCAGGGGAAGCACTGCCATTCCTAGGGTCAGGGATGACCTAGTTAGGGAACTTTTGGAGGGGCTGGACATGTTTAAATCAGCAGGTCCAGATGCTCTTCACCCAAGGGTGCTGAGGGAATTGGCAGGGGTCATAGCAGGGCCCCTGGCATGGCTTTATGAGCATTCATGGGGCTCTGGCCAGGTACCAGAGGATTGGAAAAGGGCCAGTGTGGTCTCCATTTACAAGAAGGGGAGAAAGGAGGACCCTGGCAATTATAGGCCAGTCAGTCTTACCTCAGTCCTTGGGAAAACCTTTGAGAAAATTATCAAGGAGCACATCTGCAAGGGCCCAGCAGCGGAAGTAATGCTCATGGGCAACCAACATTGGTTCACTGAGGACAGATCCTGCCTGACTAACCTGTTTTCTTTTTATGATCAGGTCAGAAAGTCTCTGGATGAGGGCATCAAGGTGGATGTCATCTTCCTGGACTTCAAGAAGACCTTTGACACTGTTTCTCACCACATTTTCTTAAAAAAACTAAGTGACTGTGGCATTGATGCCTAAACAGTCGGATGGGTGGCAAATTGGCTATAGGGGCACACCCAGAGAGTGGTGGTGGACGGGGTATTTTTGACCTGGAGGGATGTGGGCAGTGGAGTCCCCCAGGGCTCAGTCCTGGGGCCTGTACCGTTCAACATCTTTATCAGCGATCTGGATGTGGGTGTGGAAAGCAGGCTGTCCAAATTTGTTGAGGATGGCAATATGTGAGGCAAGGTGGGCACATTGGTGGGGAGAGACAGAATCCAGCAAGATCTAGACAGGTTACAGAGGTGGGTGGATGAGAATAGGATGGAATTCA
>NW_017729022.1:122854483-122854863 GCF_001723915.1 Gavialis gangeticus | reverse complement strand
AGTCAGTCCCAATGTGTACCAAGGGGGGCAGGAGTGCTAAAAAGACCCCATGGCTTAGCAAAGATGTCTAGGAATGCCTAAGGGCAAAAAAGGAGGTGCAGAAACTGTGGAAGCAAGGGGCTATCACCAAGAAGGATTACACCTCCATTGCTTGTGACTTCAGGGAGGCTGTTAGGAAGGCCAAGATAGAGATGGAGTTAGGGCTAGTGACCAGAATTAGGGATAACAAAAAGTCCTTTTTCAAATACATAGGGAGTAAGAAGAAAGCACTATGTAGCATGGGGCCCCTACAAAACAGGCTTGGCAATCTGGTGATTGCAGCAAACAAAAAAGCTTACCTCTTTAATGAATTCTTTGCCTCCATATTTCTGAACAGGGAC
>NW_017729022.1:122821700-122853315 GCF_001723915.1 Gavialis gangeticus | reverse complement strand
GCCTGCCCCAACTTCTTGCCCTGGCACACAGGTGTAGGGTCCCTTGCTCCTCAGGGCTGCCACAGCTGTCCTGCTCACCTGCCGCCATTTTGAGTCCATGGTGCTCAGTCGCCTTGTGCTGTCTGACTCCCCCACCCACCCAAGTGCAGGGTACTACATCTAGGGAGAAAGAACCAGAAACACACCTATAGGCTGGAGAACACCCTTTTTTTTGTCAACACAGTGGCAAAAAGGGATCTTGGAGTCATTGTTGACTCCAGGTTGAACATGAGCTGTGAATGCGAGGAAGTAGTCAGTAAGGCTAACCACACCTTGTCGTGCATCTACAGATGCATCGCAGGCAGGTCCAGGGAGGTGAGCCTTCCCCTCCATGTGGTGTTGGTCAGGCCACAGTTGCAGTACTGCCTCCAGCTCTGGGTGCTGCACTTCAAGAGGGATGCGGCTAGCATTGAGAGGGTCCAGAGGAGGGCCACTCACAAGGTCAAGGGGCAGCAGGCCAGGCCCCACAAAGGGAGGATAAAGGGCCTGAATCTATTCAGCCTCCACAAGAGAGGGGGGACCTGCTGGCTATTTACAAACTCACTGGGGGGACCAGTGGAAATTGGGTGAGGCTCTGTTCCCCCGGGCACCACTGGGGGTTACTAGGAGTAACGGCCACAAATTGTTAGAGAGAGGGTTCAGGCTGGACATAAGGAGGCATTACTTTATGGCTAGGGCTGCCAGGCTCTGGAATGGACTCCCAAGAGAGGTGGTGCTCTCTACTACCTTGGGGGTCTTCAAGAAGTTGGATATATATTTGGCTGGGGTGTTATGACCCCAGCACTTTTTCCTGCCCGGGGCAGGGGGTCAGACCTGATGATGTGTTTAGGTCCCTTCCGACCCTAAGCGCTATGAAACTATCCAGGATTAGAAACCCAAGGAGCCAATGGATATTACAAATTACTCCTTCACAAATTACTCATCTCCTCCTCTTTCACCCCAGCAAGGTGTGGGAAGACAGGAGGACTGGGAGGCTTCTGAGTGGGTCAGGGATGGTAGGACATTCTATGATTGGATGAAGGGACCCTCTGCCTGAGTCCTGTCACAGGGCCACAGCACAACAGAAGAATTCATGCTAAGTAGAATTTTGAACACAAAACATCTTCCTTAGGACAACTTCATAGTAGGAAGACAGAGCAGGCAGTAAAGACATCTGAGAAACTGATGGACTAGAGACCCAGGACTGTTTCCCCTGCAAAACTTCTTGCTGATGCTCAGCAGATACCACATGAGAAGTCCAGGCTAGGCAAGTAGCTACTATACCCCCGGGAGCAAGTTAAACTATCACCACCAAAATGTCTCTCAGAACTTCCTAGTAGAAGCCCAAGCTGTAGGAAGACACAGATGACGAGGCAGCTAAAGGCTAAACTAAAGAATGGCAGCTGGTTTATCCAGATAGATAAGGCCAAGGTCAAGCCTGGGAGAATTTAGGACAAGACACTGCCATAAGCTGATGGAAGTCAGTCAAGAAGAAAAAATAGATATATGTGGAGTGCAGAGGACCCATAAGTTACCACCCAGGAGAACAAAAGTAGTAATGCGAAAGCAAGTCTTGTATACCACAATTTTGTCCCAAACAAGTAGGTGATCCCTTTAAAGACCAGCAGACTAGAAGAATAATGAGCCTATCTGGGTATAACTTCTGGCACCATCAAATAACCAAATGCTTGTAAAAGAGACACTAATAACTCTTAAAAAGGAAGGTGTAGGAACCTAAAGAAAGAAGAACATGTTCTTGGAGGGAAACATTTGAAGAAGCATCAGGAAGTCACTCTGTGCACATGGCTTGAATGCTAGGTGGTACTGCAAACACTTCTTTACAGAATTCTTTTAATACCTTGCTGAATAAGTTTTGGAAACATGGAGTCCTGTTGTGTTATGCTGAACACTCCTATATGAAATACACTGTGCTAGCCTGGCTGTTTTGATGGCTGCACTTCTACAGGCAGAGTTGAGACACCACCAATTCTCCACCTCTTCCCACTCAGTTCCTGCTACCCTGCATGGAGTGGCAGCCATGTGGAGTCTGGACTCCAGCGCACAGAGCAGCCAGTGGGGAATAAAGTGGAGGCTTATAACCCCTGACTGCCCTGCATGAATGTGTGGAAAGTATAGTTTTGCTCACAATGAAATAAGAGGCACATACAGCTGAAAAACAGTATTCTGAGTACCAAATGCGTAGCTTTTGAATCCTAAGAGGCACCTACCACAAAGAAACTCTGCAGTCTAGTTTGTGCCACTGTATGCTGGCCATTCAATATAATTAATTTTGGAAATTTCTCTAGAAGACCTGGATATTCTTTATATGCATACATAACATCCCAGTGTAAAGGATGATTGCAAATTACACGTGCAATATGCTGACAATGATACAAAAGAGCCTTAACTTCAGTGGAAGCCAGGTCTGGTCTTTCAAAATAAACTCTGTAAGATATCAAAAGGCTAAGATTATTATAATTCTAGAGGAATTGCTAAAATATTCAATAACTCACTATAAAATGCAACTGCCTTCCATATGTAGGACTGGGTAAACATGGTCGGAACTGTGTTGAGCCTTTATCTTAAACTTGGCTGGAACCAGTTCCAAACCTGCCTTTTGAAAGTTTTGGTACGTTTCTTGTACATTGATATGTTAGACTGGATTGGGACATGGACTATGTATCTGTGCAAGCTTACCTTTCCTCAGGTGGGTAACTTGGACAAGGTCCAGGCATGTAAGGAGGTGAGTCCTTCTGTACACCACGTGAGTTGGGAGCATGCAGGATAGGTGGGTTAGGAGCAAGTGTGGACAAGAAAGGAACAAGATGGATCCTTGACTTCACTCATCCATTCACTGGCAAAAGTAGGTGAGTCAACATATGGTGGGTAGTCATCATCTGATAGAGTGGCAAAGGAGGAAATGACTCAGAGAGTGGGTGCCTCTGATGGGTGATGTTCTTCAGAGGTGTAGCTCAACCAACTCTCCTTTCTCAGGTCTTTGCCTAAAGAGCTCATTAGGCTCTTAATGTACTCTATCAGGTATCAGGAATGGGGACACCAAATTATTTCAAGGAAATCTACTTATGTACTGGCTGTTCCACAGTTAAGGAAACACTGAAGAAGATGTTCTTAAAAGTGGGTTGGGTTGCTTTCTAGGGGAAGATTTGGCTGGATTTCATAGGCAGCATGGACTGGTAGGAGCCTTCCTTCTCATTTAATTGCAAAAGCTTCTGTAGTAAAATTCAGTGTTGCCTATTCTTGTTTAAGCACATGTGTTGGGTACACCAAAAACAATGGAAATTTTAAAGAAATTTGGTATGACTGTATTTGGCTTCTGGGGCTGGAGCCCTGAGGGATCTGAATTCAAGCTTTTTTCCTCAGCAGCAAGGCAAATGATAAGCACTTTTTTATATTATAAAAGCCAACATGTACATAAAGCTGGACTTTTAAGTCTAGCACTATATTACAAGACCTATGAAAGTTGGCAATAATGGCAAAGGAATGCCTTCCCAGGGCTGTCATCATTAACCTGGGCTCATGATACAAAGCTGCCATTAAGTCCTCACTCATCGTATTACTATATATTTGGCAATACCAAAACCCATTTGTTGTTTTTTTTGCTTTAATGTTACAACTCTGGACTTAAGCTTGTCTGCTGTTTGCCCAGCTTAAGAATTTGGGATGAGGAATTCAAAAGCACCTAAGGGACTTAAACACTGAACTTCCAGTGAGGGTTTGGCACCACAGTTCCCCAGGTGTGTTCTAAAAATCCCCACCCTTTATGCCTTGATACAGTGAATTTACAAGCATTTAACACTTGCCTAGGGCTTGGTGAAGAAAAATGCTTCTTTTTAATTCATGACCTGTGGAAGAAAAATCAGTCCGCAACTCTTGACAGCAAGTATGTCTCTAAAAGGAAGGATAGTCCAGTGGTTATAGCCCTAGCATGGAATATGAGGTTTTGGTCCCTTCCTTGTTCCTTCATGGGCTTTCACTGTGATACTGTCCCTTGGCCTACTTTTACTTCAGGGTCTAGCTGGCAGGATTTATTTTGGTGTATGGCTGACTTCTCAAAAAGTGCATTTGCAGGGAGACTGAAACAATTGATGAATTCAGGTGGAACCTGGCAAACAGCGTTGGGCAGAAAAGAAGCCATTTTAGAAAAGATGAAATAGTATTTCATCTTGACATTTTTATGTGAAATATTTGAAAACAATATTGCTTCCCAAACTGCCCAACATTGATTTAAAAAAGTTTAAAGCCCTGCAAACAGAACATTTTATTTTGTTCCCCCCCATCCCCATTTCAAGCTGATATTCATTTAAGGTTGAATCAAAGTTGAATTTTATCTTTCAACTAGGCTAGCAACATGAAAAATCAATTAAACAGGATTTTAATAATGATAGATAAACATTTTCCTCTTTTACGAAAGTATTGAAGCTACAGTGCAGAAGCTATTTTAACAGAGGGAATATTCATACCTTAAATATGCTGGTAATGCACATTAAGAGGCTATGAATGCTCTTGCCTATAGTTATTAAATTAGTCTCAATTCAATTTTGAATATGTGTACTCCATTAACAGTGTTTTTCCATGATTCAGAACCCCTTGGGCCTGATTATTTTGGAGTGCAGTAGCAGGTAAGTTAAACCCAGAGGTAGCCCAGAGTTTTCAACAGAGATGAGTCAATTGATCTGAGTATTTTTAAAAGTGTCAGATCCTGAAGTATTTGGTCTTTTCTTAACCCTCAGTTAAGATCTTCTAAAGTAATTTGTTCAAATCCTGGCATTTTTATTCAAGATCCTACCCTTCACTCCCTCCCCGCCCCCCAAGTCATCTTCAGACTCTAAACTAGAGATTTTTTAGACTGTGGCTAACTTGATTGCCCTTTCCCTTCTGTGTTTTACACCATATCTGCACTGTAACCTGGCCTTAGAATTCTGAGAATACCAAGAGGTGGCATGAGCAGATTTCTTGAGCAAAAACGACATGGAATTTTGGAAGGAAAATAAATCTCCAAGATTTTTTTGGACAACTTTCTAAAAGTTGAGAAGTTTGGTTCAGCAAAGACCTAAAAAGGTCTCAATTAAGATGAGGAGGGCTATTGTGCTAAGTCCTGTGAAAGCAGTTACTGCCCAAAAAAGTTAAGAGTTCAAATGGACAGCAGGTGGGGTAAAAACGAGTGGGTGTGATTTTTCTAGAGCTAGAAATAAATGAGTTTTTCGATTCCTTCTCCAGCAGTCTTCCTGGACCTTCCCATTGTTCATAAAAGATATGCATCCAAATGTAAGTGCATATATACATGGTGAAAGGCATCTGAATTTTCAGTGATGTGCAAACCTTAGCACCATTAGAGTTTTGCTTTGGAGACTCCTAGCACATTAGTTTTGGGTTTTTTTTAAACAACAAATTGCCAAATCCCATTGAAGTAAGAACAAAAAATGAATGAGAAGTAGAAATGAAAATCTATTCTACAAAAGGAGTATTTAGAAAACTCTGATTAAAACAAGCATAGTCCTTTCTCTTTTGCCTTGCTTACATTGGGTGCGTCTATGCAGACATGCTGATTTGAGGTGCTTTAGCCCAATTTAAGGCACATTAAGGGTGCACATCTACATGTGCATACCCTTAACGTGCTTTAAAAATGGAGATTTTAAGCTATTCACACCTAAATTTGATACCTGCAAAAGCAGGTATCAGTTTAGGTGTGAATAGCTAAAGTGCATTAACTCACATGTAGATGCATTAAAGTGCATTAATGCTGTGTATGGACTAACTTGGGACTAACTTTAGTCCCACATCAGTCCACACACACAGCATTAATGCACTTTAATGTGTGCACGTGTAGGTGAGAGCCTATATCGCCTTAATGCACATTAAGCTAATATGCATTAAATTTAGGCGTGCCTAAATGCATGCATACACACCCCCATTTAGACCCTGAGAGAAGAGGGCCTCCCCCAAGGCAAATTCCTCAGTGGGACCTGGGGATATGCCTACACCTCTAACTTACTATGCCAAGTGGTACACTGTCATACCCTGCCTCTCTAACTCCTGAACCAGAGCCATGTTAGCACAATGCAGAGGCTGGGCTAATTTTTACTTGCTGAATGGTCAGCCCGCTTGGAGCATCTTGCAAATGCTGCTGAACTGCATGGCCTGTCTGAAGGCAACACTGTCTGACATAATAAGCTTGTGCTGTAGATTTGCCCAAGGAAGACAGGGTATCAATAGTGACTAGAACTGGGCTCAGTTGGATAGACACTCTCCAGAAAAGCTTCATTTTAATGGAAAATGTTCCTTTTAACCAAACCTGGTTCTTCTTAGGAGGGAGAAAAGCATCATTGTGGTCAAACTGTTTCATTTTTCAATGCAAATCTTTTTCTTGAAAAAAACACTTTCATTGGTAGGCATGAACTTCATTTTTATTTCTTCCCCTCCTTTTTTACCCTCTTCCCAGTTGCAACAAGTGGAATATTCACTCCTAGAAATCAGAGTCCCTAATGCTATGAAATATCTTTTAAAGCTATTTATTTGACTTGCCCTAGAATAGTCATGCTTGGTAGCAGGATAACTTCCTGTGATTTTACTGAGCTTTGGAGTGGGCTCAGAATTAGGAAAAGAAAAATTATACACTAGCTTGAGATCAAGATAGGTTTACCTTGTGCCTGAATTAATACATCTGATTGAAAATAACCTTCCTTAACATTTGATCAAGAGAGATTCATTACTATGAACAGTTCTAGTCCCCTCTAAAAGTTCAGATGCTTTTGTAGGAGGATTAGGCTTTTTTTAAACCTCATTTATTTATTTATTTACTAGCCAATTGCCCATCAGGAATGATGAGGGGCTGTGGGGGAAGGGGCTGGGCATGGATGAAGCTCCACCACTGCCTCCCAGAAGCAGGGTGGTGGGGAGGGAAGCTTGCTTCATTGTCCCCCCCATCCCCCTCAGCCAGCACCCTGCACCTCCAGGGAGCAGGGTGGGGGGGGGGAGGGGGGCATGCTGGCCTCATGCCCCAGCTTCATCTGCTCCATCCCTGCTGTCATGGCAGCACACCGCACTCCAAGAGTGTTATGGACAGAGAGACAGATGGACTAAGCCCTTTATTATATTGGAATTCATGGGAACCTTCATAACTTAGGTCCCCTCTACACATGCAGGTAAATATACAATGCTATCTAATGAGCAGTTCACACAATTGCACCTCCTGCCATGCCACATGCTACTGCAACTGGGAGCCTTATGCACTCCAGCTGAGTGGCTCCCAGCCATGTGGGCACTCCATGCACCCCAGGGCAGGGGGATCACCAGGAAGCACGCTGCAGGGACCCAGCATCTGCAGCTGTGGAACTCAGGGTCCTGGCAGCTGTGGGGTGCTACCAAGACCTAGAGTCCACAGCTGCTGGGGCTGAGAGTCCCCAGCAGTTGTGGGACTCACAACCCCAGCTGAGCAAGGTGCATCCCTGTAGCTGAGAGCCCACAGATGATGGGGATCCCAGCCACAAGTGAGACCCTGCTACACATGCAAACTAAAGCTCGATAACAACCATCTGTAAAGTTAGTACACATTTTCAAGGTCTAACTTTATTGTTGCTTGGAGATTTTATTATATGATGGCTTCTTTGTATGTGTAACTGGCCTCCAGGTAATTGTGCAATTACCCAGTTAATTGTGCAATACCTGTAAGTTGTAAAGGGGGCCTTATTTTCTATTCCAAACTGGAGCAAAAAGTCAAAATATGAATGCTTCAAAAATCAAAAGCCCTTAAGTTCCTAAATTTGAGAATGAAAAATGTTGACTTTCTGTGCAAACAGAAGGACATTTTTTGCTTCAGATCAACATTTTCAGAGGAAAATAGCTTTTCCATGGAGTCCACATTTCTCTGATCAGAATGTGGAGGGAGAGCAACTAGCTTTTTTTTTTTTTCATTTTCCCATAGACATTTTTGATGGAACCCTATTTTGATGAGAAGTATTAATGTGAAAACCTTCAGCCAGCACTAATTATGTAAGTGATGTTCTTCCAATGTTTTAACAAAAACTCCCAGAAACTTTTATCTTCAGCAAAAGGAGAAAGCACTACCTACCAGGGAAGTGTGTGTTTGCTGAGAAGGCAGAGTAAAAGACTGTGGAATTTATTGATTGGATTCCCATTGAAAGAGAAATGCTTTCTCATAACCCTGGGGTAGGTAATGGCTTGGCAAACAAATTTATACTAAGTGCACTTGACTAGAGGTATTTATGCTTTGTCCCTGAAATTTGAAGGGAGAGAAGAAGATGAGGACCATGTTTGGCGTTCCATGGGTGCCCTCCACAGTGACTTTGTTTGGTGCATTCCACAGGCAAATAAAAGCTGTTCTTCAGCAGTGTTTTTCTGAGACACAGGGATGCTTAAGCAGTATCCATAGATGGAGTGAATATTGACAGTAACTAGGGAAAGCAGCCCAACTTCTCATACTTAGGGTATGTATCCTCTGCAGTTGGGAGGGGTGGTGGCAGAATGGGTATGAATGTCCATGCTTGCTTCAGTGTCCCTGACAGACATAGGGGTAGCAAGGAAGATTCAGCAGCACAAACTTCATTGTGGGCTAGCTGTCTGAATAGGTACTTTAGCTCCCTGGTGCATTGAAGAAGTCTGTGGGTGCATCTACTCATGATGCTACAATGCCATAGCAACACACTATGGCATCATAATGTCCATTGGCAAAAACCATGATGACAACGCTATGTCACTGTAGCAATGTTCTACCTCATTATAGCATGTTGCTGCTGTGACATAGTAGCCAAAAATAACCGTGCACAGACAGCACAGCACATTATTGGCTGTTACTGTACCCTCTTTTAGTACTGCCAAAAGGAAGTACTAAAAGATGGTGCAGTAATAATGGTGCTGTACAGCCATGTGTAGACATGCCCAGTGACGTAGTGTAGCTAAGATGAGAGTGGGGGCAAATGGGGTACAGCTCCAGTCACCAAGTTAGGGGGGAAGCACAAAATAGCAGCTGCTCTGCTGCTGGCCCAGCTACCACCACCCGCAGGTCAACCACTGATACTATGCTGTGCGCTACCACTTCCCAAGACACAGAAGCGCCCATGGACACCTCTACCTGTGATGACATGTCTTCACTGCTCATGTTCCCTAAACCAGTGCAGTTATGCCTGTGGCAAATCATATGTCTGAATGTAGTTTAGCAGTTTCAGGAGTCCTTCTTCATGGGTCTCCTGCATAGCACTAGTTTGATTAGCTCAGGGTTCTTTTGGAAAAATACTGTTTAAAGTATCTATAGCTTTGAAAACCTTTAAGGGAGGCTTTCCAAAGATGTGCAGCCTTTTCCTAATTCTACTCCTGGTGATTTCAGTGGAAAATATGGCTTTTGTTTTCATTGGAGCTAGATCCCAAGCTGCTGTAAACTGGTATGGGCCAAGGCACCACATGGATTTACACCAGATCTTCTTAGTCCGTAGATTTCCACAAGATGCTGCAATATTGTTTTTAGCATGTAGAGAGAGTTAGGAAAATGGCCCACATTCTTGTGCAGAACTCAAGGTTTGCCTGAGTCTAGGTGGTTCATTGGGCTGGCATGGTTAAAACACTCCAGGTTTTCTTGGCTAAACAAGGCAATGAAATGGCTGGTACTGAATCCAGTTACCTTCGAGTGTGTCCTCACTATGGCAGCAGAGCTCAGTTCTGCCACCCTGGCTATAAGCCAACTGCCTGCTGCAGCACCCTGCACATCAACCCTAAAAATAAAGTGGTGAGAGTGTCCTAGAGGTGCTCCAAGCCACCACTCTTGAGCATGCTGGCAGCCCAAGTCTTAAGTGAAGTGCTGGGGATACTTCATTTATCTTCATTTCTGGGGCTGATGGGTACATAGTGAGGTTTATTGGCTCAGCAGTGAGATTAGGCACTCTACAGTGTAGATATACTTTTGGACTCACCAGCTTGAATGACTGGCTACCAATTTACATCCTGGCTGACCATAGAGAGTCAGGAGTTAATAAGAGTCTGGAGCAAAGTTTGGACTCTCACCTCTGGATTTGTGGGGAGACACCTCCACCATGCTGCCACTGTGTCCATTTCTGCAAGGATAGGATCTTGTATCTTTCTTATATGAAGCTGTCTTATGTTCAGCATCTTCCCCAGTTACGTTGCTTCTCTTCTAAGACTAGTCTTGCTTGCAGGAGCCATATAAAATATACACGGTTGCATGATTCTCTTACCCCAAGCTCATCAGTATCCCTCCATTTTTTTCTGTCTTTCTACACCGCACAGCTAGGAGTCTGGTGCAAGCTGCACAGATGTTTAGCTGTGTGACTGCATGGTTATTTTCCAAGTGGCTTCTTGAAACAGTTGGTTTGCCATAAGGGAAACACACTTCTTTCAGGACACTTGTCCCAGGCAAACAGCAGATTGCTGTCACTCCTGCTCTTTCTTTGATTTAGGGAGAAAAACACACCAAGTACTTAGTTCTGGAGGGAGAAAAAAATCCCCCATTAACATGGAGGTTTTATTTATATTTTCCCAAGGGTTAGAGAATACAGCATATTTAGAATTTCAGGCAGATCTTCAAAAAAGCTCAGCTTCCCATTTAGGCACTTACATGAAACAGCCTGGTGGTAAAAACTGTTCTGTACTCAGCTCCATCTATCTCCATCCTTCCCCTTGCCCCATTTTTTCTAGCCTTTTCGCAGGCAAGAGAGAAAAGAGAATCAAATTGAAAACTAGGGTAGTGGGTAAGGGGGAAAAGACACAAATTAGAAACAAAAGTAAACACCATTTGGGGGAGAGAAGTGTACATTTGAAGAGAAAGCTTGGAGTAAGCCAATGATCATTACTCCTTTGGCTCTGTGCAGTGAAAAGAACTTTAACATTGAGTTTCTGTGGGGGGGGTGTTTCCCCCCTTTTCCCAACTAGGTTCATTAAGGCCATGTATGCACTGCCTCCCCCTCTGCCTGGGACCACAGCTGAGAAGCAAGCCTCACCAATTTCTCTCTCTGCGTCCAAGATCAACCGTTAAACAGTGTAGCCAACTTAGAGGTGTTCTAAAGTGCCCTCCCTAGTGGTGCTGTCATCAGGGAGTCAGTATAGATACAGCATACATGCCTGAGTGGTCTGAGGACTGTGTTGTAGGTGATTTTACACGAATCCACATGATACAGAGCAGTGCTGATCCTAAACATTGGCCTTGTTGCCCCAGTCCTGGTGTAGCTTATGTTAGCCTATGGGTTGTTTTGCTGACAACTGGTCTGTGTGTTCTAGCCAAATACTCCCAGAATGTAATAGTAGTCTGTTCCTACCCCAAAGCATTATTGTGCCAGAGTGGTTTACAAGCCAGGTATACTGAAGCTTCCCCATGCGAAGCAGTCTGCTGCATGCTGAATTCAACTTCTCTTCTGCTCCTTTCCACTGTTTGAGTAGTGGTAAGATGCTGCTTTAAAGGTTGCTGAGGACAAGGCAAGGGGAATACTTCCATATCAAGGCAGTCCCAATGCCTCAGACTTCTCTCAGACAAATGCACATGCTCTTGCTTCCCCTTCATGATGAAGTACAGACAGTCAAAAAGCCCGAGGCTGAATCGATTTAGTCTTTGCAGATTAGTTTAAGCTGCAGAGGTTAAACTGAGAAACAACTGGACAGACATTCACCTTTGATTCAGGAAATGCAACCACATATCTGCAGTGGCTCAGGCCAGAAGCTGGGGGTCATTGAAGCATGGCTTTCTGGCATGTAGCCAGCATGGACTGTGTGTTCATTTCCTCTTCCTGCTGCCCCTGAGGTCTCTGAGATTTGCAGTCCAGAATCACAGCAGAAGGACTCTGCATGATTGCTCATCACTTCCTCTTCCTGCTTCTAGGTGCCTCTGAGATTTGTAGTCCATAGTCACAGCTAGTAGTAAGTTTAGCAGGGCAGGGCAGCTTTGTACTTGGACCAAGGGAAGTTTACCCCCCACTCCCTGGCCCCAGGCCCCAGACCCCAGCTGGGGTTTGCCTGGGGAAAGCAGTCCCCGCATCCCCTTCAACCCTTCTCTGCTGGAGCTGACAGCACAGGCCAGCCCAAAGGCTGGGAAGCATGTTGGGGGACTGTGATTTAACTTGAACCAGGAAGGGGTCTGGGACAGAAGTTTTATAAACCAGTTTGACCCAAATCAGTTAAGTCTGACATTACATTCAACCAGGTTTATTTTAAATTCGTTTCAGCCATTTTGAAACTGGTTTATGTGCACTGAGCTTCTGTTCCGTTACAGGTTTAAACCACTTTCTGATGACTTAAACCATTTTATGTCTAACTTCTGTCACTAGCCCAGATCTCTACAGATGCACTATTGTCTGTGAATGACCTGTTCATTTTATTTTTCTTCAGTCCACACATTCACATGCAAATAGCCCCTTTTGCAAACATGGCTGGATATGCTGCCCTTCCAGTTACCTGTTTGCCTGCTCCTGGGCATATTTATCATGTATGTGCAAAGTACCTTTACCATACAACTAAACTTGCCCTAGATACCAAATGGGTAGCAGGATTGTAGCTTGTATAAGAACTAAAATGTTCAATTCTAACTACTTTGACATCCAATTCAAATGATAGCTCAATACCTGACTAGATAGCTCAACAATGAGCATTAGTAGCAGAAGCCTCTCTGCTAAGGGAAGGGTCTCAGGGAAAACTATATAAGCTCATTCATGTTGAGGGGCTCTTTACTGAACTGTACTCACTTGCTAGAGGCCCTTTGCAGACTTTTGCTAATGCACTCCTGTGTGAACAGGAAATGGCCATAAAAATGGTGGGTATTTCAGGGCTGCCACTAAAAGTATGCCCATATCTTTGGGTATGAATTTGATGTTGCGTGGGCTTCCTTTTACAGCAGGAAACAGCCTTTTTGGTGTTGGTTTTGCAAAAGCCGCTTGCTTGTTCTTTTGTGCAGCCTAGGTCATAAACACAGGTGCAAGCAGGAGGACAGAATAGGAGACAAAACTGACCTTTAAAGTTTTGTTGCAGATCACTGTGTCTTACTACTAAAAGCATACTGGCTTACACAAATAACTTTTGACCTCTGCCCTTTTTGCTTGTGTCTGAGTATTGTGCCAGAAGCATTTGTCTTTGGGTCCTGACACATGGCCTTTTTTTGTGTGTGTGTGAAGTCTGAGACACTGGGACTGTCTAGATACTGAGTTACTATCATTGTTACATCTTCCTTAGCTGCTCCTCTTTGAATGCAGCAGTAGACAATGGAAGCAATGGCTGTAATGAAAAGAAATAGTTATATTAAAAATACTTTAGTTTCACTCATACATTAAAATTCTCTTCTCTGAAAAGAGTCTGTGATTTATTCCTGTCACTTGTCCTAAGGGAGAATATATTGGCTTAATCTCTGGCCCAGACCTTCAGATGGGGTAAATTAGTACACCTCCCTGGAAATCAATAGATAGACTAATTTAACCTGCTTATGATCTGGTCTGCTGAATCCAATAGTCACACCAATTTACATCAGCCTTTGGATCTGGCTCACTGATTGTAATGGGGTGATAACAATTTACATCAGCTGAGCCTCTGGTCCCACCGTTCCACAGAGAAAGGTTGGATTGGTTTAAATTGAATCTGTGCATCCAGTCAATTCTTTTTTTTTAATTATATTTAGGCTTCAAAAGGTTCAAAGAGTTCATGATTGTTGCCATTCTCTGCATGAACAGTCATTTCAGCGTGCTTGGAAAAGAGGAACTGGCAACCGACCAGTCCTTAGCAGGTGAATACCATCAAAGCTTCCTTGAAATCAGTGAAGTTATGAGGTTTATACAAGGTGAAGATCAAGCCCTAAATATTCTGTGCAGAAGGAATGTGCCTTGTTTCCTATAAATATGTTTTAGTAATTCACTGGTATAATAAGACACTACTTGGCCAGCTGCAAATTAATTCAGATGTTGCTTTCTATATCTTGAATACATTAGAGGTGGGTTGTTTCAGCTATGAAGTCATCTGTGAAGAACACAGCTGTATTGGGAAGCTTGAAAGAGAAACAAAAGGTGCCTTTCAGGGCTCATACTCTTATGGCTTTTCAATGGGAAGAATATGTTGAAACAACACTCCTGTAAGTGGAGAAAATATAGTGCATAACAGCTGTTCAGCAGTAACAGGGGGAATGCTTCCAGTTTTCTTTATTAGTAAAAGGAAAGGGGCTTTTTCAAAGTGCTCAAACCATGCAGTGTAAGCATTTCAGAGGATTACTGATAAATACCTGTAAACCTTTGAGATGACATTTTGCAGCTAAAAATGACACGGTTCATCTGGAACTTTTAGCGTAACCTCCCAGTTAGTCACTGAGTATTCTGTTTAGTTAGTTTTTGTGCAACAAGATGAGGGCCAGATGATTACCACAGTGTCCCCTGCAAAAATGCAACCTAATTAACTGATTCCAGGGAGAATCCAGTTCTTAAAATAATGTAACAGAAGGCAGATCAGATTCCAACTATACCATTCTCAGAGACAAGGGCGTGTCCACACAAGACACTGACTGCATAGTAGCCCATGACTACTGTCTGATGTGATGCAAGCTATTACACCGTCAGCATCACAAAAAAGCCGTTCCTCAGTGCGACCACACTGTAACTCCTGTTAGTGGAGACACAGCCAGGGAGTATCATTCGTAATATAACATTTAAGTTCAACCAGTTCACAGGGACTCTCATTACCTCCATATGTTCCTGTAAGTGGGTAAACAGCACCTTGTCATTCATGTTTTCAAATGTCAGTGACAGAACTAATAGGACACAATATAAAGCTGATGCTCTGCCTCCGTCCATCAGCTTGACTGGAAAAGGGGGCTTTACTGTCTCCTAAGTATACAGACTAAATGAGAGATATCCTTGTCAGGAGTTTCTGGGAGCTGGCAAGATGCCATTTTTTCAATACCCTCACTTCTGCAAGACAGAGTGGAAATAGTTGTTGTTGAGAAAGTTAACTCTAAAGGAAGGTTTATGGAAGCCTGGCCTATTTCTTTTCCGAAAGTGGCTGGAAAATTGCTCTCCTTGCCATTATTTTTTGTCAGGAGTACGCCTAGATTCTTTTTTACTCTTTTGCCACCTACAAAGGACTTAAGTTCATTTTTCTTACAGATTTTCCTTGCAGTTTGAAGGATAGACAATAAGTCAGGTGCATCGCCTGGGGCCTTGTCTTTGTAACTGCATTAGACCTGCCATGGTCTGAACTGACAGTCAAAGTAAAGATAAGGTTGTCCCATAGATCTACCAGATTATTAGTGTGCCTCAGGGAACACCAGACAGGATCAGACCATTGGCCATTTAGTCTAGGATCATGTCTCCAGCAGTGGCCAGAATTGGATGCCTCAGAAAAAGGAACAGGTAACAATATGGAACTACATGACCCAGAGAAGAAACTGCTACAGCTAATGACTTGCCATTATTAGCCATATGGCTGTATAATACTTGTCTTAATCCTACTAAACTCTTGGCCTTAATGGCACATTGTGGAGAAGTGTTTGATTCATTTTTGGACACTAGATTTAGTTTACTTCTTTAACAAAAAGCACAAAAGTTAAGGACCCACCCCTGTGTAATGTATCACTGCATGTAGGGAGGGAAAAACTGTATGTTCTTTTACAAAGAGAAATGGGAAGAGAAGAGGAGAAGGAGGACTTAGCTTTGCTCTTCTATTTGGTACAAATGACTGAAATTACCATACTGGCCTAGATACTACACTCCTTTTCCCAAGTCTTATAGCAGCAAGTAGTTACGGTAGAAGCAATATAACTCAGAGGGAAGTTAGAGAATGTCATTTATCTCATGTATACTTTTATGTAAATTAAAAAACTATGTTGCTAATGTAACAAATATTACTTGTAAGAATTATGCTGAATGCAATTCGTGTGTGTGTATATATATGCACAGATATATGTACATACATATATGAATGTGCATATACATTCACACATATATACATATGAATATATGTGTGTGTGTGCATATATATAGCAGCTATCAATACACTGTTGACATGCACCACTTGAAAGCTTTACCATAACATTACCACATTCCTGCAAGTACCTACTATATATCATCAATATGTGTGATATGCTGTATCACAAAAATTATTCTCACTATTTTCGAACTCAGTATGTATGACACTTTAATAATGGCCTCCATTTTTCTCTTTATACCAGGCATGGGGGTTGCAAAGCTCTTCAAAAGAGTTAGTCAGAATTTTTCAAAATTCACAACTTTGCTGAAAATATTCACCAGAATTTCAGTAAAAGATGTTTGAATGAAATCATGTGCAAAACTGGTTTTGTGTTTTTGCAAGCTATAAGTGTTTGCAACAGAAACCAAAAATCTAAATTTCCACAGCCGTTTTCATTTACATTTTCAGCTGTGATAAAACAAGTGAGACATTTTTGCTGAAATGTTACTGAACATTGACTCATCTGAACAGTTTTACTCAGCAATGTTTTTTTTTTATAAAAGAGACTGCCAATTGCATAAAATATTGATGTATAATGCAAAAAAACAAAACCTCATATATATTAGCTTTGGTATTCACAAGCTGGATGCCTACACCTTAAAAAAAATAAATCTCTATGCTATATGTGGTGTTTTCTCAGCCTATTCACGAGAGCTTCAAGTGGGGATCACTTACAGAAGAAATTATTTTGATTTTCCCTATTTTTGTTTTGTGTCTTCAAAAAATCATAAAAGCCCAAATACAATTTTCCGTTTCACAACTATATTGTATTTGAAAGTGATAAATCATCATACTGTTCTTCCCTCAGAAAAGCAATCAGTTTCAAGGCTTCTTTCAAGGCAGAGACTGTAAGTTGTGTGGGTGAGACACATGCAAAAGTTTGCTAAGTCAATAATAATGACCCAAGTCTGAACTCTCATGATACTTCTTCAAAAGAGAAAGGCAGGGGAAAAAAAAACAGGTGTGGCTCACTTCGGGCTCTATTTCACCACAAAAGATCTTGGCTCTGCACCCAGGGTGAGTTATTCAGCTGGGCAAAGGAATCGTTTTCAAAGGTACCTCTTGAAGAGATTTGTTTGGGAATGAAGAACTTATGCCTATGCACCCATCCTTTCCCACGGGACTCTTTCATGCTGGCCAAAATTGTTTTGATGAGTTTGGGGACCATTTGTTTGGAATGCTCTGATTAAATAGAAAGGAGCAATGAAGTACATGGAAATGCATGGTTACTCTACCAGGTACCTAGGGGAGACAAAAAATTGGGACATCTCTCTACAACCAAAGTAGTATGAGTTGAGTGTTTGGGAAAGACCCTGAGAATCATCTTCTAGGAAAAGTGTTAAATTAGGAAGTGAAAATTAATCACCTTTTACAATGTACATAATTCACTGTTTTTACCCCCAATGAAAACACACTTTACTGTTTCAGTCACGGCGTTTGTGTAGCATCACAAATGCTGGAGCTCTCTGGCTAAGCTAAACTAGGCTGATGCAGGAGAGGGAAAGGCAAAAGAGAAAATAAAATGGGGAGGAGAAATGACATGCTGAAGAGGGAATGTCAGCAGGAACTTTGGGTTCATATTCTAGATATTTAGGCTTTGTCTAATTCACATGGGAATGTAAATTGCTAACACATGCACTCTCTCTCTCCGTCTCTCACTCAGTCTCTCGTCTTGAACTGGTTTGCACTTATTTCAGACCAGAACAACAAAGGCCTACAAGGGTCATGGTATGTCACAGTTGACAGTGGTGGCCTGCGACAGCAGTGATATAGAAGCTTGTTTGCTTGTTTCATCTTTCTTCCTCCTGACTTTCAGTGACTCACAGAAACTGACTACAGTCGTGGGAGAATCAGATTTTGCACTTTGTAGGTGATTCCACAATTTCCAATTGTTTTTTCTTTCCTGTGCCCCCCCGAAAAATCAAGATTTCCTGTGAACTGAAACTCATGACATGTTAGATTGTTTTTGATCAAATTGAATTGTGTCATCCTGATTTCAATCTTTTTAATTTTTAAAATAAATTTTACACAAAAATAACATATTTAAAAATATTTTTGAAAGCCCAAAGCATTCTGTTCTAAAAGAATCAAAATAAGCTTTTTTTTTTCAGAGAAGGCATCATTGAAATGAACAGGTTTTTCAAAATGTGCTGATTTTGATACTTTTTCTTACCAGAACCAATAACAATGCCTGAAAAGGGGAGAGAACCGCGTTTCATTAACTTAAATCAGTCAAAAACACATGTAAAAAAAGTCAACTATGAACAGTTCCTCCTTTTTCTAGAACTTCTTAGCTCATTTTCATGTTATCTGCTAATGCTAGTGGGAGTCTTGGAAATTCCTTGTTACAGTTCTTTTAACTTAGATTGACACAACTGGATGCAGTTTTCTACATTCAGCTTTTCCTTACTCTTATGTAATTGGCTCAGCTGTACTCATCCTGGTCTCTAACTGCTAGAGATTGCTTTAAGCCCTGAAATATATGGTTTAATATTCTTTTCCAGAAGGTTGTCAGCATGAATCATTAGAAGCTAAGTTATTTCTGCTACCCGTATTAAGGTTTAGCCCCTCTGGCATCTTGCTAGGTTTTGGTTTCAGTGACTTTTGGTGTCAGTGAGTTCCACAGTCCACTTACATGGAAAAAGTGTTTCCTTTTATCAGTTTTAAATTCTGCACCTTTTCATCCCACTGAATGCACCTTTGCTCTTGAGAGACAGAGCAGACACTCCTGATCTACCTGTATTAGACCCTTCATTATGTCATATAGTTTACTATGTCCCCTCATATTCTTCTCATTTTTAAGGTAATATCAATTTTTAAAATCTCTCTTCACATGAGAAGATGCTCTCTGCTTTATTAGCACAATATGGGCTCTTATTCTTTCTGCATTTGTGCACAATTTCTTACTAGAACCAAAACATTCATCAAGCCCAAATTCACTGACTCTGAAGGCTTTGGTCTAGCTGCAGTTAATGTCCTTTAGGATTATTTTTATGTATAATTAGGTATGGTACAAGAATTACAGGATCAGTGCATTTGAGCATCCTATTATATTGTCCTTTTAAATGGATTATTTTAAAGCCATTTTTCTTAATAGCAGACAAGCACATACATTCCCTAGGGTTTTGTTTGAGAAAATAAAAGGATAGCAAGTGTTATTTGGTAGGTGTTCAGAGGCGTAAGTCACAACTGCACATCACTGCTTAAATGGTAGTGTATTAGACCTAATGATGCCATTCTCTTGTGGCAGCTTTTAAAAAGGTGACTTTTACAATATGGTCCATGGAGTAATTCTTGCACATGCTTTAAACTTCCCTTTGATATGTGAAATCACTTCAGCATGTATCAGCTTAAAGCAGCCACTACCTTCCTCAACACTAGCTCACTAGATCATCTCAATCATCTGGTTGCACCATCTCAGAAGGCAGCGCAGAAACACCTTCTTTTGCACACCCAGGAGCTGGGAAAGAGTTGTGATTCCCCAATATGCCTAGCAATGGCTAGAAGGTACCAGTAAATGCAGTAGTCTGGCTCCTGAGTCTTGATAATACTTGCATTCGAAAAAGACTTTGAGATCTGCAGCTAAATTGCATTACAAGTGTAAAATTCTAATGCCAATAGGAGTTTTGCCAAACAGTCTTCAATGGAGTCTGGATTCCTTTTATAACTGAAGAGTTTTAAGGGCTGGCTTATCAACTGGTGTAAATCAACATAGATCTATTGAGGTCAGAAGTGGCAGTATGCTAGCTGAGGATCTAACAATAATGTTCCATTCTGGTGTACACTGAAAGAGTGTCTTATGGATAGCCAGCTGCTTCCCACCTTTTGGGCTTCATTCTTGGGGCACTGACAGACTCCCATTGGCTTCACTGAGCATTGCAAGGGACTCAGGCATACAGTTAGTGAAAAGTGCTTCCTGCTCCTGCATTAAGCCCCCCTGTGGGTTCAGAGTTCATGAGCAACTCTGTGGAGGGATGTAAACAGGGCTGCCATTGGCTTAAAGAGCCTATAAAAGAGAACCAAAGGGGAAGGGACAGTAGACTAGCCTTGCTGTGTAGGCATGCAGTTGAGCCAAAGCTAGCTGCACCAAGATGAGATTTCCAAACAGCCAGAGGATAAAGGTTGCAATCATCTGGGATAACCTGCAGCAAGGAGGGGAAGACTGCCCATTAGTTAAAAGGAGAAACCCCTATGCTTGATTAGGGAGTCCCCTGACCAAAAGGAGAAGGAGCTCCAGGGCATATAACCTCAGCACCTTGAGGAAGGCAGGCTGTCTTGCCTCATGTGTTTTGGGGACTGGAGCTTCTGGGAGAGAGGGGCTGCCATGGTAAACACAAAACCACCCTGAGAAGTGACAGCTCCAAAGGGAAGAAGTGCTGGCAAGGTGTCTTTTACCCAGAGTGGGAAAAGTATTTGTTTGAAAGCTGTTGCCTGTACTTTTGTTGAAGTTAAGTTTACAACTGGAGGTCCAGGTGTGGCTATTAGGGGTGCTTAGGATCCCATGCAAGGATGTCAGAGGATCATGCCAAACTTGGATCCTGCTAGGGGCAGGGACTTGCGATAGGGTACAGTGACAAGTGGAAGCAAAAAAGGAGGCCTCAGAGAGCAGGTCCAGGCAGCCTCAGGCCAAAGAAGGCTAGGGCCTGAGCCCCAAGGAGGCAACAAGGACCAGCCAGAAGTTGATGATAAGGCTAGGACTGAGGAGCCAGGATGGCACAAGTAGACACAAGCTTAGGAGTCTGCAGCCAGAGTAACTGGTGGGCCAAAACAGTCAAGAGGGCTGAAGCCTGTACAAGCTGGTGTGAAAAAATCTGGAGTGACATCTGCCAGGTATGGGTGTGGCTGTAGGGGAGGATGGAGGCCAAAAACATAGCCCATAAGGTACCTGGTGTCCTAGGATGCCAGTAAGGCCAGAAGGGCCACAACTGTTTTTCCAAGTGTCAAGTTTGCAGTGGACTGGGCCCTCGGGGCAGCCTCGCAAACCCTTTGAGCAACATCAAGGTGTGGCAGGAGAAATAAGGAAGGACATCGTGACGGGTCAGAGTGAGCAGGAGCTACTTCTCCAACAGGGGGTGTCCCAGTACTCCTCGGGCACAAATCCTGTCACAAAGCTATGCTTTAAATTATTTGTATCCCTATAATCTGAGGGCAGAAATTCTGAGGATTATGACGAGCTGGCAGACCTATGTTAAATATGCCACAACAGAAATGAACTTTAAAGGTGTCCCTAAGAAATTCTTATCCCTTGCAGCCAATTATTTGCATAATGGAGGAAAATAAAGATTATTTCATAAAAGTCAGGCCTGTTTAACTTTAGAGCTTTTAAGTCAGCGAAAATGCATCAGGCAATTATATTATACTTAAGGCTGAGATAATGGAACAATGAAAGATGTATGTTTGCATTTTGTAAAATTAAACTGTATGCAGTTATTTATCTTTTACCTTAATTGTTTGAGCTTGTTTCTAATGTAAACTGTTGTAATTTTAAATAAATATAATAGAAAAAACTTTCCTAGGTATCGGAAATCCAGAGTAAATTTACTTTGCAAATAGGCTTTGTAGGTATAGTTTATGCTGGTATTCTCAAACTGACACTTTCATTCAAAAAATATTTTGAATTCTTTACTGTAGAGTCGATTGTCCCTGTGGGGTTGTAAAGAGCATTGGACAAAGTAGCTTGATTCTGCATTCTCAGGTCTTTTTTTCTTTTTAAGTTTTCCTCTAGGCATGATAGATGCCTATATATTTGTAAACAAAGTGTGTGTGTGTGTGTGTGTGTGTGTGTGTGTGTAGCAGGAGAACCCAGTGCAGTCCTGTATATCACAAGAGCTTGAGGAGGGAAGAATTTCCAATTACTGTCATACACATGTGGCCTGGTGCACAGGATGCCTTTATCACCTGTTTTCTTGCCTCAGTCCCTTTCTCTTTGCCTCTTTCTTTACAGTAAAGAGAAAAGATTTTTTTGTCTCAAAAATCTGTGTGATTGTCCCATCTGGTGTCTCTGTAGGGAGTAGCGGTTGCTGCTATATAAGAATGTAGGTGTAGTAGTAGGGACCGAAGGGTATTTTCTATTATGGCAGGCTAGGCAATAGGAATCTTCATCCTTGGAGATTTTTAAGGCCTGGCTTGACAAAGGCCTGGCTGGAATGAACTAGTTAGGGATAGTCCTGCTTTGATCAGGGGCCTGGGCTAGATGACCATCTGAGGTCCCTTAGACCCCTAAATTTCTATGACAGAGGACAGCGTGGACTGTGGCTTGTTGTGCCAGATAATGGTAGCATAAAAATAATGTGGTTGTTGGGTGTGTCTACGTTGGCAAATGCTCCAGGGTTTACTTTGAAGCATTAGCCAGCTCCTGGGTGTGCAAAAGAAGGTGTCTTTTTGTGCTATACATGCAAGGCAAGCATCTAAACATAGGAGGAAGTGGGAGCTGATTTGCTGCTCATGGCAGCAGTCTGCTTCTGGCCCTGTACCACACCCCTGCAAGAGCCAGGAGGAACTCCAGGCTCCCCCTGGATACTAGTTCAGGGGCTGGCAGGGAGCAAGGGGCCAGGAGACAGCTGTGTCCTGGTGGCAGCTGGAAATTACTCCCTGCCCTTGGGATCTGCCTGCTACTGGGGCGGGCTTTGCTATTGGAGCCTGGGCAGGGACAATGTCCCCCTGCCCCAGCAGCAGGGAGCTCCTAGCCCCCACTCAATGATCTTGGAGTGGGGGCTGAGAACAATAATCTCCCAGCCCCTGCTCCACAGTCATGGAGCCAGGGCTGAGAGATGAGAATCTCCTAGCCCCCACTCTGTGATCGTGGAGTGGAGGCTTTGAGCCCCCTGCTGCTGGGGCAAAGGAACACTGTCCCTGCACAGGCTCCAGTGGCAGAGCCTACCCTGGCAGCAGGCAGCTCCTGGGACCAGAAAGCAGTCTTCTGCCCCCTGCTGCCTGACTGACCAGGAGAACATTTGCTTACAGTCAGCTGTCTACACATCCCATTCAATGCAATAATTACTCCCAAGTAAATTTGCTGCTTGTATTTACAGGTAGGAAATTTACCTACAATTACAGCAAATCACTGCATAATAAGCATCATCATGTGTAAATGGTGATGCTTACTGCAGAGTAATTTGCTCTAATCTCAAGTAAAGTATCTTGTGTAGACGCGTCCATTGAATGCAAACTTGCTGTGCCTTAGTAAGAACAACACAGGCTCCAGTTGAGACCAGGCTACTCCTATGGGAGGTGCTGCATACACAGAAATTACACTGAAGATTGGACAATATGAATAAACATAAAGGGTGGATATGATCAAAGTTATTCGCCAATTGGTATTGCCTTAACCAAACGTATTGTCTTTAAAAGGCCATCTTTCCTTGAGTATGGTTGCCTCACTCCATTCTAGCAACTGCTGAAATGACTGGGGGGGACAGGAAAAGAGGAGGAATTTGGGGAAAGAGTGAGTGAATGTCTTCCTCTAAGCAGCTGAACTTGAGAGATGAGGAGGTAATATAATGATTTTTTTTTAATTCCACAGACAGTTCTCCAACTAAGCTGAGGCTATGAAACCACTGGTCTCTTGTTGCTGGGTCATGTGTATGGATGGACACTACTCTGTCAGGAAAGGAAACCCCAGGTACAAGCAGAGATGCTGAGAAGAGGCTTTGATATAGCAGGAATTTTTATTCTAGTTTCCCTTTTTTCTTTAGGAAGGAAGGAAGGAAGATACCCTCAAAACACCGATACAGTGTTTAATTACCTGGTCATATATTACTCTTTTTTTTCCCCCCACAGGGCTCCTGTCCCATTGTGTGCACACAATGGATGATACTTGCTTAGGGAGTTGCTATTCAAATTATATTATGTTTGTTGTTCACTGTGGTCCCAGAATTTAAATTGTCCAGGTGAGGAGGCAAGGAGGGTTTAGTGTGTGTGGAAAAAACAACCTCGCCCTCACCCCGCAAAAAAAACCCCCAAAAACAAAAAACAAACAAACAAAAAACCCCACGAAACAACCCACCCCCACCTGCTTACTTTGGGTGTCTAATCAGAGAGGCCTAGGACTTCAGTTCTTCAGTGCATTTTGTAGCATTTTCTGTGTTCAAAAGATAGCTCCCATCAGCTCAGCGTCCAGGCTCTCAAGTAAAGCACCTAGAAAATGAGGAATATGCAATGAGTGGCCACCTGTGATTAATTGTAAGCCAGCCTGCCTAGCATCAAACAGGAACTCTATGATAGTTGCAGGTCTTGTATCTAGTTCTCTCAGGCATCATTCAATTGCCTTAATTATGGGAGAATTGTTTCTATTCTTGCAGTTGTATACCTCGGGTACCGACTTGTTGCAGCTGGAGAGCTGCTTTGATAGAGCTTGGCTCCAATTATGGGCTGCTTTCAACCAGGCTGGCACCCCTGTTGCTGCAGTCACGGCTCCCTATGATGGTTCTGCCACCACTGTTTCTCCTTGTTGCTTGGCCCCTGTGTGAGCAAAGCCCCACACCACCAAAATCCTGCTGAAGTTCACCAGCTGCACAGGGCAGGTAAAATAGCTCTGCCTCATCTGGACCACAGACTCTTAAATTTCCAACCCCTAGCCTGCCTTGTTCTCTAGACACCTTCCAAATTCTGCAACCAAAGAGGTAGGAGTCTTACAAATTGCAGTCACCTTCACTACCCAAGCCCATTTCATCCCCAGATTAGACCTGCCTTATGCACTGAATGAGGCAGGGTGTTGTAGAACAAAGCAATGTGCAGTCATATAATTAACACTGTCCTGGCATATACCCACAAAAATGAGCCAAGTTAAGGTTGCACTTTAACCTTGATTCTGGCCTAACCTAATTTTTGACTTTGTGACTTTAGTACTGTTCTTTTAAGAGTTGTTCTGTGTGTAATAATAGAATTTAGGCATGGCAGGGCCTGTTTTACTGGTCCATTAATGCATGATTAGGGCACTTAAAAGCAGAAGGCTCCAGGCCTCCTACCTCACAGTGCACCCAAGGCATGTATAAGTGGTTCCATAAAACAGGCCCCAGCGTGTCTTAATACTGCTATCAGAAATCTGAAGACTCATTTCAACCTAGGCTATGAGTGAAAACTCCTAATGCCTAGCAACCAAACAGCAGCTTAAGATGAGCATTGGGTCTCTCCTCATGCCTTGCATAATCCAAATGATTTGTCCTGAAAAGTACAGTTTCTGCTTTGTAGCATTCTGAGGAGTTTTAAAAACTCTCTAGATAAAGCCAAAGATTTTGAGTAAGGAAGTAAATGCAACTGTTGATTTAGCCCGGAGGGACTGTTATAAATATGTGTCTGTTTATTTTTCCAGCAACATGAAGGAAGAGTCTAACAAAGAAAATCCATTGGATTGAAAGGTGACTCAAGTGATTAATGACATATTCGTTTAGCACATGGGGTGGTCTTATTGATTTCAAGGTGAATAACATGAGGAGGGGGAGGGGAAAGGTTGTAAAAGTGAAACCCTTGAAAAATTAATTAATCACAGAAACAAAAGTATTAGCCTTCTTGACATGTCTGGAATTCAAAATAAAGTTCTATCTTGCAGGATTCCTGCGGTTCTTCTGTAAAACAAGTCTGCTGCCTGTTTCATATGCATGCAACATATCAATAAATTTTTAATTTCGTTTAAGTTTGGGCTTGTTAGCGGGCTGTGCCAGAAGAGTTTTTGGATGGCTGCAACTTTATTTTATTTTTAACATAGGGAATTAATTTAATGGGAGAGATTCAAGTTTGAACGCAATGCCGATGAGGAAGAGTTTGTTTATATATGTAGCAGGATGGGTTTCAAGCAAAGTTCACAGCTTCAGGGTGCAACGTAATATATGAATATTATCACCTGTATTGCAATAATACCTAGAAGTCCCAGCATGGGCCAGGCAGTTTACTAATACAATACCAGACCTACCTATAAAGTGAGCCTAACAAAGTCCCTTAACACCTACAGACCTGAGCACAGAAGAATCCAACTTTTCCTGTTAGGTTGTTACCTGAAAGGCAATTTCCTATTTAGGATGGTCTTGACCCGTTTTGAAGATCTGGAGTGAGATATATATTGGAATTGCACTGGGAATTGGAACCATCAGAGGAGCTACAAGAAGGCTTGCATGATGATAATGCCGTACAATATCCCATTCCAGAGGTAACGAACACATAGATTATGGTGGCCACAACCTCATCCAAGAGGTCATGGAACAGGCCTCCAGCAAGCTTATTGTGGGAGTATTTACTTGAGAGTGACAGCTGCTCTATCCTTTCAAAGTATTGTGCACAGTTAGATAAGGAATATAATTTCCTATAATTTTCTGTAGGACAGTCAGCCCCTACAAAGCTTCTGGGAAAAGAAAATCATTCTCCATTACATTTTACAAGACTTTTCCACAGAGGACTGTGGCTGGGGTATGGAATAGACAACAGATTCAAGCTGTCAAAGGTCATGTTTATCAGGTGTTTATATGATTTGACCAGCCCCTGGCCTTCTTGTTAGATAGTTTGTGTTGTAGGGAATACTACATTCAGAAGCAAAAACAAATATAACTTCACTGGAATTAATTTAAAACCATCTGTAGGGCTGTTACATAGAACCTTTATTACCAGGAGCAGCTAACAGACAGCATGATTGCAGAACAAAGGCTAGCTTGACTGGTGGAACATCAAGACCATTAAAAGGAGAAAAAATAGTTAACACCTGTAGAATACAGATTTTAGAAAGGATCAGGTTGATTACAAGGTGCCATGAAGTCAATTGACTCCCTCAGCATTGCCTGACTAGAAGTGCCACTGCCTGTTCCAGGCACTTGGTTTTAAACTTTGGCTAGAGCAAGGATCAAAGAGGGTACAAGTGCACCAGTACACCCCTCTTGGATATGCCTCTGGTTCTATGTGTATTCTCTCTTGTGCTTGGCACCACTTCTTCTTCAGCAATCCCTCTCAGTTGACGATGACTGTCTTCCATGATTGTCTTATCGGTGGGTCTAAAGATGGCTGATGAGGCTAATCCAGGATCAACAGACTGTCCCAACTCAGGCATGTGTTTCTGGGTGGGGTGGGTGGCTCCAGATTCTTGATTTGGTCCACAACATGCTGTTTATGCTGCTCCTGCTTTTCCATCTCTTATTGTCATTGTAAGGTTTCAAAGTTCTGAGATCCTTGAGGCAGATTCTTTCTCCATTTGAAGCAGTTCTAGGTGATAGTCACCTATGAATTGATGTCAATGTTGCATTTTTTTCAAGTTGGCCTTGAGGACATCCATGAAGTGCTTTATCTGGGCTTCTCTTGAACATACACCTTGACTCAACTGGGAGAATAAAACTTGATTAGGAAGTCTGGAGTCAGACATATGGATGATGTGACCAGCTCAATGAAGTTGATGTGAAATGATCGTCACCCCAATGCTTGTGGCATTTGCTTGTGAAAGGATGTGAATGTTGGCGTGCCTGTCTGCCACAGGATTCAAAGAATCTTCCTCGGGCATCGTTGATTGTGCTTCTCCAATGACTTGAGGTGTCTCCTGTACAATATCCATGTCTCAACTCTGTACAGTAAGGTGAGGATCACATTGCTTGATAAACCATGAGCTTTATTTTGGATTTGATATCGTGATCTTTGAACGCTAAGTTCCTCAGGCATCCAAAGGCTGCACTTGCACATTTGAGGTGATATTGGATTTCTTTGTTGATGTCAGCCTTCTGCAAGAGAGATCTTCCAAAGTACTGGAAATACTCATTGTTCTCTAGAATCTCACCGTGAATCTGAATTACTGGAGCTGGGAACTGCTCATTAAGAGCTTGTTGATGGAGAACCTTAGTCTTCTGAATGTCAGTCCCATTTTCTTGTATGCCTCAGTAAAGGTGTCAACAATTGCCTGAAGGTCTGCTTCTAAGTGAAAACAGACCACAGAATCATTAGCATACTAGAGCCTGATGACTGAGGTCAGGGTGGTCTTGGTTTCAGCTTGGAGTCAGCTGAAATTAAACAGCTTACCATCCATTTGGTAGTTGGGAGCAAATTTGCTCCTGACAGGCTCATGTGTAGACACGCTCTCAGGGAAAGCTTATTGCACAGTAGGCTTTCTGCACATTAATTGCACGTGGTGACAAGGCAAGAGGGTAATTTTCATGGTTGTATCTCAATACCCCTCTCAATAACTGCATGGAAATTTAATTTGCTCCTTTGAAGGGAGAATTTCTTATGCTGCCATGGTGAGGCAGAAAGAGGACTTAGTCTAAAAGGATATAAGGGTCCCATATTTTCAGCTGTATATCCAAGAATTTGGGTGTTCCTACTTCCTCCCCAACCTAAAGGAATGGATGGAGCCATGTCTCATTTTTCCCACTCTTGAAACTTGCCAGTCATTGTAGCTTAGCCAAAATGGGGATGACAACTTCAAACTCACTCACTATACCACAGAGCAAAAGCAGGGGGGAGGGTGATATCATGGAAACGTGGGATGTATCATGATTCTGAGGGGAGTCTGAGTTTTAGTGGCGATGTCTACATGAGACACTGACTTCACAATAACCCAAGCTACTGCGTAGTAGCACCAATGAACGGCTTTTTTGTGACATCACTGTGCAGTAGACCGATACTACTGCACAGTGGCACTGCATCACTGTTGTTGCCCTGCAATGCTACTATGCAGTTAGTCTCAGGCTACTGCAAAGTCAGCGTCTCATGTAGACATGGCCAGTGCCTCCTGGGGCTACTCCTGAAGTGATGCAACTATGTAGTACTCCCTCCTCAGGTCTGTGCCAAAAGATAGAGGATAATCCTTTGTGCAGTGGCATTTCCAAAGTGCCTGCTTCTGTGTTACCTATGAAAACACACCTGTGCCACATAAGCTGTGCCTGTTATTTGTCTAATACACCTTAGCTTCCAGAATTTATCTTCTGGGGCAAGTTAAAAAACAAAGAGAGTTATGGAAATAGGCACTATAATGGAGATGGTCCCTGTCATCGGCACTGGTGACTGCTGCTAACTTTTGCTTTTGGTTCCTTTAGATGGCACCATTCTCCTGTTCTGCAGCTGCATTAAAACCTTATCTCCTCAGTGTCAATTAGTATTCATAGTACAAAAGGGAGAAAATTCCTTCATTACACCAGAGCCCAATACCACCAATATAATTGAGGTGGTGTCAGCATTTCCATCATAAGCTGTATTTTTTCAGTGAAGGGGGAGGTTACATCTGGGCTATATAAGTATGCAAAAAAACCTCAGCCCTACAGAGCAATTGAGTCCCTCCCTCCCTCCTCCTTTTTTATGTGCAGGTAACATCCAAGAATGCCACTTCTGGGGTGGTTTTCTTGTATGGCATTAAAAAATTTCAAGCCATGTAAGCACACCTAGGCACCTAAGTATGGTTCTATTCCACCCTGCTTGAGGTCCTGAAAAACAGTTAAGGCAAAAGGTGGGTGGGTCCTCCTCTTCTTGCTATTTTTGTGTGATTCGGTCTTAAGGTCACATAATACAGCATTGCAGAAGTAGGTGCATTCATGGATTTTTAGGGTCTTTGAACAGGGTGGAATAGAATCACACTTAGGTGACTAACTCCACATTGATGCCCGATAGGTAGAATAGAATCTGACCTTTGGGCTCAGTACAGCTATACAAAAAGCTGAAGCCTGAGTTGGTTCAATCTTTGCAGGTTAGTTTGACATGTGTAGATCTAACCAATTTGCAAGTGAATAGACATTCACTTTTGATTCCGGAAATGCAGCCACATGCCTGCAGTGGCTCAGGCTAGAAACTGGGGGTGCCAAAGCAAGCCCTCCTTTCCCTTTGACAGCAGCCAGAAGGCTGGAGGGAATCTGATAGAGGGGGTGGGGAGAGAGCTGGCCAGGCCCTGGCAAGCTGCTGAGTATGATTGGGGAGGGGTTTAAACTCCCACTCTCACATGTAGGAACCCCATCTGGGGCTTTCCTGGAGGGGGAGAGGGGAAGCAGCCCTTGCCAGGTTTGTCCCCAAGGAGGGGTGGGAGGGCCAGCCCAGGCCAGCCCCTTGGCGCCCACCCTTAGCAGTGCCCACATCTGGCTCAGCAAGGTGGGCAGATAGCAAGGCTGGCCCAGGTAGCAGCACAGAGGCAACACCATGCAGCTACTGGCAGGGGCCTTGGCACCCAGACTGGCAGTGTGGGACAAATCCTTTATGCCCACAGTCGAGGCTGGCTCAGAGGTGCTTATGGGCCTGAAGCCTGGCAGCTGCCTGCTGTGGGGGCACATGTGCCCACAGCCACCACTGCCACTGTCCCCCCTGCATGGTGCCTGCTCATCCATCTCACGTGGCAGCTACAGACAGATGAGGAAGCACTATGCAAGAGGTGCAGCAGTGGTGGCAGCTATGGGCACATGAGCCCCCACGGCAGGAGGCTGCCTGGTTCTGGGCCCCCACAGGCATCTCTAACCTGGCCTGGGCAGCCAGGGGCATGAAGGCCTCGTTCCATGCAGCCATTCCAGCTGCAAAAGCACCCACCCACAGCTGCAGTGGTGTCACTTCTGTACCCCTGCCTAGCCAGCCACCACCCATGCATGCCAGGCTGCATTGTCACAGAGCCACAGCCAGCTGGTAAGGGCCCTGACCCCATGGCCTGGCTGGGCCTGCCCCGCTATCCACCTGCCTCACCCAGGGCTGAGCTGTGCTGGCTTTGGGCACTGCTGCAGGCAGGTGCTGAGGCCTGGCCTGGGCACAGGTTGCTAGGAATAATCTGGGCACACAGCTCCCATGGCCCCAGCACAACCCTGGGAAGGGCTCTTCCCCCATGTCCCCGCCTGGGCCAGCACCTCTGCATCTGCCTTCAGCAGTGCCTACAGGCAGGCCCAGCTCCGCACCTCTAGCCCCAGCCTTAACCTCAGCATCAGGCCCAGGCGAGTCAGGCAGATGGCAGGGCCATTCCAGCCAGTGTCTGGCGACACCCCTGCTGCTAGAGTAGCAAGGGGAGGGGGCCAGACCCTGACAGAGCCTGCTCCACCCCAGCCAGGCAGACCCCAGCTACAGTTCCCTGGGGAGAAGAGTGGGGATAAAACCTTTCCCGGCCCTTCACCTTAGGAGGCCATGCCCACACCCTTGCTACAACTAGAAAGCAGAGGGGTGGGGCCAGCTCTGCTCTCTGGAGCAGACATCACAGCCCAGCCCAGCCCAGTCAGGGGTTGAAAAGTATATTGGGATGCTGGGGGACTCTGATTTAACTTAAACCAGGAAGTGGCCTGGAACATAAATTCCATAAACTGGTTTGACCCAAATCAGCTAAGTCTGATACTACATTCAACGAAGTTTATCTTAAACCAGTTTCAGCCACTTTGAAAGTGATTTATGTGCACAGAACATTTGTTCTGTTACAAGTTACAAGTTTAAGCTAGTTTCTGATCACTTTAACCAGTTTGTGTGTAACTTCTGTCCCTAGCCTTGAAGTCTCTGTTGATTTGACTGAGTTTTGGAGCAAGCCCTTAGTACTGCAATTCAAATGAATTTGCCAAAGGCTAGAGCACTTCCAGCTCATGTAAAGTGGTATAGCTTGCTCCTCCTTTTGTCACTTTGGCCCTTGGGTCCAGGCTGAGGTAGGGCCTTCAGGTTGAGGGAGAGGAACAGCATTTTCCATAGTTTCATAGTTTCATAGTTTCTAGGGTTGGAAGGG
>NW_017729022.1:122818649-122821689 GCF_001723915.1 Gavialis gangeticus | reverse complement strand
CCCCTTCCCCCGACGAGCCTAGTTTAAAGCCCGCTGGCTTTTCCAGCTACTTCTCTTAGGTTTCCCACTATGGAAGGGGGAGGACTAAATTACATTCAAAACTCCTGAGGAGTACTGCAGATAGTGGCAGCTGAATGCACTTCTCCTCAGCAGAGCTGACAGTAACATTTTCATCTAAACGATTATTGACTGAAAAGGATTTTTATCCAAAATATGGAAAATATTCATTTTGGTTGAAATGTGCTGCTGGTTCTTTTTCTTTTTTTGATTTTTATTTTTAGCAAAGGAAAACAAAAAATAATGGAACTTCTATTTGATGCCAGGAAAGCTTGCCTATGGATGCATCAGGTTTGGAAATAAATTATTGTGATTAAAAAACTGAAAATAAATTTTTCATGGATAATTTCCAGGATAACGCATCAATAAAATCAAACCTGAAAATGCTTTAAATTTCCCACAAAAAATAATTAGCATTCTTCCCCCCACCCATTCTTTCTCAGTCATTGCATCTCACGGCTTCATTGACCACAAATATTTACCCACTGCTGAAACCAATTTAAGAGCAGCTCTGGCCCTACGTACCCCTCTCCAGTTCACGCGGTATTATGGATATTGCCAGCTCTTGGAATCTCCCGTTTATACAGGCATCCAGGAATGTCAAGCAAGATATAAGTAGTGCAAACTGTGAGTTGAATCTGGTCCATTTGAATATCAAGGATTAAATTAATTATTTAACTTATCTCCTTGCAATTCCATGTTTTGGAAAGTTGTCTAAGCTTCAGAGGGTTAAAAATGGAAATCCTCGCCGCTGTTTCTAAATGTGCTGCTTAGGGATGGTTTGCATAAGGCTTGACATCATTTTAAGCATGGTTTTAGTTCATAAAACTGAATTGCAGTGAACTCCCCCCCTGCCCCCCACCCACACATCCAGAGCATGACCCCCCGGTAGGCAGTCTCTCTTCAGCATTAAACTTACATGTCCTATTCAAGAATCAGATCTCTACAAAGCGCTAGCTAAACAAAAGAAATGGTATGTATTGCAGCCACAGTACAGCCTTTTATAAAGAGCTATCATTGTGCCTTTGCATACAAAAGGTTTTCTTGAGAGTAGAGTGAAAATGTGTGGAGAAATTGTCTACTGAATGCAATTAGAAGGATCAAAACAAATAATGCAAAATCAAATGAGTTTGTGATAGGTAGCTGTAGGTAAGTGTCACGTATCTGTTACCTAGAGACCTCACGTCATGGACTTGCTGTATCACGGGCTTCAGTTTGCTAACAATGGACTAACCTGCCCTAGTACTGGGAGACTTGTATTGTGTGAAACAGGCACATAAATGTTGCTGGTAATGTGAAATTACAGGCTGATCATGTGAAAAGGGGGGAAAATAGTAATAAAGAATTAATTTTTCAGAGGCCATTGGGAGAAATAAGGAAGCCAGATGTGCAGCTGGAGTAAATTAGTGTAAGTCCATTCAAGTAAAGGCTGATCTACACCAGTTGAGGATCTGGCCTGAAGACTGAAAATTAGCAAGAGCAGAAATTAAGAAAAAGAAAGACTGCAGTTTTCTGGGTTTGGCCTTTCATTAAGATTCAGATTGTGACCTGCTGCTACATAACATGCTGCACTGGCAGAAACAGGAAGTCATCTGTACGAGAGAAAAGACAGGGTAGAAGTGAATCTTATAAACTAACTGAATTGGGGGTGCATAACTTTTTGAGAGCACCATCTCACCTCATCAGATGCTATGAAAGGACTAGAGAGAGTTTATAAGGTGCACCTGACTTCAGACGAATGCTGCTAACTACCTTTCTCTGTATGAGAGGGTAGTCACAGAAGGCTTCGTTTCCTAGAGCAAGAGGAAACCAGAAACCAAATTGCAATAGTGAGAATGACATCCCATTTCCTGGTTGACTTCTTGCTAGTCCTTGCTCAGACTTGTGGGAAAAACAAAACTGAGCCCCAAGACTTTAGAGTCTTTGGCAAAGGCTATCACATTTTACATGTAGGTACAGAACCTGCCATCATGGGACCCTGATCTCAGTTGGAGACCCTACATTTTTCTGTAATGTTAGTAATGAATAAAAATAAGAGTGGTGCAAAAAGGGACAAATTGAGCTTATTTAAAAACACCCCCACACATCTACTGCAATGCCAAAGGAGCAGGTGGAGGTATTCTGAACTTCAGAATGACCAATGCACTTGTTGGTTTGGAAAATATTTCACAACTTGATAAGAGCCTGAAATCCCATGCCTGCAAATAAGAATAGTGTATCTGGTTTTGCAAGAGAGGTAGAATGCATTTTTTAATGTTTGCATTAGGATTCATTTATAATTGAGCTTTCTTAAATCTTGTTTTTGGGCTGTTTGTATGTGTGCTTGTGTGATAACTTATCATGAAGCATGTTCAACAACAGTTTACAGTTGTTCTGGTCTTAGTGAAGTTCCTGAGAAACTGAACAGGTAAATGACTTGCAGTAATATCTTTGCCTTTCTGGGTAATGTTTTGGTCACTTTCCATGTTCACAGGACTTTGAAACAAGTACTTTAGAGAAAATATCACTGTAGCCACTGGAACAAAGCTTCACAAGTGCTGTTCCCCTCACTCCCCCTACCACAGGTGAGAAGCTAATTCACATTTCAGCTAGGTACAAAAGTTACCTATAAACTGGTTTAAGCCATCAGAAACTGGTTTAAACCTGTAACAGAACAGAAGCTCAGTGCACATAAACCAGTTTCAAAATGCCTGAAACTGGCTTAAGATAAACCTGGTTGAATGTAGTATCAGACTTAACTGATTTGGGTCAAATTGGTTTATGAAACTTCTGTTCCAGACCTCTTTCTGGTTCAAGTTAAATCAGAGTCCCCCAGTAGCCCAGCATGCTTTGCAGCCCTGAGCTGGGCTGTCTGCCTGCTCCAGGGAGCAGGGCTGGCCCTGCATCTGCTCCCTAGCTGGAGTAGTGAAGGCTGGCTGAGAATGGGGTGGGGGGGGGAAAATCAACGCCCCCTGCGGTGAGGGAGGGAGTGGGGCTGGGGTAG
>NW_017729022.1:122804713-122813649 GCF_001723915.1 Gavialis gangeticus | reverse complement strand
GGTGCCCCCCTAGGCAAACCCCAGATAGGGTCTGGGGCCAGGGAGGGAGGTTAAACACCCTTCCTCCACTCAAACTTACTGCTGGCTGCAACTGTGGACTACAAATCTCCAAGGCACCTGGAAGCAGGAAGAAGTGATGAGCAATCCCACAGAGTCCTGCTGCTGTAATTCTGGACTGCAAATCCTAGAGACCTCAGGGGCAGCAGGAAGAGGAAGTGAACACATAGCCAGAGAGTCTTGTTCTAGAGCACCTTGGCTTTTGGCCTGAGCCACTGCAGGCATGTGGCTATATTACCTGAATCAAAGGAAAATGTCTGTTCACTTCTGTTTCAATGTAATCTGTGCAGCTTAGACTAACCTGAAAAGACTAAATCAATTCAGCCTCAGGCTTTTTGACTCTTTGTACTTAGCCTTATAGTAAACAGCCCCTTTGTCTACAAATAGTTCTTTTGATATGAATGGGTCTGCTCATGGAGTAAGCTGCTTGTCATTCTGAGTAAAAACTTGTACTACTAATAATATGACAAAAGAAAAGGTACAAAATATTTTCCCCAGTTAATTGTGATAATTCTTGTACTAAGGGACTTTATACTTTTGGTGCCCTTGCACACTGTCTCTACTCTGCTTGTCTTCCCTTATTCATGAGCAAGAAGTGGACTCCCACTTTTGATGAGCCAGTGATGCCCATCTTTATTGCCCTTCTGTTATATTTTCTATCCGGCACCTTAATGTTTTTACCCATGATGCCTCTTCATGCTGAGGAAGCCGTCCTACAAAATATCTGCAAAAGGACCTCATTACTCTCTTTCCAAGTCTGCTTTTCCAACATTTATTCTTTTATCCTTCATGTGCTAGTGTTAGTGTGTAGCACAAAAACTAGTGCCTGTCTAATCATTTGCTTCTATTTCCTTCTCTTCTGTAATGTTGAAGTTGACTGCTCTGTCCTCCATTCAAGGGGATTTTTTTTCCTTAGGTACCCTTGTATCCTCACACCTGTTGGTTTCCAGTTGTGGGTAGATAGGGGAGCCTACATGTTGGTATCTGGAGACAAAGCTCCCTCCTGAGATAAGCAGCCCTTTGTGCCAACATGATGAAGTTTCTGGCAACACATCTCATAAGGGAGCGATGTGCCCAAACTTATCTAGCACTTCCTTCTTGTGGTGGAAAGAGGCTGCTGGTTAATGGTGATTTCTCAGGGCTCTTAGTTGGCTGGTGAAGCCTTTCCATTCCATGCCTGAAATCTGTCATAGGCACTTATTTATGAAGGAGTCTAACATTTAGGGTGTTGTTACATGTTACCCTTAGAACATACTCAATCTATTGAATGTTACATGGTGTAAAATTTAGCACATGCTCTAAGCAGCCACATGGTATCATTTACTACCATCTCTGACCTGCACAGCTCCAACTTGCTGCTAGAGGGCTGGCAAGCAGGGGTGTAGCTAGCAGCTAAGACACCTTGGTCCTTCCCCTGTTCTAAATTGGGGAAGGGGTGGGGAGGAGAGGGATGGAGTCCCCAAGCTGAGCTAAGCTGGAAGCAGCAGCAGTCTTCTGGAGATAACATTCTGTGTCCTGCACTCAACCCCTATAGTCAAGCAGACTTTATCCCCAACATTATTCCTCTCCAGCTGGGTGGCACCAGGTTGTTTCCATCTCTCTCTTATCCTTCTGGCTGGATGCAGGGGCTGTATACTGACCTCTGGTGAACTGATCTCAGCCCACACAACCTGATCCCAGCCCCCTCCAGCCTTACCTTAAGAGGGCTGCTCTTTTCACTCAGAGTTGGGCAAACACTGTGGAAAAATTCAGTTAACCGCAGTCACATGCAGTTAATTGAAATTTTCCCACACCTCCTGGCCTTATTTACCCTGATCCCCAATAACTTTCCCCTGACCAGTGGCTTGATGGGTGTTATTTTTGGAGTTGGAGGGAGTGGGTGAGGGGTGTGCTACATAGAAGGCTGTGGCTAAGTATAGACAGTCAAAGAGCCTGAGGCTGAATTGATTCACTCTTAACAGGTTAGTCTAAGCTGTGTAGATTGAACCAATAAGGAAGTGAACAGACATTCACTTTTGATTCCAGAAAAGCAGCCACGTGTCTGCAGTGGCCCAGGCCAGAAGCTGAGGGGCGATAGAGTATATGTCCCTGCTTGGCTAGAGTAGACAGCTTGGGCTGAAGCTAGCCTGCCCACACTGCAAGGGAAGGTTTACAGGGGAGGTGCAAAGCATCCTGGGGAATTGTGAGTTAACTTGAATCTGGAGGAGATCTAGGACAGACATGCAGTAAACTAATTTAACCTACATCAGTTAAGTCTGATACTACATCCATCCAAGTTTATCTTAAACTGGTTTCAGCCATTTTGAAGTCATTTTTCATGCATTGAACTTCTGTTGTATTACAGATTTGAACCAGTTTCCAATCACTTATATTGGTGTATATGCAATTTCTGTCCCTAGCCTGTATGACTGCAGAGCAGCTGGAAGAATAGAGCCACCAGGAGTAGTGGTGTGGTGGTGGCAAGAGCACAGCACCACCAGAAGAGGTGGCTCCTTGCTTCTACAATGCAAGCCCCCTTCAGGAGGGGGTTTACTGCACTGGGAGCATGGAGCTGCCAGGTGGGGCAAGGTGGCAGGAGCACAGAGATGGTGGAAACATTTTGCAAACCCACTCCCAACCCAGGAGCATGGGGGAAGCCTGGAGCACACCTCAACCTCCTTCTTGGCACTGGTGGGGCCCTGCCTGCCCCCAAGCAGTACCACCCCCTCAGCAGTAGAGCTCAGGAGGGTATTTAGATCATCCACAGAACAGGAGTGGAAGGAGACTGAGAGGGGTCCATCTTAGGGTTACCATATTTCCAAGTCCAAAAAAGAGGACACCTGTGCAGGGCAAGGGGAATATGATGGTGGGGGGGCAGTGATATGCCCTGCCCCTGCCCATTCTGTTGCCCTTCACTGAAAAGCCACCCCCCCCAGCTCTACTGCTGCCCCTCACTCTGGACCCACTAACGCCATCCCTACCAGTGCCCCTCACTCCCAAACTACAGTACCCTGCCCCCTACACCTCTCCCGACCCACAGTCCCCTGGCACTGCCAGTGCCCTGCACACCCAACCCACCGTCACCTGTCCCATTCCCCATACCTCTCACTCCTGTTCCCAGTCCCCTGCACCCCTCCCAGCCCTGCGTGTGCTCCCTCACTCCCAGCCTGCAGACCCCTGCCCCCCCAGCCCTGCTGCCCAAGCAACTCCCACATTGTACGCATGTTAGCTCTCTCTCTCAGTCTGTCTGTCTGTCTGTCTCTCTCTCTCTTCATGGTTGCCAGAGTCCGCATGGGGGGCACATGTCTGTCAGCAGCCAATCACCTTGCCTACTGCGCCCATCCCCAAACAACCAGGCCAGGAGAGCAGAAAACCCGAACATTTGCTCTTATTTTAATAATCTGCCTGGACGCAGCACAGGGGTCCAAAAGAGAGGACATATGGTAACCCTATCGGGGTATACTGAACAAATCCCTCTGGGTATCCTGGAGGACATGAAAGCCACATGCCTCCAGAGACTGGGCGGGGGACATGGCAAGCTCCTGCAGGTGGTGGCAGCGCTGATGGTGGTGGCAAGTGGGGAGCTCCCGCAGGCAGCCGCAGTGCTGTCAGTGGCAGGGAGGGGGGTGTGGCAAGCGCCAACCAGCAGTTGGCAACCACCCACAGATGCTGCTGCCAGCGTTGGCAACGGCCAGTGGCTATCACGGATTGCCCGCAGATACCAGCAGCAATGTCGGCAGTGAGGGGAGTGGGAGTGGTGAGCAGTGACTGCCTGCAAGTGCCACCAGCAGTGTCAGCAGTGCCATTTCATAGGGGGTGCACCGCCACACTCAGGGGGTACATGTGCAGTCACGTGTACCCCCTATGTGTCACCATTGCTGGAGGACCCAAATTGCTCTTCTTACCTCCATGGGAGCAGCCTGATATTACCACAAAATGACCTGGGTAGCATGACCCAGAGATACTCCTTGCCCAAAGTGGCATAACTTTGAGGTGCTCAGAGGGCACTCAGCATGAGTTTTCCTGCTTGAAAGCATGGACAGTGCCTTTAGTATGGCCTAAACATAACATGTATCAATACCCTTAGACTGCTAGCTTTTACAGCCATATGTTAGTACTGAGATTTGCCATCACATCTACCAAAATAACTCAACAACAATTGACCAGCTCATGTGCTAAGGACACTGCTTGTTGCACCGATCAAGATTTTATTGTTTATTTACATTTCCCCCGTCTTTGCTTGACTCTACCAGTTGTTTCTTTCTTAGGCTGTAAATTGTTTGCATCTGGGATTGCGTTTTCATACGGTGTATGTACAGTTCCTGGGTCAATGACTAGACCTTCTAAGTTCCTATAGCTACATTTTATTTATTTACATATAAAATTAAAAATGGACCATCTTCTTGCAGAAGAGAGGGATTTGGCATCCAACTACTGTGTTTTGCAATTCAAAATTTGTCTGTCCTCTGAAAAGTGGCTGTTAAAATGCCACCATGAAGTTCCTATTGATTCCATACCAGATTTGCTCATCTTTTAATTTAATGGGAGTATTTCCATTGGCTGCCATGGGCAACGCATATCAGGCCTTTTATATGAGAAAGGAAGGTTTTTCTAACTATCAGTCCTGTAAATGCAACCAAGCATCTGAAAATCTAGCTGGTACTTTCCTCCTTTCATGTCACTGGTAATAAAGATCTAGAGGCATATTTAGGCCTCGGTTACATAAATCAGTGGTCTCCAAAGTGGGGTGTGCACCCCAGGGGGTGCGCAAGACGATCCATTGGGGTGCGGGAAGAAAATATTAGAACTTCTATTTATATAAATATACATATATTGGGGGTGTGTGCTCAAAAATTTTTTACTGATAGGGGTGCGCAATCAAAAAAGTTTGGAGACCACTGACATAGATGATTAGAAAGCCCTGCACTTCAGTCATCTCATCTAAGGATGGCTTGCCACGGCCCCAAGTGAAAGAGTTTATGAGGGGTTGAGAAATCACCCATGCCTCAGTGCAGTTGTGATGAGGACTTCTTGTGAAGCCATTCGAGTGACTCTGGAACAATTAACCATACCTGAATGGTTTTGCTAAAGTCTGACCATGGCGGAAGCTGAGCTCATTTGCTTGCTAGATCATAAGGAAATGCAAAAAAAAAATCCCTCAGATTTCAAAGACTGCTTTTTGTTCAAAGTCCAAAAAGCAAGGTTAATTTTCGAGGAGAGAAATGCCAACTAAATGTGTAGGTGAGCACAAAGCAAAAGAGGGATATATCCAGAAAGCAAGTTATATTAATAGTTCTGATATAATAAAATCACACAAAATTATTATTACTTATAAAACCTAGAAGTCACTACACAGACCTTATTCAGATAATGCTCCCGTGGTACAAGATTTGGCCGTACGGGAGTTGACTAACTGTGGCAAATTGGGACGTACGGCTCAGACTTTTTGCCATCAATTTTTGTTTTCCTTTATTACCATCATGAAAATGTTAATTTTCTTAAAGACATTCCATTCTGAAATAAAAAAGCAAAGTTAAAACTATTTTTTTAAATCAAACATTGTGTTATGTTTTTTAAGAAAAACTATTTTTTCCATTAGATGTTTTGATGTTGGGGTAAAATGTTTGATTTGTTTTTGTTTTTAAAAAATAATATATATAAAACATGATCTAGAAGTGGAAATTTCTGTTTGAATTTATATATATATCAGTCAGAAATAACAGACATTTTCCAATCAGTCTTAGAATCATAGAATCGCAGAAAAATAGAGTTGGAAGCGACCTCAGGAGGTCATCGAGTTCAACCCCTTGCTCAAAGCAAGACCATCCCCAACTAGATCATCCCAGCCAAGGCTTTGTCTAGCTGGGTCTTAAAAACTTCCAAGAATGGAGATTCTACAACCTCTAGTAGTTGAAGGCTGCTATTTAATCCCCCTCAGTCTTCTCTTCTGCTGACTAAATAAACCCAGTTTCCTCATGCTCTCCTCATAAATCTTCTTATAATCCATTCCATTTTGCAGATTGGTATGGCGGTAGCAGCTGCAGCAGTCCCTCAATATGAGGAAGACAGTCTTCCAGTAGATAGAGAAGTCATTTCTATTGCTCGTGTCTTTGTTTAACATGAAGATGCTATTGTGCATCAGCAACTGCATGGTACCTTAATCCCATGACAAGAAGAACCAAGATGACTGGAGATTTTTGTTTCACTGCAGCCTTTATCTGCCATTGTGAACTATTCCTTCTTCATCTGCCTGCTCAACCACTGGGGTCTTTTATTTTTTGTTTTTGGATCACTATTAGTCTGGAACCCTCACTCAACCTTGCTGCCATGTGTGACCTTTCCAGGAGTACAAAACTCCAGGAAGCATCATTCTCTAGGTCAATGGCAGCACACAAGCCTTTCCACAACATAAAGGTTGCAACCCTTGGGAGGGTCATGTCTTAATTCCCATGACACTACCACCCTTTGAGGGATGTGAAAGGTCTGGTGGTGCTAGTGCAAAGCAAACATGACAGTAGTTTGCAAAGTCACATGACAGCCAGATTGGCTGACGCAAATAGGAACTGCGTTTGTTCTCACCTGTCAGTGAGGTCATAATGAGGGGTGAGCAGCTGGGTCACTAGCTCTGGGTACTCAGAGGAGGCACAAGAACAGCAGCTGCCACTGCTGCTGGCCCTGCCATTGCTATTGCCACAGCTGACCCAACTCTTGCTTCCACCCTACTGCCCAGGCCACACACTCTGCTGGTTACACCTCTGAGATCATGACCTTCTCAGTAGTACTCTAGTTTGTAACCCATAGTGGTCAAAATGGTTTGAACGCCCAAAAGATAGTATTAGACCTCAAGCTCTGATCCAGTAATGGGACTGATGGCCTATTTCAGTGGACAATCTGCATTAGTAAAATGAAACATGACAACAAGTGTTTGCAAGTTTTGAGGCTAGCAATGCCTAGGCATCCCAGTCATAGAGCAGTACTCAACTATGTTAGGTGCTGTACAAACAGAACAAATAAGCTGTTTCTGGGCTATAGGGGACTCTGAGCAGCTTCAGGATATATGAGTTCAGAGGTGGATTCAGAAGTATGGTTCCATCCTTACCACAGCCATTGTCCCCAAAGTCCCTGGCTGACCTAGAGGTGGGAGGAGATCCATAGTCATTCCTGCATCACACCAGCTGGGCTGCAGTGTGGACAGTGCCATCCACAGAAATAGTAGGCAGCTTTCTCCTTTCTAAGCCTGCTCTGGGCTGGTAAAGAACATCCAGAGGAACTGGGCAGGGATGGGGAACCCCCTGCTGCTGCTGCTGCTGCTGCTGCTGCTGTCCCTGGCTGAGCCCAACTCCCTGCTCAATGCAGCTGGAGATGGGGAAGAACCCTCTGAAGCACCACCCCCCACCTCTGGGTCAACCAGGGACAGCAGCAGCAATGGGTGGGGAGGGAAACATGCCACTGACCACAGAGGAGAAGGGAAGCAGAGGGATTCTTACCTCCTTCAGGAATTTAAAAGAAGTCTCTAGCTCCTGCTCTCACAATGTGGTCTGCACACCCTGATGGCAGGGGTAGGTTGGGAGCAGGGAAGTACAGCCACCCCTGCAGTGCCAGTTACTGCTGTCAGTCCCCTGCTTCACAAAATCCTGAATCCACCTATGCCAGTGATTAATAAGAGTTGGTAGGGAGGGGAAGGAAGTTGCAATATACTTTAATTTATTTTTCTGTCCTGGTTTACTAAGAAATTGAGAATTTTGAAAAGATAAAATTCATAATTTAATTTAGATTTCAAAATTAAATGTACAACTAGCACTAGAGATGGTTAAATGGGATACTTTGCAGGGGGGGAGAAGAATCCTGAAATTTTTTCCAGATTTTTTTTTACATTGGAATTTCATTAGAACCCCTGCCTTTTAAAACTTTTTAACCAACCTTCACGTTTACTGTAAAACAAAACTAATTTGTCTTGTGGATGTTCTACTTCTTTCATACCCAGGAGGATGGAGAAATACATGAGTATGAGGAACTGGACAGGATCTTGTTCAGGTCCATTTAACAGGAGGGTGGGGCACCATCGTTACTGGAAATTCAAGGAACTATGCAAGAAAGTCCTCTTGGTGTTATTGTTAGATTTTTGATCGAGTATGCCTAATATTTCTTTTCCACTTAATTGCATTAAAAAAGCACTACTCCATCAGTGACAGGCAATTCCAGGGTCACTGGAAGTACCATTATAGGTTAGGGTAGAAGGTATAAACCTCAAAACTGAGTTAGACACTGTATATCATTTTGGTATAGATATACATTCACTTCATTCAGCTTAACTTTTTTCTTCATGCAGTTGGAATTACCTTTGTTACATGCTTTTCCCTTTTTTGGAGATGAAATGCTTCAAGTTAACATTCATCTGTCTGCCTCACTTTTATCATGCCTTTGCCTTCTTCAAATGAAGCTGTCAACTGCTACTGTTTCTGTGCTCTGTAGAATAGAGAGCACACATATCAGCTGGGTTCCTGGAAACCTGCCGTGGTTGTAATCTCCAGAAACCACTTACGTCAAGATTCTTTTGCACCTTTTAGGAAAAATAATGGCTCTTCCTTATCCACTTGGTTGTCACTCATACTGTGAATTTCCTGGAAGTGGGCATTTATGCTTTTGTTGGACAGTAATTTTTGGAGTAGGTTTTCCTTGACACATTTATCCACAAGGAGAGTGAAGTGGTTAAACATTAGGCCTGTGTGAAACAGCTAGTATTCACTCTGGATTCAAATTTGGAAATTTTGATTTGGTGATTCGAATCACTGTCCCAAACTGATTTGGCTGAATCTGATTTGGAGATTTGGCTGCTGCAGTCTTGGGGGTTTTCTCTATTTTTTTTTTTCTTAAAGGGCTGGAGCCGTGGTGGGCGGGGC
>NW_017729022.1:122788483-122804295 GCF_001723915.1 Gavialis gangeticus | reverse complement strand
GGCAGGGCTCCCCCCAAGGTCCCCTCCCACCCCGACTTACCAGCTCCAAATCCAAGCCACCAGGGACTGCCTGAATCATCGAAGCTCTCCAAATCTTTTCCGAAGATTCAGAGAGCTTTGAATCGATTCGGACCTTTTAATTGGTCCCCTGATTCAATTTGATTCAGATTCGGAGATTTGGCCACAGAATTGGGGCGAATCTCCTCCGAATCAAATCAGCACCCAAAGCTTTGCACAGCCCTATTAAACATGTTAGTCGAATGTCACGTAGATGGTAGGGTAGTTTTGCACCTCATAAACTAACTAAATCAGAGATGCATATAAGCTTTTGTAAGCAGTAGTTTACTTAATCAGAGTACTTCATCTGATGAAGTGAGCTGCTGCTTATAAAAGCTTATGCACCTCTGATTTAGTCTGTAAGATACATATAACCCAACATTTTTCTATTCCCAGGAAGAGGATCTAGATATTGGAGGGCTGGCATGGAATTGGACAGTGGGAGAAGGACTATGTGCATGTGACATATGGAGAGATCTAAGAACAGAGGAGAGGAAACAAATACTAAATGAATGGGTGGGGGAAGAGTCATCATTTCTGTCAAACAGTAACTGCATAACTGGCTTGTGTCGTTGAATTCCCCACCATAAAGTGGCCACAATTTCCCTAAAATGTTATGCATAAAGACCTCTTATTATACAGACCCTCTCCTCGCTGTAGCACCAAAGCTGTGAATCTGAAAGCTTTTGTGGCCCTGTAAAGTGATCAAAGGGGTAACACTGTTTTGAGTAGTAACAATAATAAACATATAGCATGAATGCTCTGCAGTAAAAACAGGATTTTGGAAATTCCTTGTGCACCCCTAAGGGGACCCAGTTTTGATCCCATTGACATGCTAAATGCTCCCATTGCTCCTTCCTTACCACTTTCAAGACAATGCAGCAGTGCAGGAGTCACAGGAATCAAGGAAAATCCCTTGTTTTCCTATTGTGCTGCTTATTCCCCATGAGCTGCAGCTTCTTTAGGCTTTTGGAAGTGCAAATAATCTCTGCAGTGGGGATAGGGCTCATGTGATTAGGAAGAAGCTCTTCTCTTCTTACCCTAGTAAAACCTCACTGATCGCATTCCAGTATCTTCTTTCCGAGGAAGCAGGGCTGAAAAGAAATCATTCTGGGAAAGTCTCTATTTAAGGCTTTCTTTAAACCTGCATTCTCCCATCCATCCCTGCCCCTCACTGCATTCTATATAAAAGGTTTGGGGCTCAAAAGAAAATGAAAATATACAGAATCTCAGCTCCTTCTAGCGTTACTAAGCTCCTGCTTCTACTGACATCAGTGGTACAACTCATTGATATCAGAGGGTTAAGATCCAGATCTATTACTACAATATGTATTGTAAGAACAATGTATTTAAAAACTCACAGCTTCTGTCACATGTATCAAACATAGCATTATAATATAGAGCGTTCGGCCTTGGCTATGTATGAAATACAATCAATTATTTCCCTAAAACAGACACACATTATGAACTACATAAACAAAATCCCATGGAACAGAATGGGAATTTGAAATTAGGGGTGTACTATCCTTTATAAGTGGAGCAGTGTTTCTGAAGGAGTTGGCTGAAAGGATAATTACACAAAGGTTGGTAAAGCAATGATGGACACAATTTAACTAAGAATATGAATCATTTGCATTGGTGTCTGATGTGTATTAATATTGGGATGATGCTTATATTTACAACCTGTACTATTTTAAGCATAACACATAAAAAAGTCTAGGGAGAAAGCCAGCCTACATTTAAGATGAGAGTTTTCCCATTGCCTTTAATGGAGCCAAGATATCAATCCTAATAGTTAAAGACCTGATATGCTAAGCATTACTTTATCCTATTGAAATAAGAAGGCTCACTTGTGGAGCAAGGTGATGCCCACCATGAAAAAGGGTAGCAGTAGATAGCCCTCTATGAATACAACTCCATGAATCGCCATGGGCTTTTTTTTTAAAGCGTATCTTTTGCCTTGTGTGTCTTTAAGAGAAGTCACTGTACCTGGGGAAATTGTGTCACCTACCATACTTCCGTTTCTCCTTTCCGCTTTAGTCCGTTAGGATTATGAATTCTCTGGGGCAGAGACTGTTTCTCACCTATGGTCCTGATCTTGAAAAGACTAAAGCACAGATTTGGAGGCTGTGAATGTGCAGCACCTGACATAGTGGCCCCCTAATATCACTTGAAGCCTCTAGGTAGCACTGTCAATCATGCCAATGGGACAGCAGTGGTAGTAGGTGATATAAAGTCCTTTAAGAAATATTCAGGACCCAATGTAGCACCACAGAAGTGAGTGGGAAGTTTGCTATTAAGCACACTGGGGTTAAGATTGAGTGCTTAAGCAACCCGTGGGATTCAAAGTTAGGCATATCCAGTGTCTATTAACTTCACATCAAGCATGTATGTTAGTCTTGCATCAAGCTCTTTGTTTTGGGGGACAGCCAATCAGATCAGTAAATAGTTGATTTATGAATTGGCTTTATAAAAACAGATCGTTTCCTCAACTTCCTCTCACTTGTTTGCCAAAATTAAATGCATCATATCAGATTAGTTTCTTATTTGTTTCATCATATTTTCCTCTGCCTTTTTATTAAATAAACAACATTGCAAATTAAACATAATGCTAATCATTTTGACCTTTTAATAACTCATTATTACATCAAAATAGCAACAAATCGTAACTGACCTAAATTAATTTCTTTATTTATGAGCTGATGGAGCACAAAAAAAATTCCGAGCAGATTACAAATTGCTTTAAAATATTTTTTATGCAAGCTGAACAGCTTTCTTTAAAGTTTCATTTTTTTTGCCATAGCTAAAAGAAATCCTAAAAGAACTAGGAAAAAATGTTGACAAAATTGTTCTAAATTATAAACTTACATTTTAGAGTTATTTTATTTTATCATATGTGAGGAAATAAAGCAGCACAAACCTGTAAAATGGAAAAGAGCTACAATCAAAGAAAATGGGCAAAATACTTAATACACATTGACAAATGTGTTTAAGTAAAAAAAATCTCATACTATTGAATGTATAAGCAACGTTTTGTTCAAATAAGTCAGGACAGTATTATAGATTGCATTACAAAGTTTATAATGATTAGTATTTTCCTTTTAACCTGCAACAGAAAAAATGAACTGAGGCTATCTTAAAATATACCTTGATTTAGGAAATTGTCGTTTTGAAGTAAGCGCGCACACACTCTCTCTCTTTCTGTTTTTCTCTCCCTCCACCCCCGCCTTTTCTTTCTCTCTCTTTTTGTCTCACTTGCCAATTATAAAGCGTTCAAGATTTTCATTTTGGAGTTTATCAGAACAATTTTGTCCCAGCGACCCTGCTGTCTAACCCTGTTTGCTGAGTTACGCAGGGTTTGCTGACAAGTTCTACTTGAGTAAATTGTATTTAGACAACAATATATTTCATTCAGGTCTTTTGCAATGTCTGGACCAAGGTCAGTTTTATATTCTACTGAAATCATAAAGTGACACTTGAGATAAACAGAATGTTTACTCTCTCCATGTGAGCTGAAGCTGATATGTAAATTTATCCTTATTCTTTCATCAAATTTGCATTTACCCTCTTAGTCAAACACTACAGGGTTCCAAATCAAACAGCTTTAATGGTGGTCAACTCTTTATGACCGATTGCCATATCAGAGAGAAAGAAACAGCAATTTAGATTAAAATGAAAAGAGTAACACAACATCGCAAGCGTCATCCGGTTTGCAATAATTGGATAAACTTTTCATAGAAGTGAATGTGTTGTGATGCTTCACTGCCTGAAAAGCAATTGCTGTATTCTTCTGTTTTTATTATACTCCCTTTATCTGCTACAAACAGACCATACTCACCTGTCATTATTTTTTCTTTCTGATCAAACAAGGCAAGTGCCACTAAACAGATTTTTTTTCTTTTAAATCTACATGAAAGGAAGAGACCTGATCCACAGAAACAACAACAACAACAAAAGATCAGTTTTCTTATATCTTTAGTACTCAGGTGACAATGATTAGCCTGTAATAATGGTAGGACTTGAAAGCGGAAATAAAAATCCAGAGGTAGGTTTTTCAAGTCCAATTGCTTTTTAATGTAAGATTACCACATCTAGAAGGCAGCTCAGCAAAGGTTGATTGTTCCCATGAATGACAAGTTGGGTTAGCTCTATATAGTACAAATAGGTGCTCAGATACCATGGTGATGGGCACAGGATGAGAACCAGAACAAAATGGAACTGATCTCAGAAGCAAAGCTCTGCTAGGTACAGATTTCAGCTGCATGCCCCCAGGCCACAAAATCACAGGCAGTGAAAGACAATCACAATCATACTCACAGAACAACAGAGCTCTTCTAACAAAGCAGGAAGATTATTAGTACCTTTGTTCCTTCTGCTAGTCCTTATGTACAAAGAGAATGTGTGATGGGCTGTAGGCCCACGCGGGAGCATTAGAGAATTAAACTGAGACCACACAATTCATTTCATATCAGACCCAAATAATTTTTCCAGTCTGAATCTTCAGAGGACAGTGGCTACCTCATTAGTTAGCTGGATAAAGAAGCCCTTATAAATTTTTTTTTCCCCCTGAAGCTAATATTTTTTGGGGGGAAGATAGCCAGGGAGATAGATTCAGCAGGAGAATTCAATATTAACCAAGTTCAAAGCAAAGCAGGTGATGAGACAGGCTAGACAATGCAGCAAAAGTGCCCTTCCTTAACAGGCATGCAAATTATGTTTCCTGTAAGGAATAAAAAATGAAGACTGTTGGCCACGACTCTCGCTAGGTAACTGAAGGTTTGTGACTTGGAATGCTAGACACATTAGGAAATGGCTTGATCCAGCAAAACTACTGACATCATTCACACCATTGATACAAAAAGACAAGTGTCTATTCCCAACTTTAGTGCTTGTCTTATAAAAAAAAAAAAAAAAAAAAAAAGCAAAGGGGGAAAAAAAAGGCAGGGGACAGAATTTCCCTTTTCAGTGTTGCTGTCAAATGGCTATCTAATAGTGGCAGGGCTGTAGGAGAACAGATATCTGCCTCTCTCTGGAGCCTGCAAGTATTTCTGCCATTCATGAAGCCAAAGGATGCCACACACATTCTGTTTGTTCAACATAAGCAAACAGATTGTAAACTGGCTGATAATTTTTGTACTGACAATGTCATTTACAGCTGTCAGCCTTTTGTCTGTCATGTTTGCTTTATTCAAATATGAACCAAGTGGACCTCCTTTCCACCGCTTTCTTCTGCATTAAAATCACATCAATTCCCTTCCATTCTGTCTTATCTAAAATTCATTGGAGGCCAATCACTTGGATGAATGCTTTGGTGTTTCCATGGAGGCAAGAAGTCTAGTGTGGACTTCAGGGGATTAGGAAGTTTCAGATTTAAAGCCTTGAAGTGCACATTTCTTTCAGTTCTTTCTTTTGATTGCAAAGGGGAAAAAAATAACCCAGGAAATTTCAATATAATTTTATTTTTGGAAAGTGCCAAGCACTAAAGAAATCTTTCCTTGAATGTGTATGTGTGTGGGTGCACCCTGCTCTTGATCCTTAGTCTAAGCACAATTTATGACTCTGATCGTACCGACTAAGCTAAAAAAGTACTGTATCGGCATGCATTCTCTTGCTGCATCTTCAACGGCAGCTTTCCATAGGCTTGTATAATAAATTCTAACCCATCTTCAATTAGCTTGATTTGGATCCAGCTGCTTCCCATGGTGCTGCCCACAGGTCTGGAAGCATCTCCCTTTGTTAATAGAGGTCATGGCACTCTGTGTTAAATAATTCACATCAGACTGTCTGTCTAGAGGCAGCTGCAGATGTTGCCAGTTTGTTCGAAGGTTGCAGACAGAACTTTAACATTTAGCATTTCACATATATACACATACACACGCTCAAAGGAAAGAGAGACAATATATTTGTATGTTTGCATGTAATCATGCACAAAGGGTATTTTATATAGATGGGCCAAATCCTTGCCTGCTGTAAAACAGCAGAGCAGCAAGGTTTATTTCCTAATTTTATTTATTGGAGCAATGGTATAGTTAGGAGAAATGTTCGATAAGCTTTCAGGCACAAAGCACTCATCTGGTATCGGCTTGTTGCCTAAACCTAAGGAAAGGCATTCTGTGCCCCGGAACTTGTCTAATATCTCTCTACACTTGGCTCAATAAAAGGTATTGCCGAACAAATCATGTTTCTCACACATTCCTGGGCTATAGCAGCATTACAAGACCCTTACACCATGGAAGTAAATCAGCAGAGCAGTTTTCACCATTAGAGGATGTAGCCTATACAATCTGTGTCTTTGTGAGCACCTCACTTATTTTTGGTTTACATGAGTAAGACTGGCTAGGAATTCTGGGTACCAACACTGAGACACTTTCATGGGACTTAATTCTCCAAGAGAGAGAAAAAGAGAGAGTGATCACCACTTTTGGAAAAAAAGGACCCTGTTAAGTGTTCCCAGTATCTTAGTTTCTAAGCATTTAGGAACTGAGGTAGCCCCAAATTGCTAGTTGCTTTTGAAAATCATGGTCTTAAGCTTTATCAATCAAAACATGAAACACGAAACCACTCAAAATATTTATTGAAAAAGAAACATAGACACAGTAGCTCAAACAGACCCCATTCTCCACCCTGTAGATTTAAAATGCTATCAGAATGAACTGGTAATGTTTTACATCCACTTAGCACTCACTTTGCAATGACATCATTATCTACACTGGGACATAAAGAACTAAGGCCTGAATATTTAAATCTTCATAGGTACATCTAGGTACACACAGCACAAAAAGACACACTGCTCCCCAGCACACAAATGTTTTTACTGCTTTTCAGGACACTGTGTTGCACTATATATGACAATAAAGCTGTGCATACCCCATGAGGTAGAGGATTGTTAAAACCACCTGCAGCACAAGTTATTTGAAGACAGGCTTTCAGTAATTGAGATTCGGGGCCATATCCTTAGCTGATATGAACTTGTACTTGTCAATTTAAGTCAATGGAACAGCACCAGAGCACAGGATTTGGCCCAAAACTATCTCTGAGCCACCATTTTTCCTTTAAAATCTCTTCTCTACTAGGTTCATTTCAGATCCTTATAACCCAATGCTTCAAGCCATATATCAGAGGGAAGTAGAAATATGTAACAATAAGGCAAGGACCCTTGTTTGTTTTTTTCCCCCTCCCTTGCCTCCTGTAGTCATGTACTTCCTGCCAACCCCAAGAAATAAAAAATCATAAATCTGGTATAAAAAAAAAAATCCTGAGATTAACTTAAAAATAATGAAATATTTTAAAAAATGCTTTACACCTTCAAGTCTCTGAAATTTTCTAGTCTTGCCTTCTAGTCTCTGAAACTTGAAGGTTATACAGGTACCACATTTTCAAGTTTATTTTATGACCATGAGGTATAGTCATTTTTTTCTTGTTAATGAACCTGAGGTTATTTTTAAATCACATGCCTCCAGATGCTGGAGCTTTATGAAAAGCACTAACTACCACAACAACTCCCAGTAAAATTGCAAGCCTTGGGAGCAATGTCACCTGAGAGTGCAAATAGAGTCTAAAAGGCTACCAGATCAGAGTAGTGGGCATTTATTCCCTATTTGCACAGGTATAAAGGACAGCACAGGATGCAAGGCAGTGAAGAAATCTGCCTAAGGAGTGTCCAGTTTTAGAGAGCAATGCCAGGGCAGCACATCCATTGATTGCCCCACTCCATAGAAGACTACTGTGTAGCTGACTGCCCATAGGTTGGAACAGGGCAGCATCCTGAAGCAGTGACTCTAAGAAGCAGACTTCTTTTCATATCCAGAACTAAAGCAACAGGAAATCCTAAGTGTTTCACCCTAAAAGCCTCAACTTCCTTCCTCTTGGCTTCATTTACCTACTTGGAGTGGGGAATTAAGGGAGTGGGGAGAATCCCAGGCATCCCTGTGAGGAATTTCAGTATTCTGCTTTTGTCACAGGCTTTCCAGACTCGGCATTGCTTCCTGGGGTGAAGAGTCAGAACTCTTCTCCTAGCCTACCCTTTCCCAGCCAGGATCCATGGTTTCACTCCCTAACATATTAGGAGTGAGATTCTCTACTGTGCTTCTGGGCAGTATGGGAGAGAACTGAACTGAGATGTTCTCATGGTGAAAAGCAACTCTGTGCTTCAAATCCAGGGCTGTTCCTTTGGGAAGAGTTTGGAGGGGATTGAATTAATAATGGCAAAGTCCTCACTGTGCAATTTTTCTAGGCTCTCGCTTGAGTTTTAGCCAGTACCCATCACACACCTCTGCCACACAGCTGGAAGTGCAATTAGCTCCAACTAGCTCACCCAGTTAGGTGTGGGCTCTGCAGTCACTCAGGCTATAGAATCTGCCCACATTGCAGAGGACATGCAAGCAAAATCACTTGCAGACTGATAGTCTTCCAAGGCCTTCCCACAATTCCCCCTGATTGAGGGATGAGTGTTCCAGCAACTAACACAAATCAGTGGGGAAAGAAACCTAGTGCATCCCAGAAGAAGGCATCTTGGGATATCACACCAGACATGAGAGGAAGAGCGAGGATGCAGTACCAGAGGTGAGGCTTTGCTGTGAGAATGCATACATATGAACTGGGCTAATGTGAGCGTTCCAAGCTGGCTCCCAAAAACTTTGATTAACTGGTTGATCAAGAGGAAAAAAATACTTTGATATGTGCCACTTCCAGAGGGCAGTTGGTTACTCAGAATGTACAAAATCATTGAATACTGACTTTAGTGTTTTAAATGTATCCGGCTTCTCAAGTAAATGCATTGCTTCCACCGAAATTAGTATGGTTAGGTATTTAAAAAACCTGTACATGATTCACGAGGTAAACACACAATTTTGAAATAGGAATCCATAGTGTCAAAAACATTCTGACCTTTTGTGGTCTTTCTGAGTTTTTTGCAACAGAAGACTTGCTCTAGTATTTTTATATACTCAAAAAAAGTGAAAGCTGTCAGCTGGCTTTTTCTGAGGGGTGCCTAGAGTCTAAAAAGGTTGAGAACGTCTGGTCTAGACAGCAGCTACGAGACAGCGTTCCTAGAGTGGATTCAACAACCTCATTTCCAGGTTTAGTACTGGCGGGGGCAGGTGGGTGGGGCATACCCAACAGAATCCCACCTTGAGAACACCAGGGATTCCCTTAAGTGCATGTAGTAAGAGACCATCTTTGCACCCGGCTTCTGGTTAGACCTGGCCAACATTTTCTTTTAACAAATAGTAAATTCACAGAAAAACACAACTTTAGGAGAACCAAAATCATTGTGAAGCAAAGATCCATTTTTCTGGTGTTTACATATGCTTCAGTCCAAACTGGTATCTGATAGGGCTGTGCGAAATGGCTGTTTCATTTCAGTTTCAGATTCAGCTGTTTCGGAGGACAGTGATTTATTTTGGTGTTTTGGATCACTATTCCGTTTCAATTTGGCTGTATCTGTTTCAGAGTTTCAAAGCTGTTTTGGTGATTCAGTCATAGGCTATAATGGGGAAATCACTAAAATGACTATAACTTGCCTGATTTGGATAAAAATTGCAGGGATGGTAGCCCCTTCTGAGTGCATGAAGCCTGACAAGTTTCAAGGAGATAGGTGCAGGGTTTTTTATGAACCTGCACCCCAAACTATTCAAAGCAAAACTTGTATCACTTGCTGGCAACAGCAGCATGCTTTCATCCAGCCCTGAGTACTGGGAAGACTGGTGTTGCCACTGGCCCCAGCCAGCAGCAGCAGCATGCTGTCATCCCGCGTGCAGATCTGGGGTCCTGCGCCCCCCGGGAGAGCTGCAGGCTGTGCTGGACTCTTCCAGGGGCACAGGCCCCCAGATCTGCACATGGGATGACAGCAGGCTGCCGTCCCTCCCCCAGGGCACTGGGATTGGAAGGGACCTCAAGAACAGATTGCAGATGCTGCCCAGCTACAGATGTCAATATCAGAGCAGTCCTTCCCCCCCATCTTCCCTCTCCCTCTTCTTAGTTTCTGTTTCCCTGCAAGCCTGGCTCTGAAACGCCAATATTTTCTGAAACGTCTCCAAAACTTTTCGGATGGTTTCATTCAGTTTCGGAGATGTTTCAGAGCCTTCTGTATCATTTCAGATTCAGTGTTTCAGGTGCCAAAATGGGACAAAACACCTCTGAAACAAAACAGCTGCCCAAGTTTCACAGCCCTAGTATCTGAGCAGTGTTCCTCTGGTTGAGTTACAGGTCGAACTGAGAATTTAAATGTTTGATCTATCATCCAACCAGGTCCTTTCTTTTTCCCTAGTAATTTATACTGACCAGCTTATATTTCAATTTAGCTGTCATTCAATAAAAACTTCAAACATGTAGGGAACCCACCTACTCATACACAAAAGCATAAACGAAAAAACATACAAACCAACGAGACAAGTAAACAAAAACTCAATAAACTAATCCAGATATTTGCCCTGCAGGTTTAGGAAGGAAACAGAAAGAGAGAGAGAGAAATGTTGTTATTGTTTCATTATTTTAAGTACTGAATCATCACTTAGATACTACAGAAATGAGGCATAGAACATTGTCGCGAGTCTCTCAGGGCCAAAGGTAATTATCACAGTGAGGGTAGTTGTGTTAAGCACAGTGGGTAGGCAAATGGGTGGGTTGTGTACATAACCTATGTGCCATAAATGTCTTTTGTCACACCATTAGCAGCATCACTCAGTGCAGTGTGTGAATAGGGCACAGAGAGAGAGAACAAAAATACATCATTCCTTCAGGCATCATGGGCCAGATCACAAGCCCACTAAAGTCAATGGAAGTCTTTAACTTCCATTGGTCAGTGTGTCTAAGGGCTTTGCATCAGGGTCTAGTTCTATGTAAGTGTGCAAATGCTAGTGTGTGTGTGCATTTACAAATATACATTTTAAAGTAAGGAAATCTGAAAATTATTATTTTATTTATTTTAACTGAAAAACAAATGACACTAAGTGCATATCGACAAATATATGTTATATACCCATGTACATGTATCCTCATGCCAAATCTGTTGTGCAAATATACCAATTTTACTCCAGTGCTTCTGCAAATTTAAACATGTCTCTTCAGAAGACCTAAGCTCTGTTTATGATTCTGATCCAAAGTCTATTTAAGTTAATGCAAAGATGCCCATTGACTTCACTGGGCATTAAATAATGTCCCATGTTCTCCAAGCAGCCTTTCAATGGGAACTTTTATGTGGGGCATAAACCTTTACGGCTCTCTGCACAGTGTGAATGTCACTAAATATCAATAAATCACAAAACTAGAGCACCTGTGCAAATTATTCCATTTCCAGACCACTTTCTACACTTCCATGCATTTTCTGGAGACAGTATAAGAGCGCTGGTTCTAATACATACAACCATTATGTACTATAAATATTAATGCTCATTGGGAGAAAAAATTATTTAAGGAATTTCAGTGACAATTTTTTCAGTTAAGAAAGTTTGACCAACTCAAGTTTGCAAACCAAACATTTATAGCAGAACGCTGATTTAGTTGCCTAAATGTGGATTTTTAGAGTCTATTGTTAAGGGCAGAGTTTTGAGCATTGTGACCAAAAGATAGATAGATAGATAGATAGATATTTATATCTATATATAATTCCATACAGCTATGCCTAGAAAGGTTTAAAACCCACCTCTTCCCTGGAATTAGGTCACAGACCTGGCTAGGGCAAAATTCTGCTGCTCCAAGTAGCATACCCTTGGAACATTCTACGGCATAATTCCATCTGAAAATTAGCTGTTTTAGCTAGATACCCAGACAGAATATGATTATCAAAATACCCACGGTTACTTTCAGGCTTTCAAACCCTTCTTATCACATATTTCTCTTTAACCTCTTGGTTCAGCATTGGTTTAGATTATTCAACAAGTTAAAGTTATAGATTCTAAAGAAAAAAAAAGGCTTTGTTCAAGGACAGGTGCAGTTGAAAACAGATTACCCATTAAAAAAACATTTTCAGAGAACTGCATGTGCCAGAATAAATAGGAAATATTATGGCTAAATTACGTGCATGCAACCAGTTAGATATCTAAATGATCAAGAGTGGTTAATCACTGGAACAAATTACCTAGGGGAGTCATAGACTCTCCATCACTGAAATTTTTTAGGGCAGGTTAGACAAACACTTGGCTCTGGTGGTTCAGACAGGGATTTATCCTTCCCCAACTTGAAGTTTGGATGCTTAAAACCTCTTACGGTCCCTTTCAGCAACTATTTTTCTATGATTCTATGAAACATACATTTTCTATGAGTTTGCATGCACTCACAATGTTTAGATGCACAATTTAAGCAAGCAGTTTTGTATGTATGGAATGTTCTGTAATTTTTTTATACCTATCCATTTATCAAATTGTAGTCAAATATCAGTTTCAATTTCAATAATATTTTGCATTTTGAGGAAAAACAGTCGATTAGCATTTTTTCTTATACAGATCTTGTCATTTTTAATATTTTGATACATTCTTATTTAAATTTTGAGTACTTTGTGAGCATTTCTGTTGGATGTTCATTCCATTTTTCAACTACTTATATACCAAGTGGTTTTAGACAGTCAAGTTTGAAAGCTGGGGTCCATTATGTCTAGTGTTCATACGACCACAGGAAAGTAGGGCTGGAAGGAACCTCATGAAGTAATCAAGTCCAGCCCCCTGCTGAAGGCAGAATTGTCCCCAACTAAACCATCTCAGTTGTCTGTCTAACCTGCTTTTGAAAATCTCCAGGGACGGAGAGTCCACAACTTCTCTAGGTATCCTGTTTCAATGCTTGACCACCCTCATAGTCAGAAAATTCCTCTTAATCTCCAACCTAAATTTCCCCTGCTGCATCTTGAGGCCATTGCTCCTAGTCCTGTCCTCTGTGGCCATAAAGAAAAACCGATCTCCACCCTCTCTATAATCACCCTTTAGATATTTGAAGACTGTTATCAATTACCCCCTCAGTGTTCTCTTCTCCAAACTAAATAACCCTAGTCATTTCAGTCTTTCCTCATAGGTCTTGTTTTCTGGGCCTCTAATCATTTTGGTCATTTCTGCTAGATTCTTTCCAATTAGTCCACACCCTTCTTGAAGTGTGGGGTCCAAACTGGACACAGTACTCCAGGTAAGGCCACACCAGTGCTGCATAGAACATTTCTCTTGATTTGCAAGTGACACTCCTGCTAATACAATGCAGTGTACTGTTGGCTTTTTTTGCAACAAGAGCACACTGCTGGCTCATATTCATCTTCAGTCTACTATAACCCCAAGGTCCTTCTCTGCAATACCTCATCCTAGCTTGCCATTCCCTAGTCTATATTCATGCATTCAGTTATTCTGTCTCAAGTGCAAAACTTTGTACTTGTGCTTGTTGAATCTCACTTGATTGATCATGGATCATTTTTCCAGCCTACCCAGGTTATTCTGGATCCTAGCCTTGACCTCCAGTGTCTGCAACCCCACCCAGATAAGTGTACTCTGTAGATTTGCTAAATGTACACTTAATTCCATCATCCAAATTATTAATGAAGAAGTTGAACAATACTGGACCCCAGACAGACTCCAGGGAACCCCAGCTGATACCTCTTCCTAACTAGACATTGAGCCATTGATAACTACTCATTGAACATGATGATCCAACCATTTATATGCCCATTTTACAGTACTTTCACCTAGTCTGTATTTCCTTAGCTAGTTAATGAGAATGTCATAGGAAACAGTGTCCAAAGCCTTGTTACAGTCAAGGCCTATCACATCTACTGCTCTCTCCACATCCACAGAGCCTGTCACCTTATAGAAGGAAATCAGGTTGTTCAGGCATGACTGGCTCCTGGTGAATCCATGCTGGCTGAGGGTTACAAAGGTCTCCGCTATAATATAAGCATTTACCAACAACTGTCACATGGTGGCATCTAGGTTACTGCAGTTATTTCTCTTTTTCTTAATACACATGTCCTTGTAGTATTGTGGAGATGGCATGTGAAGTGGGACAGGCCAAGGAGAACACAGTGGACCACATTCTGGCCTGAGTTATGGCCCCTTTGCATTGTGCTGAACTATAAAGCTGATCCAACTGGCCCTGTGAGGATTCCCTTGCATGCAGAAATGCCTAGACTGGTGCAGAGTAGACACAGCTAGGCTCTAAGCTCTGGGCTGTATTGGGGGCATGTCCAGAGAGAGGACATAGTGAAAACATTGGTATAGTCTGGTAATTCCTAGTTGATATAAGAGTTCCTAGGGATATAGCTTTGGACTAGGAGACCATTCTGAAGAAATAGAATTTGGTCTTACAATGTCAGTACATATATAACAGTTATCATGATGTCCAGAAGTAAAAGTCAAATAGGACAGTAAATAAGGAGTTTGGGTGGGTAATGATGAGTCCATTTTGGCTGTTGCACACAAGTTAATTATTTAGTGTATGTGAAACAACAAGACCCTGTATGAGATTATTGCACCACTAAAGTCGCATTGAAACTCCTAGGAACTAGAAGCACGCCAGTGGTGATGGGGCTTTGTGTATAGTGGTAAAACTCACTCTTTTTAGAAAGCATAGGTTTATGCATTTTTTAACCCTGTGCTATACTAATGGTAAGGCCTAGCTAACCCATTCCCCTAGTTTCAGAGCAAGGCCTGACATGGAAAACCTCTACAATACTGCCAGAGCTCAGATATATACATCACACTGTTGGGGGCCTATCTTGAAACAGAGCAAGGATCCTTATAATATCTTTTTTTAAATGCCTTCTAACATCCGCAGCCTTGGAAATAAGTCTTATTCTAACTCCAGGCTCAATGGTAGCACCATTATTCCAAACTTATACCAGCCTTATTGAAAACAAAATCTGGCCCAATGTCATCAACCAGGATTTCTGAGAAAAGGTGAGAGAAGAACTTTTGACTCATAATGTCTACTAAAAGCTAATTCAAAATCCCACAGAAGACAATGGGAATCTTTACATCAGCTTTAGTGGACTTGGGATCCAGCTCTTTGTGTAATAATATGCAGATATTTATTAAATTCACTCTGCCCACCTTTAAAAACCTATTTTCCATTCAAGTTTGTGTTCCTCAACAAAATATTTGTCGTCACTTTTCTAGCAACTCAGCTGTATATTGTAATAAATCATCGATCCTCCAAGCCCAAAGGGAAGTAATCCCAACATGGATTAAAGGGGGCAGGGGGGCACAAAAGCCCCCATGGCTCACCAAAAGCATCCAGGAATGTCTCCTAGCTAAAAGGGAGGCGCATACCCAATGGAAGGGAGGGGCCATCACCAGGGAGGACTATACTGTGGTTGCTTGTGGATGCAGGGGGGCAGTCAGGAAGGCCAAGGCAGAGATGGAATGGGGACTAGTGACCCGGATCAAGGACAACAAGAAGTCCTTTTTTAAATACATAGGGGGCAAAAAGAAGGTTCCGGGTAACGTGGGGCCCCTGCAAGACACGCTAGGAAATTTCGTCGTCACACCAGACAACAAAGCAAACCTATTTAACAACTTCTTTTCCTCCATTTTCCTGAGCAGGGACCGGAACAGCCACCCCCACTCTGGGCCCCCCTTAGGCCCCAGGGGATGTGCACCTAGGCCAAGGGTTAGTGAGGAACTAGTTAGGGAACTTCTGGAGGGACTGGATGTATTCAAATCAGCTGGTCTGGACGATCTCCACCCCAGAGTAGAGGGAATTACCTGAGGTCATTGCAGGACCCCTGGCACAGATTTACGAGCACTCGTGGTGCTCTGGTGTGGTGCCAAAGGACTGGAAGAGGGCCA
>NW_017729022.1:122775047-122783483 GCF_001723915.1 Gavialis gangeticus | reverse complement strand
CTAGTGGCCTGTTACAAACTAGTCAGAGGGGACCAGCAGGCACTGGGGGAGTCCCTGTTCCCCCGAGCACTCCCAGGAGTGACTAGGAATAACGGTCACAAGCTGGCAGAGGGTAGATTCAGACTAGATATCAGGAGGCGCTACTTCACTGTCAGGGCAGCTAGGATCTGGAACCAACTTCCAAGAGAAGTGGTGCTGGCTCCTAACCTGGGGGTCTTTAAGAGGAGGCTAGATGAACACCTTGCTGGGGTCATTTGACCCCAGTACTCTTTCCTGCCATGGCAGGGGGTCAGACTTGATGATCTGCTCAGGTCTCTTCCGACCCTACTAACTATGAAACTATTATTAATCTTTAAGAAAACTTCCTAAGAGTTACCTCAGCCGATTCATTCATGTGTGAGAATCTCAGATACTATATCAGTGAGTACCATAAAAATGCTTATAAACCAAAACAAAAAGTGAGTAAGTTTTAGAAGCTGCCAGCCCCCAAGCATTGCCAACTGGAATAGCTAACAGCTTGGCCACATGTCATACAATACAACACATACAATGTAAACATACCATTCATGACAACTGCTAGGATATTTACGACATAGTCTACAGTTGTCATGTCAACACAACAAGCAACTGCAACATTAAATCATGCTGCCAATAGGCCAGAACAGTAACTCAATGCAAAATCATTCCAGTTACTGACATGAAACATTACATTTGTCATTTCATGACTTTTTCAGTTTCTCCTTCACTATATTCGAGTTGGTTCTTTGGAAGAGTGAGAAACAGGGGCAGAATACAAATGAGCTGTTAGGGATTCCTTTTTAGAAAACTGATCAATGGGGACATCTACATGAGATGCTTTACTGAAGAGTAGAGCAAATTACTGCTCAGTAAACATCACAGTCTACATGTGCAGATGCTTACTGCGCAGTAATTTGCTCTAATTGTGAGTAAATTTGTTACCTGTAAATACAAGTAGCAGATTTACTTGCGAGTAATTACTGCATGATATGGCATGTGTAGATGGCAAATCGGAAGCAAATGTGCTCCTAATTACCTGAGCAGCAGGGGGCAGGAGGTTGCTCCCAGGAGCTGCCTACTGCCAGGGTGGGCTCCACCACCAGAGCCCAGGAGGAGACAAATTTCCCTTGCCCCTGCAGCAGGGAACTCCCAGCCCCCTCTCTGCAATCATGGAGTGAGGACTGGGAATCTGTTATCTCCCAGCCCCTGCTCCACGATCGCAGAGCTGGGGCTCAGAGCTCCCTGCATGTGGAGAGTTCCCTACCCAGTCTAGAGCTGGCTGGCACCTGCCCCTAACCAGGATAGTCCCTGACCAGCCCTGAGCTGTGCAGGGAAGTCTGCATGTGCAGCCTGGAGGTGGCTGGGGACTATCCCATTTTGGGCAGCCCCCAGCCAGCTCCTGGCTACATGTACAGACTTCTCCCCTGGCCAGGAACTGTCCTGGTCAGGGGCAGGCCCCAGTCCCATGCCCCAATCAGGTGATCAAGGCACAAGTCTTGGCAAGAGCTTCAGGGAAGGGGCAGGTCTCTGCCCCCTGTCCCATCTGCCAGTGGGGCAGCTAGCAGCAAACCCCAAGCTGGGTGGGGAATCACTGCCCAGTCAGCTGCCCCACCACCACATCAGGACAGGGGGCTGGGACCTGCCCTTTCTCTGAAGCTCTTTCCAAGCCCCGTACCCCTGATCAGGGAGCCAGGGCCAGGAGGTCCCTGCTACTAGAACAGGCGGACATTGTCCTTGTCCGGGATTTGGTGGCAGAGCCCACCCCAGCAGCAGGCAGCTCACATGCGGGGACCAGTCTCCCAGTCCCTGTCAGGAGACATCTGATTTACTGATTTACAAGACATCTGTCTTGTAGCCCCCTAATCCCTGACAGCACCTAAACTAGCACCCAGGGGGAGCCTAGAGCTCCCTCCGGCTGCTGCAGGGGTGTGGTGCAGGGCCAGCAAGGGCAGGAGCAGACTGTTGCCAGGAGCAGCAAATCTGCTTCTGGATCTCTGCACTTGTAGACTCCTGTCCAGGGTAAATTACTGTACAGTAAACCCACCCTGCAACATTTGCACATGTAGACACACCCAGTTATTGTTACCATGTCATTACTTTCATTTTGGGGTGGTTTGCAAAGAGGAGAGCGAGGACTGCAGATTAGATTACACAGATTTCTTATATCAAGTGGACTTCCAGACAGATGGTGAATGGTGGTGCCGCAGTAATAATTCTACAGTTAAGATCTTAAGATATTGACTATGACTGGCCCTCATTGCACAAGTTTTTCCCGTTACTTGCAGATGAAAGCTCCTTTTTACCATATATATTTTTTAGTTCTGGCCAGAACAGACCTATAATTTCTCTTCCCTCCCCATGCTTGAAGAAAACCAGATAAATTAGAGAATTTATTTTTTACTTTTGGAATATTCATTATTCCAGAGCTACTACTAGTGGAAGAGCCTCCACTTCATTCTAATCACTGGCCAGCACAATCTGAATCTCTAAAAGGAAATCTAGCATATATTTGGGGTGAAATTTTGACTGAAGTCAGCAAGAGGTTCATTGTTAAATTCAGTGGGATTGGGATTTCAGCCTATGACTAAGAGTCATGCCTCTATGTCCCAATTACCTCCCTACTACTACTTTTCTGGAGGGTGGGAGTAGGAGAGGCAGGGGACTAGTCATTTACTGCTGGCCTTTTGTACCAGTAAATCTTGGCTCCTGCTTTCCAGCAATGCCGGTTTAACAGCATTGGTCACTGAGTAGGTTGAGTCCAGACTGGCCATTTACTCACCTTCCCTCATCACCTGCTCCACAAAGGGAATGAGGAAGTAGTGAGTAGGTATAAACCTCACCCAAATTCAGCCCATACACCCAACATACTAAAGATTTCACATTCAGGATGAAAAATGACTGAACTAGAGTATCTAGAAGGGTCTAAAATTTCCAGATGAGAACTGTGGTTGACAGCTGCTTTTCTAAGGCACCACGAAACGTCCATAGCAAGGATGAAGTTCCCCTGTGCCAGTGACAGCTTTTTTAGGGGCCTGTCCAAGCTGGTAGAATGAACTCCTCAGAAACTAAAGGTCATCACATCATGAGTGGAAGATGCAACTTCTTTGACCTACTTTCTCTATATAAACACAGGGTTGCATGGACATTTGGCCCCTCCCTTACCAGGAAAATAAGCTACCAGCACAAAAACAGTCCACTGAACACACAGTCCTCTCCACTCTTCATAAGAGAGTATGGATCACTCATAACAGGTACTAGTCATATCCTTCAGGTCCAAATCCTATTTCACCTAGTAGGTGCATTAAGTGGATTTAGGTGCTTAAGTGTGATCCTATTCCACCTTGCTCAAGTCCCTGAACAAAAAGTTATTGCATCTGTTTTTGAAAGATCTGACTTAGCCTTAAGGCTGTCACAAAAAAGCAGCAAGCTGGAGCAGGGAGGGGAGGGGACAGGGACATATCAACTTTTTTTTGTTAACTGTTTTTCAGGGGCTTGAGCAAATTGGAATAGGATCTGGCTAGTGGAGGATATTCAGATACTGCAGGGTTGAAGTGGCATAAGAACCCATATAGTATATAACAGATTCAGTACTGTTATTCAATGTGAATGTTTAGTAGTGGCATTATTAAAATCATGCAGATACATATTGTGGAAGAATCAGAAGGACAAAGAAAGGCCAAAACAGAGCATTATCTCTACAGATCTTGGAAGAATACATTACTCAAGTTCTCCCTAAGACTTCACTAATCAAAGAGCAGATGAGGGAGTAATCTTGACTCCATTGAAATCAGCAGAAGATGGGACCAAGATTTTACCTGCAAAATCCTCTTCACAGTGGACCATTGTAAGCAATTGATTGCATTGCTCAAGCATAGAATGAATGGAAGTCCCCAGGTTTCCTAGTTAGATCCTGTTGGAGATGGCATAGTGGAAAGGTGGCTTTGCAATTCAGATTTTATTGATAAGTCTTACAGCCTCTACTATGCGAAATAGCCACAATTCTGCATGCATGCAACAGCCAATACATTTCCCAGGTTTTTTCCATTTCATCATTAAATCATAGACAACTCAATTAAATCAATGGGCAAACCATGATGTACCATCAAATTCCTCACTCCTGATTGTAATTTGCACCCTTAACAGAGGTGATAAACTACCAAGAGAGACAGGCAGGGAAACAGCAGGCAGCAAGTTGTGAACCAAGTAGCAATCTTGGCAGGTCCTCCTTCTATGCTTTTACTCCAAATTTGGGTTCTTTTGAACTTCTTCCTGATGAGTCAAGGCTGAGTCTCTGTTTTTGATGGGCAGAATGGGAAAAAAAGAGGATTTTTTTTGTGGGGCAGAAGGTTTGGGTTTTGAGAGGACTGTAAATGTGTTCCTTGGTAAAACTTTGCCTCTTGTAGTTTGAAATGTGTCAGGTCAGTTCACACAAATGGCTAAATTCTGTTCTGGTACAGAGCCCAGCAACTGCATTGGGACTAGTGCTACGAGAGCATCCAAGGACAGAAGTTGGCTCTAGGCACTTTGGTCAGTTTTGAGTGTTGTGTGTATTTTGGCTTTTCCTGCTGTAGTACTGATAAACAGATGGCTTCATACACCATTACAGTTTTTTGGTTACTATTTTGCAGCATGTAAATGATATTGCTGTGTTGCATCAGTCTGGTGATTTAGTGCTAATTGCTAAGCTGTGATCATTATTATATTCTAGGTGACAGCAATTTTGTTTGCATAGTTTTAGCTATCATCATGTCTAAAAGTAGCTTTTATTTTAAAGAACCATCATGAAATTGACTGGAGTAAAATATCTCTGAGCTTTTTTGTATGCACAAACTGACACCTCTGTAAGGACTATGAAAAACGGTGAGATCTGACTGTGAAGCCTGCAAACAAGATCAGAATTTAGACAAAATGTCCCACCCCAGGGTCTCCATAGTATTTTCCTTTGTGTCCTGACTAAGGGCACAGAGAGGATCACAGACCCCATCCTAGCGTTGTTTACTTTAGGAACAATCAGTAATGTATGAATAATAATGCCACCCTCTGACCATGACTAATTGAATTGCAGCATGCTGCAGAGGCAATGAGAAAGCTTTGCTAGCTGCTAGTCTATCAGTGTTGTTTTTCAAGTAGCACCAGACAATGATTGATGGTGATGTGCTTTCAAACAAGTATCCTTAAACACCTAATGTTAGCACGTCTCAACCTGCAGTTTGAGCTTGTTAGACTTGAGCCTGGTTTTGTTTTGTTTTTTCCATAAAACAGATTTTTGGGTCATTTGGGAGACTGTTTTTTGTTCAGACTAAAGCCCTTTCATATCACAGTGGCAGCATGACTAATGCCACTCACTTTAAACTTCATTTATACTACCCCTCCAGTTGTAAGGAACCTTCATGTAAATAAGCATCCAGCCCATTTTCCCCCATGTGACGAAAGACATGGAGTAGTAATGATGCTTCAGTGCCATATTGCTTTGTGTTCCCACCACAGAGTGTTCAACTTGAGAATGGACCTGGCTCTTTTCTATAGTCGAATATAATTTAGATATAATTAAGGGGCTAGGATATTTTGAATTCATAAGCAAGAGGTAGCAGCATTGTGACAGGTCAGCTGTATCTACAATATAAAATCAGCTAGGATAAGGGTACTTAGGACTGGCAAGTTCTGTACCTTGACTCCTGGTTATTGGTTCCAATCCATCCCAAGTCTGACATAACTGAAAGCCAATTGATCAGTTAATTTCACTGGTGGTTTTACCACTCTTCAGCAATGTAATTGCTGAAAATAATCACTAGGATTAAAGCACCAAAATATTTGAAAATTTGGTCTAGTGCAGATTAAAACTCAGGAGAGATGCTTCACTGTACTTTCTCTGAGGTGTGTTAACTTTTAAAGTTTGCAAAACTGGAGAAAACATCAGCCACGGTGGAAGGACTTCTTTTCCTGGACCACAAATAAGGGTTAGATTCTGTTTTACCTATTAGGTGTAAGTGGATTTATATGCCTACTTGAGAGAGTGTTCCACCCTGCTTGAGTCCCTAAAAACAGTTTAATGCAAAAGGTGCATGGGTCCTCTTCCTCCTCACTGTTTTTTTGTGACTCAGCCTTAAGGGTCAGACAATGTTGTGTTATAGAAGCAGATGCATTTATGGATTTTCAGTACTTGAACAAAGTGAAGTAGAGCCTTGAGACACTAAGTAGGTGGAATAGCATTTGCCTCTAAATTATTTACATGGAATTAATTCAGCTTGTAGATGGAGTTTTATAAAGAAAATGACATTCTTAATGCTTTTGGGTGCCAGTGGGAATAAGGATCATTATGCTGGGTCCTGTACATCTAAACAGTCCCTGCCCCAACCAGCCTACATTTTAAGTACATGATGAAAGATGGAGACAGCACAGATAAAAGTCAGGTGCACAGGTGTCTTGGAATAAGCCATATGCCAGCTGACTAAGTATTATTAAGTGCTTTATAACTATTGTGGCTGAGAAATGTCTGGGTTTGGGATTGGGGCCCCAATGTGCATTAGGATGTATCTTCACTTAAGAGCCTGCATTCCCAGCCTTCAATTCCCTTGTCAAAACTGGGTCTTTCAACCAACATCTTATCCCTCCTCCTTTCCCCTGTCATATTCTCAAATGGCTAGACCTGGCTGACATTTTTTTTTGATAGAATTGTTTAATAAGAACATGTTGAAAGACTGAGGGAGAGGGTTGACATTGAAGTGTTGTATTGGAGGTATCAATTTTGACATTTTCTACAGTAAAAAAAAAAACTGAAACAAATTATTTTACTTTCTTTGTTTTCATTCCAGTCAAGTAGAGCTGTTTTATTTCAGCTTACTCATTTGAGTAAAATGTGTACATGACTTGCTAAGTTCTACCATTTTCATGTGTTATTAAAATAGTAAATTAAATATCGTATGCCACCCATTTAGTATCTATATCACTTTTTAATGTTTTGAAATTATTGTAGCAAAATGACTGACCATTATCTAAGGAAAAGATTTGATGTTTCTGACTCAAACCTTTAAAAAAGTTATATTCCATAGGAAAATTCAAATGTCAGCTTCATTTTTTCTGCTTTGAAAAGAATAAAATCCCAAATTTTCCTGTTGGAAGAAACTCCAGCTTTTTAAATGTGTAATGAACCAGTGTCAGACCTGTAAACAGATGCTCCTGATGTACTTTGGGGCTGTGTGTACATCTGCAACATAATAAGGTAAAACACACAGGCTAGGACTTTCAAATACTGGCTCCCTTCTGTTCCCATTGATGCCAGTGGGAACAAACTTAGGCCAATACTGGATGCTTTTGTAATTCTCCCATAGATCATGCCGATCATTAGCATTACTCACATATTCATCTGGAGCCTGATCCAAAACCCACTGAAACCAAATGACAGGTTTTTCATTGACCTCAATGGGGCCCTGGCTCAGATTCTGAGCAGTCTAAATTACATGATTTTCCTTTTCAGTGCAAAATGAAGTAAAATATCTCAGAATTAAAAAGAAATGTTGGGTCTAACTTTTACTGAGAAGCATTGGCAGGAGGAAGTAATAGCCAGCCATGTTCTAAATCTATAGAGATTGACCTTGTGTGACATGTGTCAATTGATAAAGATTCACTTGGGGAAAGCAGACAGGTATTAACCTGCCCTGTCAATTTTCTGATTCTGGGGAAATGTCAGGTTTTGCGGTCCACTACAGAGTTTTACTTTGTTACCACTGGTCCTTTTCTAAGTGTCCCTGTCCATGCTGAATAGTTTCTCTCCGGCTAAATTAAGCTACCCTGCCCTAGAACAAACAGTAGTCATAAAGAGCCAAATACTTGGCCCAAACTGTTAGTGGTTATATAGGATGGGACATTCTTGCTGAATCCATTGTCCCCCATCTTTGCTGGTCCACAGCCAGTAATACTGAACATGTAATGCCCTGTGTGCAACAGCAGGCTTTGCTCGCCTTGTCAAAATGAAGGAACATGTATCTGAGGAAAGCAAGGTTACAAGCAGCATTGGACAGTAGGCCTGTGCGAAGTGGCTAGTATTGACTTTGGATTCAGGTTCAGCCGTTTCAGGGGATAGTGATTCGATCTGGTGATTCAGATCACTGTCCCGATTCAGTTCGGCAGCCGAATCTCTGAATCGCCCAGGCCCATCCCCCACCCACTCTCCCAGCTTGGCAATGGCTGCCCTGCCTGCCCCAGCTCCTAGCACTTGTTAAAAAAAAAATCCCCAACTTGGGGTACTTCTGGGGGGGGGGGCAATCCCCGCTGCCCCATGCCACATGGGGGGCTCTGCACAAGCCCCTGAGGCCCCCAGAGGAGCAGTGAGTCCTGGGGCCTTTCTCAGGGGTTTTTTTTGTTTTTTGTTTTTTGTTTTTTTTTTTTCTTAAAGGGCCAGAGCTGGTTTGTTAAATACAG
>NW_017729022.1:122703119-122770047 GCF_001723915.1 Gavialis gangeticus | reverse complement strand
CCGCTGCAGCCACTGAGGGCTCCCCCAATCATTGAAGCTCTCCTAATATTTTCCAAAGATTCGGAGAGCTTTAAATCAATTCAGACCTTTTAATTGGTCCCCTGAGTCAATTTAGATTCAGAGATTCGGCCACCGAATCGGGCAAAATCTCTTCCATATCGAATCAGCAGCCAAAGCTTCGCACAGCCCTATTGGACAGTCATTGAGCCAAATTGGGGACAACTGGCTTAAATCCAGCAGCCACCTTAGGGTAGTGGCAAAGTAAGTGGGAATTTCCACTCTGCTTATACCAAATACTCTTAAAGGCCTTGCATCTCTTAAGGTAGCACATACCCACAGCAGGTCTCAAATCCACTCTGTTCTTTATCCAGCACTTCTTGTGGTATCACACACAGTAGGGCTGAAAGGGACCTTGGAAAGTCATCTAGTCCAACCCTTAGCTCAAAGGAGGATTATCCCTGACTAAACTATTCCAGCCAAGTGTTTGTCTAACTTGCTCTTAAAGACCTCTTCCTCTGCATTTCTTCAGTATCATTATTTATATCACAATGACTTCTACACAACCCAAGCATGGAGCTGAGTCAGATTGTGTTAGGCTTATGATAAGTGATAATCCATCCCTCAAAAACTTTACAATCATAATACACAAGACAGGCAAGGAAAGGATTATTAACTTTGTTCAATACAGGAGGAACTGAGGCACAGAGAGATTCAGTGACTTGTCTAAGGTTACATAAGCTGTCTGTTGCAGGATTAGGGTTTGAACTGAATGTCAGGCCATTACTTTGACCATAGGATGAGACTTCATCCCAGCAGCAGCAGCAGATGGTTATGAATAAAGAAGAGAAGAGCTAATATTAAGATATCATAAAACAAAAAGAAGCCATCAATCCCTAAACCCCAAACCAGTTATTCTAGCCCAGAAGAAAAGAAGGCACCTGTTACAAAATCCATGTGTCTCATCATGACAGACTTCATTCCCATGAGAGTATGATCGAGTCAACACTAGGCCAGAAGATGCATAACTACTATTGACCATAGGAAGGCAGGTGCCAACATCAGAGAGATTGTAGAAGAGGGCTTTTACCTTTTATAATTACAAATGCTCTGCATGTGACAAAGAGCAGTATGTGATGGAGATGCCAGAGGAGCAAAATAAAATGATGGGCTCTTCAGCCAACAGTGACATCCACCATCAGGGCTGTCATGAGTGGTGGGAACAGAGCCCTTCCAGAACTAGACACGTGAGTCCCCAGAGCTTGCTTTCCTTTCCTGTGTACATAGCTCTCCGTAGAACCTCTGCCTCAGGATCCTTCCCTTCTGAGGTGGATAGTTTTTGGCAACATACATAAGAGCAGTCATCAACTTTCTAAGAGATGGAGGAACCTCTGAGACTAAAAGAAGGGGCATTTGAGAGACACTGGGTGCATCTACACGTGCCAGCCACTACATCTTGTGTAGACTTGCCCATAGGCATGCTGTAGGCTGGCATAACTTGTGGTGTGTCCAGGAGGATTTATCAAACTGAGAAGCTCAGCAGAGGTAAAACCTCTTATACAAGCACTCAGTGGCTTAGCATGGGATTGCTTGCTTTCTTTTTTACTTGTACTCTAAGCACAGTTCTGGAGTATTTCACAAAGTTGAGACCTGTCCCTGGGGGTCCCGCTTCAAAGATTTCATTTAGTTCCAGTATGTGGAGCATGACACAGTTTTCACCCCTTCCAAGTTGGCACCTAGCTCAAGGCTACCAAGGCACATGTCCAACGGCTGTGTTGTGTGAGAACGATATTTTATTTGATTAAAGGAGGACAAGAAGTTCATTAAATTCAGTGTAAATCCTTTCTTTATAAATACAATTAAGTAAAATGTTAGTGATTTATTTTCTTCCTCTGTATTTAGATTTTCAGAGTTTAGGTGCCAACTATTGGAATCCTGTCCAAACCCTCAAGCACAAGCCTTGTTTATAAGTCAACAAAAGCCCTGTTTATATAATGAAAGCCAAATGAAAATCCTTGCTCTGGACCAACTCTAATGATCATTCTTCAATGGGATAAAAAGTGCCGGGTCAAAGTATGTTACTAATCTTCACCTTGAATCTTTTTCCAGCTTGTGCTCCTGGCATCTTGAAAACAAACCACATAAACTCCAGGCTAACCACTTGCTGAACAACTCAGTGGGTAAAGTAATTTGTTTAAGAAGCCTGCCTGTTGCTGATGCTTCTATTATTAATGTTTAAATGCTCCTTGTGTAAGGTGCTGTATAAACATATGAGGAAGTTTCTGCCCCTGGGGTATTTGTAGGAGAGAAAATGTCAGGGAGGATGGAATATTATTATTCCCAATTTACTGGGTAATGGAGGCACAAAATGATTACAGGCCATGTTTTCAAAAGTGCTCCCTGGATGAGCAGTCCCATTGTGTCCGCCAGTGGCACTTATAGAAGAGGGTACTGTATTGATCAGATGTGGAGTGTAGGGTATATTAAAAATGTAAACATTTATGAATGGAGCAGAGGACATGAAGGAACCCTCAGTGAGAATGCTGCTGTGAGAATACTAAATTAATCCAATCTACAAGGCAATGCATAGCTGGAAGGTTTGGATAAAATCCTGGTTTCCCTGAAGTGAGCTGGAAAGCTCTCACTGATTTCTGGGATGGTTGGGATTTCCATCTTCCTTATTATAATGACAGTGCAATTTAGATCCACATTGCCTAAGCTACTGGGGCCTTAATTTGCAATTAAATAATTGCAGACACCAGAAAGATTAGTAGTAAAAGTTCATTTTAACTACTGTGTTTATCCCATAATACCCCAGCCTAATGATCAACAATACCAAACTCAGTTCATTACCAATTTCTATATAAGGATATAACTTATACTCCATATGTATGATAATAAGCATTATGGGACATAGGGTAAAATTTTCAAAGCCCTTAAATGACTTTGGAGCCCAAATCTGATTGATTTTCATTGAGAAGTAGATGCCTAAGTCACTTAAGTAGTCTTTTAAAAAAAAATTAGGGCATTTTTACGTGTGCTGTGGGATGCAGCACCAGGCGCTTTAATTAGCAAGACATGCTAATTAAAAGTGCCTGTGTGTCACATGTACCAGTGTTGCCACACATCCACACACTAAAAAAAGCTCATCAAATGTGTTTTATTTCAAAGCACACTGCCACCATTTTTTCAGTGTGGAGACACATGGTGACACTGATACATATGAAGGCTGCCAGAGCATGTCAATTTACGTGCTCCACTCGACTCAGTTAATCGAGTCTTATCCAATGTGCTGGATTTCCAGCGCATTGGAGCAGGCTCCATGCACGTGGATAGGAGCCCTAAGCTTTGGTATAAAAGTTCTAGACTTGTGTGGTAAATTGTGCAATTCATCCTGAGTAAATGCTCATAAAATGTCCATAGTGCTGTACACTATCAGACATTATGTTATATGCCATATGTGCTACATAAAACTATTTGAAATATTTTAATGACTTCAGAAGACATGGGGACTATTTTTTGTACCCCTCCAACTATAATTGCCTGTGTCTTACTTGCCAACTGTATTGATCACCGAGGGACAGAAAAAATTGAAATAAATTTCAAAACCTCTAAAAATGACTTACCTAAAATGGCTTTAAAAAAAGCATAGCCTTGTTATTCATGTACAGTCTATTATTCACAGGCTTTCTACTGGTAGAGACAAATGTTGAATGTGGGAAGTTCAGATTCAGCTCCTGGCCAAGAACTTAAAATGTGACTGTGTTGTTCTTTTTCATTAACACACTGAGATGTTACTTTTAACGTTTGTATTACATTTATTTAAACATTGCATGAGCCTGAAACAATGGCAAATAGAGTCTTGTCTTAAATCCTTATCTGTGCAGCTCCAATCACCACCTTCTGAGATGGAAGATGACCTCTGACATCTCCAGACATTCTCAGAACTCTGCTATAAAATAACAAGACTGGCTGCTCTAGTGACTGGTAACTTGGCTTTTGGATGCCTGACTTAGTAACACTTAAGGAAGTGATGTTTTGAAAATTTGAAGAAGCAGTCTTTTGAAGACCAACCTGTAGGGTTTTCTAAAAAACTGTCCCCTGGAACGGTATCCCAGGTAGGTACCCAAAATGTTGAGGTATGTAGAAAAAAAATCACATGGCCACACCAAAACATCCTGAGGGAAATGGTTTAGGCCAGCTTATTGCCCATCCAGCATTTCATAGCAGAGTGATTTGGAGGAGGAATTCCACATTTGGGAGGAAAGATACATGACACATTTCTCTCCTGAGCTAATATAAAAGAAAAATATGGCACTTGTTTAAAGCTGCAAGCATCTGCAATGGTAAAAGCAGGTTTGATGCACATTCATTTCCCGTTCGCCTTTGCACATGTACTGGGCACTTGGATCCCTCCCACTGAGACTACTTTCAGGTTCTAACTTCAAACAGCCACTACTTTTTCAAAGATCAGCCAACAGGAGCAATCCCTTTCCTTGCCAAATAAAGTTCAGGATGGGTAGTGCTCTACAAATATATATGATAGTGGATAAACTGCAGAGCTTCCAAGTGTTGTTTATATTTGGCTAGGTACAGACATCCAAAAAGCTTGAGGTGGAATGAATCTAGTTAAGCGGTTTTCTGTAAGCAGCGTAGTTTAGATCGGTAGTGAACAGAACACACATTCAGCCCTTGGTAGGGTACCAAATTTTAAACCAGGTTGACACATTTTAGACCAGGTTCTGCCATTTTAAAACCAGTCTATGTGTGCCAAACTTCTGTTCTGTTACCATAGTTTCATAGGCTCAGATCCCTAAAGGTATTTGGCAACTGTTGATCCTTTTGGATCATGGTGTATGCATGAGAGGCCCCCCAGCCCTTGGACATGTATGCCTAGGCAGGAGTGTTTTGGAGGAGTTGAAGCTGCCCAGACCTTCCATCCCCACTTTAGGCCACTGAGGCAGAATCCAAAGACCAGCCTGGGTGCAGACATTTGGTACCTGCATGGCTGTATTTGTATAAGCATACAGAAATTGAACGCAGGTCTCCTGTATAGTAGACAAGGATTCTACCACTGAACCACAGGGGACTTCTCAAAGGTATTTAGAGCAGGGCCAAAAGAGCAGTGCCCTACAAGCTACCCATCGTAAGGGAAGTGCTACTGTCCCAATTTTACAGAAAGGCTTCCCATTAAAATCAGTGAGAGTTAGGTACTTTTGTGAATATGGCTCTAAGTGTCTTGCCAGTGTTCTTCCAGAAACCCTGCTGTTACAGGAATGGGAACCTTCATTTTCCAAATTCTAAGCAAGTGCCCTAAACACTGGGCTGTCCTTCCTCTCAACTAATGCCACCAGCTCCACAGAGTTTTTCAGGCACATTAGAGAATGGATTCATTGGTGGTTTTAAACGTACTAATGCTTGTTTGCCTGAGGTATTTGAATAATTTCTTTCCAAAAATCTGGGCTCCATGCCCTATTTTAAGAAGGCTCTGTGCAGGGTGTATTTTGAGAGGCATTTTCCCTGTGACACTGATGCCCTGGTTTGAGGTATGTAAAACATTTTTGTGGAAGTGACATTTTCTAGTAATGATTGCACAGCCCAGCTTGGCTTATGCACAGAAGTCTGCATTGTTATACTGCGTGTTCCATTCCAACATGGCCTGAAGAAACAGCAGGGCCCTAACATCATCTATGTACTATATGTACACTTGGTCAGGCTGTGTAAACTTTGACATGTGGATGTCAATCTTTCTCATATTTGCAGATGGCTTTATCAGAGCGTGATTAGTTTCTAGAACAAATTTGAGCAAAAGAAAACATTACCTACAGTATGTAAGCCAACAGACCAGCTAGTTTTCAGATTTGTCTATTTACATGGGCACTGGATGTTTTGCTAAGGCTCTCTAAAAGTGATGGTAATTGAACAGTGCCAGTATGTTAGTGGAAGCTGATGAGTTGTAAAGGTTTTATAAACAACCAGGGTGGATTTGGCCATAGCCTTTCTAGTAATGTTTGTTAATCTCACTGAGCAAGTGTGCACCTAACACAATGTAAATACTCTAGAATTTGGAGGTGTCAATAGTGTAACTTTTACTGTTTGTAAAATCATTCTCTGATATCATCAGTAAGTTTACCGAATGTCCCATAGCCAAATATAATAAAAGCTTAAGTAAGCGATTGCAGAGAAATAAGGGAAAACATGTTTGCTATTTTTATTTCTGCTGCGTGTTTGTTAAAGGATCACAGATAAAATAGGACGATGACTAATAAATACAGTCATTATCCTTATATGTTTGTAGATATCTATGTGGCTTCCCATTTATTTAATGGGTGTCTGGTGGGGGGGTGGTATTTGCTTAAAATTGATAGCTCACTTAGTTATCTGTATAGTGATATAAGAATGGCTCCAGATTTTCAAGGGAAATCTTTTCAGAGGTAAAATTCTTTATGCTCTTGATAGAGTTATGCCTGTAGCTTCTTCTGCAGTTGACTACCGAGTCTGATCAGCAATGAAATTATCAAAGCAAAAAGTCCAGCTTTGAGATGTATATATGCATGTATATTGTGGTAAATGATATTGCATATAAAGTCAGTTTTATATATAAATGCTTACTGATCAAATTCAGACATTTAAAACAACCTATTAGCCACTAGAGGGCCTAACAATTATCTGGAATAATGTACGATACTGTAACTGTGAGGGAAAAACGTACTTTATAGGAATGTTCTTGGGGGGGTTTTTTAATATTATTTCTGAAGGTAGGAATTTGGTCTAAGAAATCTAAGTAAAGCATTTCCTCTTTTAGTGTAGGAATATAAAGCTGCATACAACAATACAGGCACCCGGGGTTAATAAACAGACCCCATGGTCTGCAGTATTGATGGCAAAAGGAGATGAAATGGCTGTGACATTTAAAGGAGGAATTTGTGAACCACAAATATGAGCATGACTGACACAGCATGGCAGCACATAAAATCAATACAAATAACCTAAACCTTAATACCTTGATCCCACGGAAGAGCATTGCATTATCAGAGACGATAAAGAGCAGCATCGGTCCAGGATTTGACTGTTTTGTGCTATTGACTATCTCACTAGGAGGCACAGGGCCAATAACAATTAGGGTGTTCTTTATTAGGAGACTTTTCCTTCCATTTGAAAGATCTTCAGGGCAAAATTTGGTACTCTTAGAATACTTTCCCCTTCTATGAAGAACAATGCTAAAAGGGTTTCTTTTTGCACCACAATAGCTAGAGTAGAAATGTTGACAAAAAGAATGCTTTTCCTTCATTCTTAATTTTGCAGGACACGGCACTGTCATGTAAGCACTGTATTTTATATTTCATTCTTAGCATAATGAGAATTATTGGTTCCATTATTCAGTTCAGTAATCAGGGCCATTTTTTTGGAAGAACTCTGCAGAATCTCCTGTTTAGATACCTAAATTGTAGAAGCCATTTGGTGCTCAGCACCATTTTAAGAAGCAGCCACTTCATATCGTTGAGCTTTTTGGAAAAATCTCGCCCCATTTGTGAGTGCTGAGCATTTGAAAACCAATGCTTCATAAAGGCATTTTTATATTTATTAGTAGTTATTGTGGTTTGATTCAAAGGGAAAAAATATGCTTAATGAAAGTATTATCATAATGTCAGTCAGGCTCTCTGTCTATCTACTTTCAAACTTCACTTTATTTTTGTGTTTCTTCCAAGCTTAGCAAAAGTTAATCCCAATTCTGACAGAGGCCTCTTTATTGTTATTAACATCACTGTTAATTATAATAATTACATCTTTATTAGATACTATTAAAATTATTAAACCTCCTAAGTTTAGCTCTCTAAATAAACTAAAATGTCCATTTAAAGAACGTGACAAAATAAGCTAGTGTTTTTCAGTAACACTTCGGGGAGAAAGCTGTCACATGAAGCTAACTGGAAGAGGAAGTATACAAATGTAAAATAAATAAATAAAATCAGCAGTAGTTGTAGTTAATAATAATCCTGGCTGTCTCTGCCAGGGTATGTGGGTGGGTGCTCAGAGGGCAAAGTTTTGGCCTGACAGGTTTCCAGCTGCAATAGTGTATCTATGCAGGCCATCTGTCATGGGATTAGCTGGCAAGGTGCTCAAGGGTGCTTTCCCATTAGCATATATCCTCCCATCCTCATTTTCTTGTGTCAGTTGCTGGACAGATTGTTGGTTCTCTTGCGACAGCCAGGGCAGAGGACACAGCTAATCTTACTTAGGGAGTCAGTTTTGCTTCCCAGGGGGCTTAAGAACCATAATTTATGATTGGTTGCTCAGAGGAGCTATGCTCATGGTGGGACAATCCTGAAGTCCTTACTCAGCTTTTACTGAGTCCATAGAGGCATCATACAGTCACTGGGGTTAATGCAGCATTAACTTCCCATCCTCTGTAACATTAACTGCCACTCCACACAGCATTGCATCTTCACCCCTTTGGAGCTGTGATGGGAGGCTAACAAGAGGAGCCAAAGCTTGACCCTCTGGGGCTCTGCAAGGTTTGGAGACCACGCCTTCAGCTCTGCATCTTCATCACACCTCTTTTCCCCTGAAGGAAGATGTCAGCTGCAACTCCTGAAAATGAAACAAACGGACAGAATGATGTCTTGTTTCATTGTTAATTACCCACTCAGACATATAGGTGATCGATTCACTCATTGCTGTAATTGCATAAAGAGATTTCTAAACCTTTTCCTTGCATCACATTTTTCCTGTAGGCTCAGGGTTGCAATCATGGAGGGAATTTGCAAAGTGACAGAGCATGATTCTCCCTTGACTTACACCTCTGCATGCACACCTCGCAGTAGTGCCAGTGAGAGGGAAACCCTGCCTCTTGAAGTTTGCTCATGTTCAGCAGGAGGATGACTGCCTGGCTCCCATAAACACTGGTGCACAAACTCTTGAAACTCCAGGGTGAACCTAGTAAAATAAATCTTATAATGAGAGCTCAATCCAGCCTGGCATTTCCTGAGAGGCTATAAGGTATACAAGGATGGCTGGCATATGATGCACTAAAAGTGAAAATCCCTAGCAAATGGCTCTCCAGTATCTGGAAATAAACAATAACCACTACAAAGCTTGTATATAAAACTGAGGCACTGAAAAGGTGAAAGCAGCCATCATCGTTTGAGTTGTGTTTGTTAATGTGTGTACAGAGGAACTCTGTTTGTTTGTAGGTCCTTAGTAGAAGTGTGTCTAATGTTGACTTTTTGAGTCTAATATTGTTTGAATTTTCTATCATGAGCCTAAGCCACGTTACCAGAGTGCTCTTTTCCTGTGATGTTTGTACATTCATTACCTTTTAAAATGTCTTGAAGTAGTAAACAGTTAAACAGTTCTCCCAGCGATGTTCCTATTGTTAGTGAGAATGTGATTATGGCTCCAGAGAACAGGTTCAGACTCTGTTTGCTAGATGCCCTTCGTAATCAATATTTTGGTCTTTGACATGATTATCCCCATGCCCCATTTAACTATAAAAAAGTACCTTTATAGTTATCACAACAATATTTTTCCCCTCAGATACTGGTGGCTCTATTCTGGGGTTCACCGAAAGAACTATCGTCATAATGAGCTTGATTCTCTGGGCTTCTTCACAATGCTTTGGGAGGATAAAACAGTATTAAAATTAGAATAAATTATATATATACACACACACGCACACATTTTAATGTCCATTTACACTGTCAGAATTTGAGCGCTTATTGTGTAAGAAGTTCTTAAGTCAGAATCATGTCCAATGGACCAGATCCTCAATGATAAATTACTTTGGCAGTATAAGGGAACTTTAAAGCAAGAGTAAATGTAAACCCTGCGTGTCTCTCTGGAGCTGTGTGAAGTGGCATTTGTAAAAAACAAAACTAGGCCTACAGAGCTGCCAGCTCTCATGGTTCTATTGAGTCTGGCTTTTTAGATGTTTCTGAAGGCCCCTGCTCCTGAAGTCCTGTGATTACATGAGAATCTCAGCTGTCTTGCTTTTTTTTTTTTTAAAGGTAAGTTTTTAGTCCCAACGGATGCAGAAAAAGTGCTTGAAAGCATCACCTGAGTGAGCTCTAAGGGCTTTATAAAACAGGATGTAAATATAAATAATATATAGCTGCTAGCTTGTGTAAAAATCACACGCTTCCTGTGTCTTCATGAGGCCAAATGCTAGTGGAAGACACACTATTTTTTCCTACTGTGGCTTCTCCCTTAGAGGAAAGAAATCTTTCACCAAATCTTCTTTGCTGAAAAGAGGTCAGTTTTTTCACAGCAGAGAAAAAGCACATAACTGTTATTTCACTGTAAAACTCTAGTGGCAACAGAACAGTTAGTTTTAACAGTGGTGTAAATAGGGGGTGTCAGCCACCTACCCCTGCCTCCGTCAGAGCTGACCTTACATTATAGTACAAACGCCAAAGACTTGTCTCCACTAGGGTTCTGTAACAGAACATTAACGAATGTTAGTTAGCTCTATGGAAAAAACACGCTTCTTTGATCATAAAGTCATGTCCATTATATAGGAAATAAGGCAAACTCATCTACTTCGTGTAAACCTGGTCGTTTCAAGTAGCGGTGCATACAGATTACTCCATTGGAGATGAGAGGCTGAGGTGGATGAATAAAGGTGCAAGAATATCTAAGGGGGATATCCATAAAGCAAGTTCAAATATCTGCACAATACATCTGAAATGAATACTATGGGCAGCTATAAATAAGCAGTTGGTCTACTCCAATGCTCTGCAATTACGTGCGTCGAAGCAGGCAATTATCATGCTCCAGCAGCTTCCAGCATCTCATGTATCAGCATCATTGCGCTTCAAAATGGTAGTGGGGCATTTTATCTAAAGTTCGTTCAACGAGCTTTAGACAAACCGCTCCCACCACCATTTTGAAGTGTGTGGATGCTGATATACAAGACAATCTGAGCCTTTTTAATTAGAGTGGCACTCAGAGCTGCTCTAATTAAAGTGCCCTTCCACCCACTCCCGGAGCACCTGTATAAATGCCCGTGGCATTGCTTACAGCTCTGTAACAGGTAAGGCATGATGGTGCCTCTGTGCCTTGGGCCTATTCCAGTCCAACATGGAAAGGGGCTCATCCTCCTCAAGGACAATTAACTCCTTTTACCACAGATACAACAGAGGGGCTTCCCTGGTCAGGAAAGCTGAGTGAATGGGATGGCAAATAAATATGTGGATTAGTAATGGGTCCAGGGTTGAAGGGGACAGCCTGGGTTATGTCATTACAGTCTCCTTGGGCTAGGGACAGACATTACACATAAACTGATTTAAGTGATCAAAAAATGGTTTAAACCTGTAATGGAACAGATGTTCAGTGCACATACACCAGTTTGAAAATGACTGAAACCAGTTTGAAATAAACCTGGTTGAATGTAATATTAGACTTAACTGATTTATGTCAAACCAGTTTATGCAATGTCTGTCCCAGACCCCTTGCTGGTTTAAGATAAATCAGACTCCCCAGCATCCCGGCATGCTCTCTGGGCTGGGTGCTGCTCTCTGCTTCCTGGCTGCAGGGACTGCAGGCTGTTCCCCCACTCCTCCCCATCACCACTCCCTGCTAAGCTGGAATTCCCCACTCCCCTCTGCTTTGCAGAGAGGTGTCTGTGTATTATCTAGCAGATCACATACTAGCTATGGTTCATGCTGAATCAACAGGCAGCCGGTAATGTCCCTCTGTTGTTTTCTTAATCAGATGATAAACACTGAGTTAGAGGTGATAAACACTGTTATCAGTTCCCTGCTGGGCTAATCAGAGGTTCTGCCCAGCCTGGCCATACCCCTCCTCAGCTCAGAACTGTGCAAGCGAAGGGAGGGCTGCTGTAGCACTCCCTTGGTTTCTAACCTTAGCCAATTCAGGCATGTGCCTGCATTTCTGGGAAGTCTGGTTACAAAACTGATTTAGCCTAGCCAGGTTAAACTAACCTGAAAATATTGTACCAATTCAGACTCAGGCTTTTTGAATGTCTGTCCCTAGCCTTGGAGAACCTGCTGGGAAGCTAACAGAATCACAGGCTGTGCTATCTTTGAGTAACCTACAGGACCCTCATGACCAACTCTGAAGTGCCACCATTGCAGAAGGCATGCCAGTATAAATTAATGACAGCTTCACATGAATCTGAGAAAGTCTAGGTGCTTTGGGACTAGCACCAGAGTCTGCTCTCTTGTCTGTGAGGAGCGGAGATCAGCATACTCTTTGTACAACGTGTGGAGATGATTCTCAAAGTTATCAGCAATCTTCAGCTTCCATCCAGGACTTGTCTCAGGGAAGTCAACAGTCATGGCCAGGGTTATTTTCATAGTGGACAAAAAAAGTATTTTCTTCTAGCCAACTTTTACTGAAAATATAAAGGTATATCTTCTTTTTTACCTCTCTTCACAGCTGTTTTAAGGCTTATTTTCTTTTTAAGCAATATAGTTTTAGACACTTTTGATTTCTATTTAAAATATCCATCTTGGATGTAGGTGCATCTACAGAAATAAAATATGCGCTGCAGCCAGGTTTTCAGTAGGCGCTCAAGCACGACTCGCCTAACTTAGCTGCTCTCTACCCCTAAGAAATTATTCAAATTGCCAGCACCCTGAAAAACTCACTATATGATTAAATCCAGAAGTGCAAGGGTGACCAGGATGTAGGAGGTCAATCAAAGTCAGTGGTGCTCAACCCCCACCTTCCAGGCCAGTTCTGGCCCTCAGTGCTGTATTATCTGGCCTGTAGAGCCCCCTGTGGGTCCATGGGAACCCCAGAGGCCATGGTTCTGAGTACTAGATTGGGCATGTGGGGCCTGATCCTGATGCATGGTGGCCAGGTAGTGGCAACATAGGGGCCAGGAGGGGGTAGCATAGACCCAATCCAAGCATGCAGGCCTGATGTGGCCTGCAGGCAGATGCTGCATCACTCATTTGGCCCATGGAGCCAAAACACTGAGTACCACTGATCTAAGTGGATTGTATTAAGGTCAGGGACTTGCTTGAGTGGAAGCTGAGGTCAAGTTGGATATCAGTCCAAGTCCAGGACATCAAGCCAAGGATTGAGATAAGGTCACAGTCAGGGTACACAGTTGATAATGGCCAAAAGGTGCAAGACAGGACCAGGAGCAAGCAGAAACAGGCAGAAAGGTCCAAGCCAGTGGTTCAGAGTACATAGTAGGTGCAAGCAAGCCAGAGGCACAGCCAGACAGTCTGTCGCCCAGCTTGCTGCTGTCTGGTCTGAGTTTACATAGAACAGTGTGGGCAGGCCCTCTTCCTGAGGGATGGCTCAGCCTGATTCCCTAATTGCCTTCAGCTGAAGCCCAGGACTGGATTTGCCCCAGTTGGGCCTTGGTTCATTAGAAAGCACCTCCGTTTGGGACAAGGAAGTCTCTCAGTGGCCACATTTAGCCTTGTGCACCTGAAAAGAAGTGCCCAGAGAGCACACCACATATGCTAACTGGCCCCCTAAACTCCAGAGTCACTCAAGATAGCTTCCTGGGGAAGACCCCACAATCACAACTGCCTCACATGGACACCACTGAATTCATCTCAAAGCTACGGGTGGTAGGGGTGCACTCCTTTTGCCCAATAGCATAGTGGTTAGGCCACTTGCCTAGCACATGGGAGACATGGGTCCCAGTACTGTGTAATATACATGAACAGTGCTGAGGCCAGAACACATCACTCAAGGGAGTATCCTAATCAGTAAGGTACAGAGGCAGACTCCCTCTGTTATAATCACATGACTCCAGGATCTGGGGCATTAAGATGAAAAAATATCAAAGATCACAATGATATTACAACACTAGAATTGTATAATAAGAATTGTGAGTCTTCCATTATTTTGTCTCACACATGGCTGCCTAGCATGTTCTTTATTATGGGGATTAGAGCGGCCTGAGAGTTTGGTGAAAGAAAGAGAGAAAGATTGTTTGTGAGGCAAGGATGAAAGCTCCCTTGACTACAGGAAAAGCTAAATGAAGTGAAAAGAGCACAGAAATGGAAGAGTGCAAGTGCAGTTAGAGGCTAGGACTTGATATGGGGGAAAGGTTTAACATGTTTTTTAATGACTGTACTATGGACTTTGTGTCTAAAGGAGTCTCTGCTCATCCCATTTCTAGGAAAGCATCTGGCATGTGGAACTTTGTGCGAATAGATCAGCAGTGCCATAAACAAACACACACAATTGGGCCTCTCTGACATACAGGTGTTTGACTTTATACTTGACAGATAGTCAGTAGCAGCCAGATTGTCTTCATATACAAAGAACAAGTGGTGCTCCTCAAAAGAAAGGGCTTGGTATCTCCCCACAGCCACCTTTTGGGGTTCACAGGTTTACTCCACTATATTAAGTGCCTGACCCAAAGCTCATGGAAGTGAATGGAATGACTTTCATTCCCTTCAGTCAGCCTTCAAGTGAGCCCCCATGGGAAGTATTTGAATGAATGATGGTACAGATTAACACCATGTCCCTTTAGAATCACGGTGGCTTGATATTTCATAATCTCCTCATCCTCCCATAGGCTTCATGCCTCCCTTTGTTTGTTTTTTACCTGTTGATGCTTTGCTTTGAGGGATGCTTGGGAAATACTACTTTTCCCAAAGAAAATGTAGATGAGAATAAAAACCAAAGAACAATTGATTTCAGTGGAACGGTCAATGGGAAAACTCAATTTTCTATCCAAACACTGAAAACACAGAAACTGAAGTATTTCAGTTTTTGTTCAAAAATGTTTTATTTCTAGTCAAAAGCATCCTTCAACAAAAACAATGTCCAAACAAAAAAGCTCAGGGGGGTTTGGTGAAAAAAATCAATATCTAAAGAAAGCAGACCTTTTCTTTTGATTTTATTGCACTAAGAATACAATTTTCCATGTAAAACTTTTCAGTGGATGCCTAGCTGTGTCTCATCTTGTGTTCAGAACCACAGCCCTTCCTTCCATCAGTGGGACTGTGTCCATGAATAAAGATTGCTCCTATGAGTAATAACTGGAATATCAGGTGCCTTGTATGTAAGCTCCTTAGGGCCCAGACTGATCATGTCACTTTCCAGTAGAGCGTCATGCAGAGCTGTGGTGCTGCATAAATAATGAAATGGACATAAGTTACCAACCCTCACCTGGTACATGGCAAATGTAGAGAATACCATGTATGCAGCTACTGATTGTCTTGCTAGAAGATAGATACAGTAAAACTTAATAGATGTCCAAGACTAAACCAGTTCAAACTACTTAATGAACCCCCTTTTTTATAGTTCTCCTGAACCAAAGCCTATTGAAAACAGCAGATAGCTTCCCAGTGACTTTGGATGAGACTTTGGATGAGTCTTTTGCTCATGAACTAATCAAAATGAGGGCTGGCTGAATTCTGTGGAATTTGTGGTTTTCTGAACCTCCTCAGTTATTTTCTTTTCATTCAACTTGTTTGAGTCCATGAAGTGTAAAGGTATAGGGCTTCATGAAACCTGGCCTGATCTAAATTGTACCATCTCCACAGAAGTACATAGGGCTGTACCCATTCATATCAGCTAAGGATGTGGCCAATGAATGGCTTCATTTTTCCAAAATAGGAGCCAGTTATTAAAGGTCTTGCTCTAACATAGCAAAAGCATCTGGTCTGCGTGAGAAACAGAGCATCACCTGAAACTAGTATAACATCATTAGGTACTGTATGTGGGCCTAATTCAGCACCAGTTGAAGCCTGTAAGAATCATGCATATGTATGAAATTAACTAAGTCGTGAAGAGCTTTGTTGACTATAGACTGGGCGCGTCTACATGAGATGCTTTGAGCACAGGAGACTGATTCTACTGTGTATTAGTGTGGTGGGCAAAATCCAGGCTAATGCATTAATGTGCAGTAGAATTAGTTTACTGCACAGTAGTGTCACCAAAAAAGCGTGCGCCAGAACTAATGTGCAGTAGCACCAATTATGGCACATTAAGATAGTACCTGTAATTACAAGTACTAAACTTAATGCTCCATAATTACGGTGAATTAATGAATGTATAGACGTACCACTGACTACACAAGTAGGGTTTGTTTCGACCATCTTGACTTTCATGTGTTTTTACTGTGAACTACAGATCTGCTTTAGGCTGTACAAGATCCAGATACCGTATTTACTGGAATTTTCTCTCTCTCATCCCTGTTCCATCCCCCGCATGCCACACTTGGCTCTTTTTTTCTGCACCCACATCCATGTCATCTCCACTGTTAGATCTACACTAAGCACAAAGCCTGGACATTACTGATCCATCTTTCATAACTATTATTATTATTATTATTATATTATTAACTATAAAAGGTGAAATCCTGGCCCAAATGAAAGCAACAACAAAACTTCCATGGACTTGAATGGCACCAGAAATGCATCCCGTCTCCTAAATGGGTTCAATCTTTGGTCTTTCTCTTGTTTCTCTTTTATTTCTACAGCCTCAGTTCTATAGTTGGGTCTATATGGACAGTTTTTTGCAGCTGTATAGGTGTCTGTGCACTTCAGTGAGACATAAACATGATCTAAAGTCGAGTACAGGCTCTTCTAAGTCAAGACCTGCATTTGCTAGCTACTTGAAGAGCATTCTGTGAGAAGTTGTCTATCAAGCTGCAATTGCAGGAACTCATTTTGAACAGCCCAAACTAGCATGCTTATCAGAGTATGGAAATATGGATATTGAGAAAGTAAATACCAGCTGTTCCTGAGGCAAGGAGGGGATATTATTATTATTTTTATGTATTCCTTTGTGCTTTGTGGCATGGCATTGGGCTCAGAACAACATTAATATGTCTCACCAGCAGAGGAAAAAAAGTGACAGTCAACAGTACCTCATGAGCAAGGAGAAGGAAGGAGAAAAACTAGGACAATGGGAATATAGCAATTTTTTCATTGTATGCCTAAGCAAAAGCTGCTGACTGTAAATTACTGTTGTGAATAAGAGTGAAAAGCAGGTGCTAAGAGAGCAGCTGTCACATAAAAGCCAATATTTAAAGCCATTATGTTTACATTACAATTATATTTACCTTTAATGTCTTCTGGGCATTATTAATTTCCTCCATTATTGCCCAGTCTAACATTTTATTTTACATAACAAGGCATTTAGTCCTCCATGGGTCTCTAATTACTAACTGTCATAGACTAACCTAGAAAGTTGAAGCAGTAAATAACAGAGGGAAGAAGGCAGGAGGTTTGTCAGAGACACAGCTCTGATGCTGGATGTGAAATTGCATCGATACTAATGATACATTTAAGGAAATCACAAGTGTTGTCTTGTGCTGTTGGCAGAGCAAAAGAATAAGGGTGTGGACACAGGAACAACTTGCCTCAGGGTAAAATGGAATGGAGCTTTGCGACATGTTAGCTGCTCAGTGATAACCACCCATGTGCACACCCTGAAGCCTTGATAAGTAAAAGCTAAATTACAAAAGCTTATCCCTCAGTGAATGAGGGGCATGTTACCATGGCTTAATTTTCACATACCTTGGGATAAGACTGTGCCCACTGGGAAAGCATAGCAGGTGACATGCAGTACAGGCCCAATCCCTTTTTATCTCTTGATATCTTGTCAACATGTCCACATTCTAGTTAATGAATTAATAATATGAATCACTGCATCCTCCAGGTGGCTAGAAAGACAGCGGCAGCATCTACACGTGCAATTAAGTAAAAGCAATAAACTCCGGTGCTTATCACACCAGAGTTGATTGCTTCCCGGTGCCACATTTACATGTGTGCCTGGGAGCAAAGCACGTTGAGCCAAGTCAGAGCAGCTTCAGTTGGCAGGGAATCTGGGGGGTCAGTATACCATCCTGAGGCTGCTCCAACCCAGCTGAGCGTGCTGGTGCTCTGCTGTGGGGCTAGCTAGCAGACAGCCCCTGCACTGAAACACACTTGTGCCCCAGCCAGCTACATTAGCTTCTACACATGCACTGCTGCGAAGTAAACAACTCTGCAGCAGGATAATACTCGTATTTATAGTATAGTACTGTTGCAGAGTTAATTAGTTTGCTCTTGCCTAATAGCCCTGCATGTGTAGATGCCTGCTGTTTACTGCAGAGCTAATTAGTCAATTCTGCAGTAGATGCACCCAGTGAAAAACAAATGAATCTATCACCTGTGATCACCTTCATATATGTGCTGTGACAACTGGTTGATATGTCAATGGAGGGGAGATGAAAGATGGTTAGGGCTGTACTCTGGGACACAAGAAATGTGTGCTCAATTCCTGCTGCTCCTCTGGGGCTGTATACAAGAGATGATATTGTAAAGTGCTTGTCTTTGCCATGGCAATGTTTCAATGCGCTTTTCTGGGAAGTCATATTCTGGGAGTTTGCATCTGTTCATTGAATCAGGGTGAAGACTGCCCATCACTGTTCCTTTCATTCCAGCCACCTTCTCTAGATCTATGCATTGCATTTTTCCCAGTGACTCCCACATGATGCTGATTGTTCAGCTCTAAGCAGGTTCCTCTTTGCCTGCAATGAATACAGACGACTAGGTACAGCAGTTTGTGACGGCAGCTGACTGATACTGAGAATGGACTTGGGTGAGAGCCATGTCAGCCCTTGCCCGAGGCCTGTACACCTGCCACATAAGTCTGCGAAGCACGACTTTAATTGACTGGAAAAAAAAACCCTGATCCCACATATGCAACTGCTATAAAACAGTAATAGATAAAAGCATCTGTGGACAAAAAGGAAGCTAAAATTTTTGAGTAATTGAAGGCCAATTTTACAACAGAAAGCAATGCCTTTGTTAGTTTTCGTCTTTCATATATTGTGCTCTGTTTGGTTAAGCTACGCAAACACCTGGGCCACAGTACAGGACAGTTGGTTTGGTTTTGTTGTTTCTTTGTTTTGTTTTTTAATGTCATCTTTAATCTTTTGAGTACTGAATTTATTGATTTGTCCTTCCATGTTGTATTATTCAAAACCTTTAAATGGTGTTCCGTGGGAAAAGCAACACGCAATGGAGGTAGGGAGTGGGAACAAGGAAAGTCCCTGAGAAATCGGAAAAAAAGAAAGAAAATGAAATGGACCTGATTTTCTTCTTAACCAGTTTAAATTCACATTAAATCCATTAGAGAAAGTGTAACACTAATGAGAGACCCAGCAATAAAGTAGTCACATGGACAGAGCCCAGTGTACCTCCAGTTAAAATCTTCAAGGGATTTTCCCAATTAGCATCTATTGCATCTGGCCACCCAATTCAACAAAGATTTTAAGTCCTAATGTTAAGCCCATGAGTCCCATTGACTTCTGATGCATACAACATTAGTGCCTTGTCGAATCAGGGCTGAAGGGCTCAATCCTGAAGGGAGCCGAGCACTATGGCCCTGATGCAGCAAAGCATATAACATGCACTTTAATTTAAGCACTTACCCTAAACAAGCCTGTTGAAGCCAATATGGCTCCTTGCTGGCTTGAAGTTAAGTTCTTGTTGAAGTTCTTTGTTACATCAGTATTAGGAGGCTCTGCCAGTGCAGGATGGAGCCCTAAGTGACAGCCCAGCAGGCTTGAAATGCACAGTGTGTATCTCTGTTAAATTATGGGCACTCACATTAACATGGCCTTGTCCTTGCTCTGATAAAGGATTCCAGGGAGTGGATTAAATTATAGGAGCAAATCAAGCCTTCTTTTGATTCTGACCCTACAGACACAAGAGTCCCGAAGCGTCTCAGTCTTCTTCTGCCCACTTGCCTTTATTTATTGCTAATTTTCCCTACTACAATAAACACGTTCAAGGTCATACGATCCCCATACTGTTCGTGTTTTGTAGGCAGCATAAACCATGATCCAGCCGGCTGCATTCTCACTCCCTGGTTGCTGAGAACCAACAAAAAGTTCTTTATGAACTAGATGGGGAGACAGAGGGTGTCACAAGAAGCAAAGGTTGCTGAATGGATGGCATTTATTTTTCCCTTTTCAGGGGCCTCCCTGAATAGATTTGTTATAGGATGGCTGGAACTGGGTACTGAGCAGGGTGGCGGGCTGGGCAGGGGGGGAGTTGGAATGGTATGATATGGAAATATACCGATATTTCAATTGACTGGCTTTTACAACAGAGAAGCATTATGGAGCTTGACATTTATGCCTTTGGAAGTCAAATGCAGACAAATAACACTAGTGCTTAGTATTTACAGGGACAGTTTAGCTACCAATATCTATTGTTTTCTTCCTAAAAGGATTTCTTTGCCTTCTAATACCATATAGATGGAAACATATCCAGGCAGATAGTATCTGATACTGTGATGCTGAACACATGATTTAGGTTGAGGAATTAGAACTGGTAACCTCAGTGACTGACCAAATAATTTGTTGCATTTACCCCTATCTGAATGAAAAGCATTTGAGGTGCACTGCTCCGTATCAACTATATTTTTCATGCTGAATCATTTTGTATCCCATTATCTTATTTAAGATCAAATTTATTTAAAGTTAAGAAGGAAATGCTGATTTTTCTGCATTTGTTTCTTTTAAAAGTAACAGGATTAGGAAATCTGTGTGGAAGAGCATACAATTTTAGTCTGTTTTAGAGAAATGTTCTGAGATACTGATTCCTTTTATGCATGTTAAAATGGTCTTCAAAACCACTTGACACAATTATTCCCAAAATAATATAAATGAAACAAATTATACTAATGCATTTTTCAATTACTTAGTACATGGGTGAAATAATATACATTTCTAAGTAAAATAAAAAAATTGTAAGGGGTTCTGCTACCTGAGTTTAGGAGTAATAATTTCAAATGCACTTTCATAAATCAGGAGTCTGAGTCCTATTGGCTTTCACTTGGATACAGGCTCACAAGAGCCAGATTTTAAAAAGTATTTGGGTGCCTAACAATACAGATGGTGGTTACTAGGATTTTTAAAAATGCATAGGCACATTTGAAAATCCTGTTTGCACATATCTATATCTTTAGGTACCCAAGTGTCTTTAAAAATCTGGTCTTTAAGTTATGTTTGACCTGAGCTCCTAAATTTCTAATGGGCTTTTAAAAAAATTACTTAAGATCACAAGGGCAGCTTATATATCTAATAAATAAATACGCAAATAATGATATTTTAAATTATATTTACTTTTAAAACATTGTACACGTGTAGGCAATTGGCTGAGGTACAACTGGAGATCATGAAATTCCACTGTTTTTTTGGAATAAAATCTGAACAGAAACAACGATAATTGAGTTCAGTCCCCCACATTCTGTTTTTGTTGTAAAAATGTGGCAGGGAAGTTATGGGAATGGATATATAGGCTATATTTACAAAATTTACTAATCAGAAAATTACATTTAAAAAAACTTAATTGAAAAACATTTAAAATATAGGTCTCAATTCAGCAAAGCACTTACCTCTGCACTTCACTTGAAACACATGCTTAGTTCTCATTAGGGTCATTGACTTCAATACAACTGCACTGAACTGACACCAGCTGAACTCTGCTGTCTGTATCTTATCTCTGGGTTTTATACAGCTTCCCACCACTGTAATAACAGGGCACATTCCACATAAAATCAGTAGCAAAATCCCTAGCAGTTTTCATGGAGTCTCTGGCTGATCTCCCTGTTTGAGGTAAAAACCCTGTTTAGGATGGGAGGGGAGGTTATTTTGTGGTAGTGTTGAAGTGATGTTTGGAGTGATGTTCTAGCCATGATGCTCCCAGAAATATGCAGAAGGCAGGGATTTTTGTGGGTGATATCTTTTAGTGGACCAACTGCATGGCTGGGATAGACTTAGACAAGCTTTCAGATGCAGGGCATTCTTCTTTGGGTTTCTTATTTTATTTTTTTAAAGACTTTTTTCTTAGTTTTTTAAGACCTGGTCAATGTTTATTGGGTGGAAGGGGCCTCAGTGCTACGTCATACTTATAGATGAAAGGAAATGTGTGAAATGTAACACTGGTTACTGGCAAAAAAGTGCCTATATTCTTTTTAATTAGAGAAAGTTAAGTCATTGGGATTCTGCTGGACCCCACAATTAATAAAGACTTCCTGGAATCTGCCAATCTCTAATGTTAATGTAAGTTTTAATCAAGTAGGTCCAAATTGTGCTCTAAAGCCTGTCTGCATGGCCTACTATAGCATCCACTATACCATGTGGCACTCAGGTAAGTAAATCAGGCACACGCATTCTGCATATGTTAAATCTGGAAAGAGTTCAGTGTACCTTTCTTGGAGGAGTGCTTGTCTTGCACTGCTGGAAAGTAGCTCTACGCATTTCTGGGTTTAAGATGCATGGAGGTGGCAGACCACACTTCACTGCCAGGCTCCCTATTGCTGTCTGGAGCAAGTGTAAACTTGCCTTTAGTGAAACTGAAGGCTGCTCTAACTCATGGCTGTCCAACTTCTTAGTGGCCAGGGGCTGCACACTCCTCAAGCTAACCCATGGGGGCCATGGACCACAGAAGCTACATATACCCCCTTCTGTACCATGTGGCCTGCTCCTCATACCCCTCTACTGCACTGTATGCCTAGATACCATCCCCACAATGTATCTGTTCCCCACCCCCCAAATGTTCCCCATTTCCCCTGCTGCACCGTATTCCCAGGCACCCCAACTCACCCTTAATTTACTGGCTGTGAGTAAGTGTCACTGCACTGTGACACTCAAGCATCCTGAGCTTTGGGCTCCGCTGGCACTGAAGGACGTGCCACACTACGCCTCCCCACACTTGGGGAAGGGGCAGGGGTAGGAAGGGGAAGCTGGAGGAAGGCACACCTCGGGCCCCCAGCTGTTGCTGTAGACAGAGCAATATGAAGAATAGCAGTGGGTGAGAGCCCAGGGACTGCAATTTAACCTCTTGCAGGCCTCATGAGGCCCATGGGCTGCCAATTACACATTGCTGCTCTAACTTATGTGTTCAGCTACAAGGGACTATTTTAAACAGCACGAAACACCTGGAAGCAGAGGCATTTCATATCACTTGTTCTATGCCATGGAGGAGTGAGGGAGAATGAGATAGGCACCAAAAGGCATCTTAGTCAAGTGGTTAAGGTGGGTTTTCAGCTGCTATGTGCCACCAAAGCAATGTGGCTAGCGACAGACATTCAAAAAGCCTGATCCTGAATTGATTACATCTTTTCAGGTTAATTTAACCTGCCTAGGCTGAATCAGTTTGTAACTGTACAGACATCCTCTCTGGACTGAAAAAAATGCAGGCATATGCCTGCAGTGGCTCAAGCTAGAAACTGGGGGGTGCTAGAGCAGCCCTCCCTTCCCTTCAGCATTGCTGAGCTGAGGGAGGTATGGCCAGGCCCTGGCAGGACACTCTGTTTAGGGAGGGGTTCCTCCCCCCCCATCACGCTTGATAACAGAACACTTATCAGCTCTGTTATCAGCATTTAGCACCCCATCAGAAAACAATGCCTCACTCATTAGTTCAAGCTTTTCTTAAACAGCTTTTTCCAAAGGAAGGAATGCAGGGACATTAGCAGCTGACCTGTTGATTAGCTCCAAAAAGCCCTAAGTGGACACTGTCCTGTCTGCCTTGCACAGACACCTCTCGGTGTTAGCTAGCATACCACATGCTGGCTATGGTACAGGCTATGGGAGAGAGGAGGAAGGAATTGCTGCTTAAGCAGCAAGTGGTGAGTGTGGGGAAAGGGGGCATGGGGAAGCCAGGCAGACCCTGCTATGCCTGTAAGTCTCTGCCAGAGCTCCAGCCCAGCAGAGGGGAGGGCTCCCCGCCCAGCACAGAAAGCATACCAGGATGCTGTGGGAATCTGATTTAACTTGAACCAAGAAGGGGTCTTGGACAGACATGGCATAAACTGGTTCGACCCAAATCAGTTAAGTCTGATACTACATTCAGCCAGGTTTACCTCAAACCAGTTTGAGCCATTTTCAAACTGGTTTATGTGCACTGAATGTGTGTTCTGTTAAACCAGTTTCTAATCACTTACTGGTTTATATGTAATGTCTGTCCCTAGCCTATAAGACAGCCAAAGCAGAGGCCCATCTTCAATGGAGTTTGACTACTTACCCAAGTAACTCCTGTTCTTGTGAGTAAGCATTTGCAGGTCTAAGCTCCGTATTTTTCAAGAACACTCAGCAGCTACCTTAACACAAAGACCTCATCTTGCACTACAAACATTTTCTCTAAGAGCACACATGAATCACTAAGACGTTCTTTGTTGGCTCCTCATCTGTCAAAATAAATTTGCTTCCTAAATGAACCATTAAAGAAATTTAAGTTTAAAATTCTCACTTTCTGCAAACAAGTCAGTAACGACATGGCTTAACCTCATCAAGAATTCTACCCACAGTGTCAAGAACTTACTGATTTACAAATCATAACAAATTGGGTTTTACTGTGGTAAAATTATTATAGCTGCTCCATTTGATTTCTTGAAATAAAATTAAGTTCCTTTCTTCACTGCTGGACAGACTGAGCAATATCATTTTTCAGGTTTCTTATCCTCATGCACATGTAAAATGACATTCTTTAAACTGGAATTCTCATTATTTCTTTGTGGGATGTTATTAAGTACAGTAAGCATAGAATCATAGAAAAAAAGGGCAGAAAGGGACCCCAAAAGATCATCTACTCCAATCCCCTGCTCAGGGAAGGATCTCCTCTATCTAAAACATCCCAGGCAAACGTTTGTCTAACCTGCACTTAAAAACTTCCAGTGATAGAGTCCAGAACCTCTCCAGGTAATCTCTTCCAGGGCTAAACCATCTCTTATATTTAGAAAGTTCTTCCTAATATCTAACCTAAATCTTCCCTATTGCAATTTAAGACCATTATTGCTTGTCCTCTTCCCAGTGGGCATAGAGAGCAATTGCTTTTGATCTCCTCTACAGCAACTTTTTTTTATTCTTGATTACTGTTATCAAATCCCCTCTCAGTCTTCCTTTTTCCAGCCTAAATAACTTCAGCACATCCAACTTCTCCTCACATGTCATGTTTTCTAGACACCTAATCATTCTTATGCTCTCTTCTGGACTCCTGCCAGTTTGTCCACATCTCTGTTAAAGTGCACCAAACTGGACCCAGTACTCTAAAGGAGCCATTACCGGTACTGAATAGAGTGGGAGACTCACTTCCCCTGACTTGCATTTGACACTTCTATTAATATACCTGAGTATCCTCCTAACTTTCTGGAAAAATATGATATATAATTGATGCATATTCAGGTTGTGGGCCACTATAATCTCCCAGATCCTTTTCTGCTGTCTGTGCCCTAGCCAGTCCTCCATTATTTTGTACTTGGCCATTTGGTTGCTTCTTGCTTAAGTGAAGCCAAACCCTGATCTCTAATGTGCCTACAATCCCACCCAGTTTGGTATTATCCACAAATATATTACATAATCAGTTCCATCTTCCAAGTTATAAATTAATATATGGAACAGTACCAGACCTGGAATAGACTTCCAAATAAGCTCTCTTTTTATGCCCTTCAAGTTTATCATTAAGCAGCTGATAACTACTCTTTGAGAACAATTATTCAAAAAGAGATTCACTCACCTTATAGTAGTTTTATCTAGACCAGTGGTTTTAAACCTTTTTAATGGTACAGAACTCTAAAACATTTCAAATGGAGGTGCAGACCTCTTTGGAAATTTCGAACGGAGGTGGGGATGTCTTTGAATTGTAAGTGTGGGTATACATATATTTTGATTGATCGTAGTCATCTTTTGTGGACCCCTTAGACATAATTTGTGGACCCCAGGGATCCATGGACCACAGGTTGAAAATTACTGATCTAGACTGTATTTCCTAACCTTACTTCTGAGACTATTGTGGGAGATCATATCAAAAGCTTATCTATCTGTCTTATCAAAGAGACAATATCAGGCTATTCCCATCCATATCAATTTCCCAGTAATGCAAACTACCCTACCAAGTCTATTTCCACAATTGCATTAGTATATTGAGTCTTGACCACAAGGATAACGAACAAATTATCCCAGTAATTTCCCTCTTACAACCTTATTAAGATTTCCCATATTTCCTCTTGTTCCTAGAACTTTCTCCAGATCCTCCTGCTTTTTATTTGTGAGCACTTCGTCATCAGTCCCCATTAAACATAATTTAAAGCCCTCCTCAAGAGGTGATCAGGTCTATGACCAAAAGTAGTCTTCTCCTTGCTTGTTAAGTGGGCCTCACCTCTGTTCAGCAAGCATGTGCCCTCATCACAAGGTGCTGAGCATGTCTTAATTTTTTTTTTAATGAACAAAAACAGAATGACCTTTAAAAACCTGAGTCACTGAAAGGAACCTCTCAATGACTGAAACTCACTGCCAGCTCACCTCAGGAAATTATTTTATTAAAGCTCACATGCTAAGTACAGGGTCAGACAAGGTTATTTCTTGGACGGAAGTCTTCTTGTAACTTACCTGTTGCTAAGGGAAGGCACTTTCAGAGGTCAACTAGTGCAATCTCCTGCTGAGAGAAGAGAGCGTAGATTCATAGGTTAAAAGGCCAGAAGGGGCCACTGTAATCATTTCATCTGACCGTCTTCATCATGCAGGCCACAGGATTCCTATGAATTACTACTGATGGAACAGGAGTGTATGTTTCACAGAAACCTCCCATTTTGATTTTATAGGTTGCGAGCATCCATCTCATTGTTCCAGTGATTGATTAATCTCCCTGATAAGAATTTGCACCTCATTTTGAGTCTGAATTTGTGTAACATTGACTTCCAGCCCTTGAGTCTTGTTTTGGCTCTGCCTGCTAGAATGAAGAGCATAGTATTATCTAATTTCTGCTCCCCCTGAAGGTACTTAGAAGTCACCCCTTACTGTTCTTTAAACAGGCTGAGTGCTTTGAGTCAGTCACTATAAGGCACATTTTCCAGTCCTTTAGTCATTTTCATGCTGCTTCTCAGAGCTCCCTCTCATTTACCAAGAAGATCCTTATACTGTGGGGACCAAAACTGGACACAGACGGCATGTCTACATGAGATGCTGACTGTGCAGTTGTTTCTGTACAGTCATTTAGTACGTGCATAACCAAGTACTAAATGACTGCACAGTAACCAGCCTTACTGCACAGTAGCATTGTGTCATGATTGCCTGATGATGCTTACTTCACAGTAGCTCATTACTACTGCACAGTAGTGTTGAGTCATGGTTTATGCCCTGCGATGCTGCTGTGAAGCAGTAATGAGTTACTGCACAGTAATAACAAGCTACTGTGCAGTAACCATCCTGTGTAGACATGACCAGTGTTTTATTGTGGGTTGTACCAGTGCCCAGAATAGATGAAATACTGCCTCCCTGCTTCTACTGGAGACTTCTCTATTATGCAACCATAAACCAAACCCATTTGGCCACAGTGGTGCACTAGAAACTCTTGGTCCTTTCCTTATCCCCAAGCCTCTATTTGGAATCATTGCTTCCCAGGATAACATCTTCCAGCTTGTAAGGACACCACATCTTTTATTCCTCCTACCATGATTTTACATTTGCCTGTATTAGAAAGAATAGTATTTGTATGTTTCTCTGCCTATCCTTTCCCTATTACTCTCCAGTCCTTTGGTAGAAGAATGGCCTGACAGTTCAGTCTTTGCTAAAGACCACCAAAGACCTGGCTTCCTGCATGACTTAAGGCATGTCTCTTAATGCCTTTGCTTTTCAAGTGTAACAGAACACACTTTCTTTTGTTTGTCTTCCTTGTTTAGTATAAATGAAGTTTGGTGTGTGCCTTTCTTTCATTTATTTATTTATTTAGACCATTATACCTTTTTCATCCATCTCTTAGATTTTGACTTTTCAGATTGCAAACTGTTTTTGGAACGAGGGCTGTTATTTTCATCAGCTGCAGTTTCCAGCATAGTAGGGCTCCAAATTGGTCTGCACAGAGGCACAATAGCATCGTATAATGTTACAAGGTGTTGAAAATGTTCAGTGCCTTGCACATTTTGATCCATGGCTGGGGCTTCTGGGTACCTGGAACGAAAAATCATCATCATCATCACCATCATCATCACCCCAACCTGACACCATGGAGCAGTAACCATAGGTGGATTCACAAGAGGCACTGTGTTGTAATTACCATGTGTAGACAGAATTCATTTCTTCAAAGCAGTGGCCTGTCATAGTGGTGTAAGGTTCTTGGGCTTAAAAATGAAATTCTGACCATAGCACTGTTCTTGAGATTATTCCTGAGGTCCTGTGTTTTCCAGCACAGTCAGTTACCTTCCAGCAACAGACCACCTAACTCTTCTTCTAACCAAGGCACCAGATCTTGCTCCATACCCAACTGCCAGCTATGCCCCCTTCTCAACACAGACTACGTTACCACTGGCCAAGTAACATGGATTATAACATCGTAAGTTCATTTATCTGCACTGCCAAAAATGTTATAGGACACGTCCAGACAAGCCCGCACATGACTCTTGCCATGTCTCAAAGCAGTTTGAGACATGGCAAGAGGCACACTGGGAACAAAAAAACATTCCCCAAAATTTGATACCTGGATACCCAGGTATTAAAAAAACAAAAAAACAAAACAAAAACAGAAAAAAAGTGGGGCAGGGTATGGTCCAAGACCATGCCCCAAGGCAATCAGAGGCTTGGGTCCTCCAAAGAGATACTCTGCTAGCTGGCCAGACCATCTCTATGGCTGCCCCTTGCCTCAGTGCTGAAGCACGCTGTCTGCCCATGTGGAGCAGACAGCAGTGAAGGCTGCACCAACCTGGACTCGGGCTCCGTTCTAAGTAAGTAAGGGATTGGGGGCACTGAACAGGGGGATGTGAGGGTGCAGGGGACCATGGGGGGTGCAGCTTGGGAGGGCTGTGTTCCCTACCCACCCCCCCCACAGTATCCATATGCCCCCCACAGGGCCCCAGCCCCTCTGCATGGCCCATACCTCATCCCACATGGCTGGGGCTGTGCGGGGGGCATGTGGGCTGTGTGGGAGGTCTAGAGCCATGTGGGGGGCATGTGGGCCCCACAGGGGGGGCTCTGGGCCTTGAAGGGGGGCTCTGGGCCCTGCAGGAGGGCTGTAGCCTTTGCAGGGGGGCATGTTCACTCTGTGGGAGGGCTTTGGCCCCTGTTGAGGGGCTGTGGCCCCTGTAGAAGGAGCTGTGGGCCCTCTGGGGGGTAGAGTACATGAGCTGTGCAGGGGGGCTGTGCCCTGTGAGGGGTAGGGGACCCACCCCTCCTGAGCAGCTCCCCCACTTAGTCCCCCACACACCCACAGCCCCCTCAGAATCCACCCACAAACTCCACACCCCCAAGCCACCCCCACAAACCCCTCACCCACATACCTGGCTCTGTGGGTCAGGAGTGAGGGGATTGGAGGAGGGGATGGGCTGTGGGTTGAGAGTGAGGGGCAAGGGCAGGGCCAGGGCACTGGCATCTCAGTGCTGTTCAGTGCTGTACATTTTGGTGAGCAAAGGGGATAGCGGCAGCTCTGATTTTTCTATGACAAAAAGGCAAAAATAAATGCTAAAGTGTATAGATATCTATAACTTATTTTATTATAATGACAGAAGCAGTGGTAGGCTTCCAAATTGCTTTAAGCTTGTAAATATATCAATAAAACATTGCCCAACTGATATTTCTATATATAGTGGCATTTCATTTTCATAGCAAAAGCACACTATTTGGGGTATTTTAATGGGAAAATTGGGGTTTCTTATAAGAGAATTTACAATTTTTAAACAGGGAACACCAGGATCTCTGCTGGTGCGACAAGTGGCGAGACTCGGGCAGAGGAGCCTGTCCAGGGCCAGCACTGGGGACCCAGCTGGAGGGCAGATGAGGTGACTGATCTGTTGGCCATTTGGGGCCAAGAGAACAAACTTGGACAGTTCAAAGTAGGCCACCACAAGAAGCACATCTTCTGGGCGATAGCTGCCCAGATGGCAGAGCAGGGGTACCCCATCCAGGTCTGGTAGGCATGCAGCCAGGGGGCCACAGGTCCAAGGAGGTGGATGCTGTCACAGGTGGCAGTAGGTCACAGCCAGGCAGCAGCCCCCACTGCCAGACTGCTGCAGTGGGTAAAGGGGGCAGGGCCCACTCCAGGTCAGGGCTGCTTCAGCAGTCCATCTGGCACAAGGGGTAGTGTCCCCAGATACCAAGTGGCCAGGCCTCAGAAGCTCCTGAGGGCAAATAGCCCTGAGATGCTTCCCAGGGCAGGTTTTTATACTGCTGGGGCCAGCACAGGTTCTGGCCTCAGGCTCTAGCTTCTCCTGGCTGCAGATCTGGGAGGGGCTGGGCAGGGTTATTTTGCCCCAAATGACACAACTTGCCCCACATCAAAGTGCATGTCGAGGCATGTGTGCTGAGGCAAAAATCCCTGGCTCAGATTTGCACCACTTCTATTTGAGCTGCTGCAAGCACATGTGCCTGCATATGTGAACACGCCCGTATAGACCATCATCTACTTATGGTGCCCGTATGTTGTCTACATTGGACAGATACAGAAGTCCCTACCTGTAAGAATGAATGTACACTGATCTGACATCAGTACCAGAAGATACACAAGCCTGTGGCAGAACACTTTAACCTCCCTGGACATTCCCTTGCTGATCTCAGAGTGTCTGTTTTTAGAAAAGAAGTCTTTAAAAATGAACTTGAATGGGAAATTGCTAAACAAAAATTCATCCACAGACTGGATTGTGTTAAGTATGGTCTAAACTGAGATTATGGATTCTTATCCTGTTACTTGGATTAGCTTTTATAAACCCTATGTCCCCCAACGGCTTAACTGCTTTGTTTTTCTCTCTCCTATGAACCATGTCTCCCCCAGTAGTGCCCCCTCCTTTTTCTTTCCATCTTCGCTACCCTTTGTATTCTAATCACTGCTTTCTATTTAGTAGCTCTGCTTTCTGCAGTCCCTGCATATCATCTGTTTGAAGTAAGCCCTCTGCTTACAAAAGCTTATGCTATACATCTCTGATTTAGTCTACAAAGGTGCATATCTACCCTGCCTTCTTCTTGACTTCAGACTAACAGGGCTAACTACCTCTCTCAGTAACTTTCTACCTACCCACATTCCCCTGCGGTATTCTTCCTCATTGTTCACCTTTATCTATTATGTTCCCATTCCCTGCTACCCATCTGTCATATTCTACTTAAGAAGTGGCTATCACTGTCAATTATACTAAAGTTACTTCATGGGGTGCTATATAAATATACAGTTTTTTGGATATAGATGTTAAAGATTTGTGAATTTATTTAATTTAATCTCAAATTCACCCTACCATCAAGGGTCAAAAGTTCAACATGAACTCATGTTGTCAGGTTTGTGTCTTTCTTAGATGAGACTATGAAGGAAGGAATGGAGAAGGAGCAGAAAGAAAAGAAAAATCCAATAAAAATTAGGGTAAGAATGAAGCAGAGAGAAGGCGGTGAGAAAAACAAACAGATGACTGTGAGAAAAGGAGGAGAAAGAGGACAAGGAAAGAAATCACATGAAGTAATAAAGAGTTTATATGTGATATTAGAAGTGAACAAAGCCTACCAAAACTATAACCCAAATATCATAAAATCAGTAGCCAGTAAGTGGCAAAGACATTTCATAATTTAAAATTTTTTGTGGACCCTGTGTTCATTATGGGGTATATGTTCAACAGGCAGAAATGCATACTCAAAAAGAGACTGCTCTTCTGCTGACTTCCCCATAAGGGTAAAATTCATACAACCCTATGTCCTTGCACACAAAGCCTTAGTAAACAGAACATTCTTTTTGTGGTGGATCTAAAGGAGCTTTATCTATCTGCCTTATCAAGGAGAAGGTTAAGAAGTGACTTGGTCATGCTCTCTACGTACCTGCCCAGGGAGAAGGGCTCGTTTATCTCCCAGACAAAGGTATAAAATGGCCCAATGGCTCATGGCTGAAGTCAGCAAAATTCCAGCTGGAAATAAGCAGCAGACTTTTAACAGGCAGAATCAGTAACCATTGGAAGAGATTAACAGGGTCAGTGGTAGATTCTCCATCAGTTAGAATATTTGAATCAAAGTTGGAAGTAATTCCAAAATATATTCTCTAAGACAACAACAAAATTTGAGGCTAGATCCAGGAACTACTTCCTGAAATTGTTAAGCTGGTATTATCCAGGAAGCCACATTGGGTGGTGATAATGCTTCCTTCTGGCTTTAAATCAATGAAATATACACAACCTACATAAAAAGAGATGTGGTGGTTAGAATCCAGGGAATAACTTTTAGAAAGGACATGGGGTGGTTCCTTTGACCACCATCACCCTGCAAATGAAGTAAGGGCCATGTGTCCTTGGTATCACCCACACTGGAGTCCCATCCCTGCTGCCTCTGTGATCTGCCCATAACATGGCACAGTTCAGCCAGGCCAGAAGGGCTGAGCCCCCTTTTATACCTTCCCCTTGGTTGCCTGCACCTTTTAACTGATAGCATACTAGTTTCATATGTTAGGGGCATTCACAACCTCCCTCCATGAGCAGAGAGAGGTAATGAGGTTGAAATGAGCAAGGTTTACTTGCATGTGAAGAGGGGGAAAAAAGCCTGAAACATTCCACGTCCTCCAGTCAGTTGCCAAGATATCATTATCCACTTCCGAGCTGATTGAAAAAGGAAGATTTTTCATGAAAAGTTTGCCCCAAAATCTCATTTACCTTTCAACTGTGATCCCAAATTTTCATGAAAAACTTCAAAGAAAGCATTAATTTCAAAATGTTTTAACCAGTTCTAATATACTTTATGGAAACTTTTTAAAAAGTTGCTATAAAAAGTTTGAGTCTTGTGTTTGCCTTGCCTGGTGTTTTATTTTCCTTCCTCACCCCACCATGTTCTTTGTTTGATTTATCACAAGCTCACCTGGACCCTGAGTGTCTTCAATTCCGAGCTGCATTTGGGCTGAGTTTTCTTAATACTGGTGCAATTTCTTACGTTCACAAAGTAGAAGGATTTGTAATAAATTAAAAAAGACATGTTTTGTCATGTGTGGTTGTTTTAGAGAGGATTCCATTTCTGTACATATGTGCCTTTTAGAATGAACAAAGGTTTTATGACCTCCTGCTTCCTATACAGTAAGCCCTGCCTATAGCTAACTCTATGGTTTAATGTGACCTTGGATCTTTATTGTCTTTTAAAATGGATCCTTTATAGGCTCCAGATGGAAAGTGTAAAATTAATAACCCCTGGTAGGCAACTGCCCATATGTTTTTCACCTTCTCCAGAGATGCAATTTGTTTATAGTGACATTTATTTAATGCAAATTAACATATAAATGAAGATACATGGGTCTTCCTGGGAACCTGCAGAAACTGCTTTGTATTATGGTAAAGGAAACATTGCTAAAGTATGTTGTTTCTAAAGTATTTGGTAAAGCCCAGTCCACAGAGGTGTTAAGTATCTTCAGCTCCCATGGTAGTAATAGTTTCATGGGGACTCAATATGTTTCAGCATCAGGCACAACACTGGGAGCTCTATTGTGTCAAATTCTGCACACAGCCATCGTAAGAAACTGTCCCTGCCTCAAAAATGTAAGGGCATGGTTTTCTCTCCAACACCAGGACTGCTCCTGACAATATAGGCCCCAGACATGCATGACTGTTTAGGCACACGGGAGACCAGCTATTAGGCAGAGCACATGGCTTGGCGCATCCCCAAGTGCACACCTCAGAGCTGTGCTCAGGCTCCCTGTCTCCAGAGAGCTTGGGAGGAATGCTGGAGGAGGCGCTCAGTTCTACTCTGGGTGAAGTAGTGGGTAGACTCAGAGTACGGAGAGAAACCACATGGAAGTAGCCTTTAAGAACAAAGAGACAGAAAATACAAACAGACTGGATATTGAAGGAAAGAGAGGTTAAGAGACTTACCCAAAATCACACAAAAGACCTGCATGAGAAACTGAATATGGGTCATTTGTGTCCCAATCCAGCTCTTTAACATAAAACCCTCCTTCTTCCGTAGAGGTGCCACCCAAAACCTCCTTTTCTTTATGATAAATTATTACATTTTAGAGGTTAGATTCTTCAGCACATCAGGCAGCTCTTACTTCATCCTTACTACGAAAATTTCCCCAAGTTCACTGGGAGTGTGTGTGTATAAGAACTGAGTAAATACAATAATGAATAAAGTCCTCTGGGCTTTTTGGTTGTAGCTGTGTTGGTCTAAGGACATAGGCAGGCTAGGTTCTTTGAGCAGATGTGACATCTTTTATTAGACCAACTGAGTAGTTGCGAAAAAGTTCTTAGGAAGCTTTCAGGCACAGTCACCCTTCTTCAGGCACAGGCAGTCTCTGCTGGTCTGAGACTCCAAGGAACAAAGGCCTCTAGATTTCATGTCAAGTTGAAAGAATGCTTTTTCCTTTTCTTAAACCAAATCTGAATCTTTCTTTAAGGTTTGAGTAAGAATTAGGTCTCCACTGCAGAGTTATCTTGCATGATCAGCACATGCAGCATTACTGTATTTTCAAGTAATCCTGTAGGTTTTGTTTGTAAAAATGTACACTCTGGCTTTATTTTTTCAAAAGAGAGTAACGATTTTGGGGACCCATCTTGAGAAAGACTGATTTGTAGAAAATGCTGTGTAACCATCTTCAAAATGTAAGCCCCTTTGAAGAGGTCTTACGTTTGACAGCCATAATCACACATTCCCTTAAAAATGTAGATCCTTATTCCTGTTTTCCCATCACAAGGAATTTATTTAGCACCCCACAAGGGAACTTTTCTTCAACAATATACAAGAATTTGAACTGCAAGGTGTTAATTACTTTTTAAAAAATCTAAATGGCTAATTTGAGTTCCTCAGATGATCTAGATCTCCTTATGCCTCAGAATTATCCATGAAGGAAGGAATACAATGGGTGAGATGGAAGTCTCACGAAGGATATTTGCTTGTAAAAGGCTAAAGATAGCACACAAAGAAACAGCCTTGTAAGGAGACTGTTAACCAAGAAGGGTTTGAAGGTTGGATTCAGATAAGCAACCCAAGGTTCTGATTCTTATCTGAACTTATTTGTGCCTCCCCCAGGTAGAGCTCTCATGACTTGACTGAAGTGTATTCTGGATTCAACCAACCATAATATACCACCAAAACTGATTATTTTTGTGGTTTTTTTCCCTTTGGTTTTAACCCAAATCAGAAGTACACTTGCAAGCAGACCATATTGATCCATTCCCAGTGGTAAGCAGACTTATGGTAGGACTTCACTACAGAGTTGCCCTGGGGTCTAATTCAGGTATTGCTCTTACTCACTTTCCTGTCCATGGTCACCTGTCACCCAAGTGTAGGTTTGCTTCCTATTGAGGTTAGCTTTGATTATGTGTTAGAGCCAAGATTTTACTTTCATTTGCTGGTAACCTGCTTACTTTGCAACAAGGTCATAATCTAAATGACTGAGTTTCAACAATCCTCCAGCACCTTCACACAATTCACCCAGTATACCCAGAAGCACAAACAAGTTATACTATAATTACCAGAAAAAAATCAGAGTATCTCAGGATACAGCAGCAAAGAGATCCAAGGGCTCTGTTCCCATAGACTGTAGCAACATAAACAGCAGCATGGGGACAAAGCTAATGGGGACAAAATAACCTGGGTCAGGCTTTGTAATGTAGCTGTTCACAGACAGGCCAGACCTAAGTCACGTGCTCAAACCCATATGCTGATCATTCAAGATAACTCTACAGTGGAGACCTAATTCTTAGTCAAACCTTAAAGGAAGATTCAGATTTGGTTTAAATTATATAGAGATGCTTGGCCTACCCATCCATACCTTAAATACCTTTGAAAATGGCCTCTATGTCCCTCTGAAAATGTTGGTCTTTCCATACATCTGTTGCATCTGTTCAACAAAAGGCATTTAAAATCCCAGTTTAAAGCTGAAGTTTCAGCTGAAGTTAAAACCTTTGTTTGGACTCACAGGATGCATAGGCAATGTGTGGGAGGGGCACGGGTGCATTTACCCTCCCCCATTTCTGAGTTGACAGCAGGGCATGGACCATGGGACAGCAGCTGGGCTGGAGGCAGGACTCGGCAGCAGTGGGGGTGGCAGCGGTGGTGGCGGCGCAGAGTTGTGCTCCCCACTGTCAACACTTACACGTTGTCTATGACAAAATGCTATGTAAATCTGTTTTAATCTAGCTTGCTTGATTCCTTTCTGAATGAAGTTAAATAATATGAGACAAGTGTAAAATAAATTAGGAGTGTTTGCCCCAGTTGAACTAAATGGGTTTAAATATACATCTTCAGTTAAATCAGTGCAACTTTGTATATATATAAAGCATGCTATTTTACAGAAGGCAAGCTAAACCCTTACAAGTCAGCTGCAAGCCAATATAAATGTATATACAAAAGGGGCTGCATCTAACTCAGTTTTTAAACCAGTTTTGTTCTTTATTTTTTAGCTAAATTGGTGCAACAACTGCATGCAGCAGAGCCTTTACTGAAATAAGCTAAATAAAGTGTTGCCTATGAAAGCGTGTGCCCTTCTGAACCAATTAGTCTCAAAGGCCAGGTACAGACATTACACTTTTACTGGTATAAGTGATAGGAAGCCAGTCTATAGCCATAACAGAACAGAAGTTCAGCACACACAGACAGTTTAAAAATGGTGGAACTAGGGCTAAGATCTTCCTCACCACCACCGAAGGGTGAATGTGTGTTCTGTTTCCTACCAATCTAAACTACGCCACTTACAAAAAACCATTTACCTTAGATCAATGCTGCATCAAGCTTTTTGAATACCTGTACCTAGCCTAAGGTGCTGCTATGGCCTACCTTCTTTCTGAAATAATCTAAATTAATTGCACCATAAGTTAAATTAGTTTAAGTGCATCTGTGTTAGAGGTTTATATTGGTTTAATTATTTTTAGTTTTATTTGCTTTTTTTAAACCAATGCAAATTTTCTAATGCAGACCAAGCATGTAGCCTTTAAAAACAGTAGACCTTCCAGAAAAGCAGGAACTAGATAAAAACAGCAATTGGCAGTACTTTACAAGTTTGCTTTATCATAACGCAAAAGAAACATGAATTTGAATGGATTCCAGCCATGGATCACAAAAACAATCATAACAGTGGGTAATAAAGAAGTCCTTACCACACCTTTATTTGCTTTCTACCTGTAATAAATCTCTATCACACACTGTGTTGATTGTAACAGTATCACTTCCCTTTTTTTCTTCTTCTGCAAACCATAGAGAAAATAACTCAATGCCTGTACACACACACACACCCTTTCAGCTTGTTGGCCTGTCCTGCTAGGAACTAACTTGGGCTGAAAGAGCATTCTTTGCAGTGATTACTTAACTGAAGAGTTGATGTAATGAAAAGGCCAGTAAGGCTGTTGCAATACCAAATGTGCCCTTGGATGACTCCCAGAGTCAGTACTTTGGAAAATTATATTAAAACACTGTGGTCATTGTGGTAGGAACATCAAAGTTTATCCTTTGGAGTGTATTTGTGCAGAAGTGTCCTTGTTATTGCAAGAGAAAATGAGGAATGCTCTACAGATTGCCTACATGATGCCACTAAAATCTCACTCACCGGGCCCTCTCTGAAGGAAATTCCTCTTTTTTGCTGACAGCAGATTGCATTGTCTGTGCATATGCTCAGATTCAGATATTATTATGGTAATCATTATGATCCATTTTGTTTGACTTCCTGAATAACATGGGCCAGAGAATTTCAGCCAGAGATACTTACACATGGCTCAGTATCTTCAACAGGAAGCAAAAAAGACATGGGACTGACCTGGTAAAGGACTGAATTCCCAACACGTTAATTACTGAAGCATCTAACTTTAACATATGTCCCTGACAGCCCTGTGCTAGGTGCTGAGGCCACATCTATACCGCTTCCCACTTGGTTCACATACCAAAGCCTAGCAATCAGAAGCAGACCAGACACCATGCTAGGTTCCTAAGTGTGGGCCCTTGCATCACTCTTAGGCTCTCACAAGACAGAAAACTCTAGGCTATTCATTATACACATGTAATCATCTCCACAGAGTTAGACCTGTAATTCTAGTGCATGCAACTAGTAATTCATTCTAAAAGTGATCCTCCAACAGGCCAAAATTGGAACTAATCAAAAAGAAGTTGCCTGCTAGGTAAAATTTAAATTTGTAGCTGAAATGTGAAAATCCCAAATACTTTGTGCTCCAAACTGAAATAGTTCAGTTTGGAAAAGCTGTTGTAGTGCCTCATGGGAGCTGCATTTTGGGTGCTTCAAAAAAACACTTTTCTCTATATGTAGTGCTTCTTGGCATACATGCAGTGCACAAAGGTGTGGTGTTTTCTAAATGTTTTATCAATGCTCATTCTAGTGCTGCATCATTTACTCAGGGACTTCACAAAGGACTATTGAATTCAAAAACCTGACTCCCAGTTACTTAACAGACATTGAATCTGGCCCCAGTGGCGTTGCTACTCAAAAGTTACCTGTTCATACCATCTCAAATTAAGAATCCTTTTATACACCATGTCTCAGAATCCCTTAGTATTTCTTCCACTCTCCTCAGGACTGAGGGTATATTTTAGTTTTGAATATAATATAATTGAATATTCTCTTTGGTTTTAGGAGTTTTGCCCTAGATCCAAAAACATATTTAAGTGTCTAACTCCCACTGAATTCAGTGGATGTAGGTGCTATAACGACTGGGAGTCAGGCACCTAAATGTCTTTCAGGCTCTTAGTGTATGTGTTTAACTATGCCTAATGCTTTGAAGAGCAAGCATTTGGGTCATTAGGACTTGATCCAAAACCTATAAAGTCAATGAGATCTTTCCATTGACTCTCACAAGCACAGATGATGCAGAAGCTGCTGGAGCGCATTAATTAGCATGTTTCAGCAGACTCTCAGCAGACTAGATAAATTGAGTCTTGATTAATCGAGTGTGCTTGGACGCATGCTAATTAGCATACATCGGAGCAGAGGTCTGTCACATGTTTAGCTGCCCTAAGAGACCAATCCAAGACTGTCTGGGAAAATAAAATGCTGGGATGTATCAAAGAGGTATCTTATACAGGTATTAGCTTAAAGTTTTCCAAGTTTTTGCAATACATAGTGTTGCGCAGTTTCTAATCCACTTAGTAAATATGACTTTCCCAATATCTTATTCTTTCTAGCATTGTGCTTTCTGTATTTCATTTTCTCTTATTCCTTCTTCCTTAATCTGTCTCATTTGGCTGATTTATATCCAAATCTCCCCAGTTTTGTCCTTTCATTCACAAGCACATGATGTTAGTTCCTCCTCATGCAAGGGCATCAGTCGCCTTCATCTCTTCCTATTTAATGATATTTATCCATCATCGCATGGGAGAAAATTGGCTGCAGATCAGTCTGGCAAAATAAATTGGTACAAGTTCAAGCATAATCTCACTAAATACACAGATTTTAATTTTTCCCCTAAGCGAACTACATTGCATCTGCAGCCATTGTCCTTTGTTCAAAACCCGGATGCTTGTATTGAGCCTGTGTTCTTTTCAGCATTTGTGGAATACTGGCATAGGACCGAATTATTTTCTCATCTTGCATCTTTAAATCTTTGACAGGAGATTTATAAGTGTTTTATAACAAAAGATGAGATAAAGAGTCCATGTAGTTCAGAAGATGAGACACCAGAATGACATACAATAAACCTGAGTTCTCTTCCCACCTCTGCTCCTGATGTGCTCCAGGACCTTGTTCAAGTCACCAAACCTCTCTGTGTTCATGCTTTTTACAATTGCAAGAATGCTCAATAGAACTGGAAGTGGTGCATAATGTGGGGAAGACTTCCCTTGGCATGGAGGGCCCTCTCCAGTTGGGTCTCTGTGCAAGGCCCTCATCTGAAGTCCATGGGAATTCCTTCATTGACTTCAATGATCATTGCTCAGGCCCTAAGGGTTTGTAGAAACAAGCTAGAAGTGTACCAGTACATAGCGATTTCTGGAGGTGGATGGTGCAGACATAGCAGAGGTAGGTGTTGGACCTGAGACTCCAGTGCTGGATTCCTGTTTTTAATGCAGACTTTTTTTCCCCCAGCAAGTTCCTGCAAATAAACTGATAAGAGAAACAGGGCCACAGTTTTAAATAAAGACCAGGAACAGGTAGTGTAGTTCCTGCAAGTTGCTCCTAGTATTTTTTCTGTGCTTTTAAGGACTCACTGGCCACATCTACATGGGACACTCACTGTGCAGTTGTTACTGTGCAGTGTATACAAGTACTAAATGACTGCACAGTAACTGGAGTTACTGCACAGTAGCGTCGCCAAACAGCTTTTAGGAGATGCTGACTGCACAGTAGTTCACAGTCAGCAACTCATGTAGACGTGGCCATTGGCAAATAAACTGAAAACTATGGTAGATGCTGTCCAATCACATCTTTTGCCCCTACACATGACTGTGGGCATGTGAATAACAAAAAAGAAAATTCCACATGTAAGAAACCAGTTCTTTTTTCTTATTCATGCTGCTGAATGAATGATAGCTGATATGGCAGTTAACAACAGGGAACATTAAATATACTTCAAAAACAGTGAACTGTGCTCATTAATTTAAAACAACAAAAGTCATATGTAACCATTTGCCAGGCTACAAAAACTTCATAATTTGAAACATTATGCTAGATTGATTGTTGTGAGCAGAAACCTCTTTCAATATACTATTCAGTCTTCTTGTTATTCAGTTAATAAAGCGTTGGCTTTTTTTGTCTGGGTTAGGTTTTTGCAACAAGCCAAAATATTTTAAAAGCCCGTATGTAAATAGCTGGCTGAAATTTAACTGAATAGATAGCAAATGTTTCTGATTTACAACATGGTATGCAAATAACCAAAATATGGACATAACCAATCGGCAGTGAAGCAGACTCTGCTGTATTAGGCTGAAACCATTAGGTACAGCTGCCCCTGCATACTTGGACATTGATATGCTCTCTTGCTTTGTCTCCTCCTGAAATTTCCCATTACACAACTGAGTTACAGAAAGAATTGTTGGCTTTCATAAGAGGAAGAGCCTGTACAATATCTGGAGACACACAAAGTTAATTTTAGCCCCTCTGTCCTATGTTAAATGGTATAAACAAGCCAAGAAGTCTAGGCTAGCATTAGAGTCACCATAAAACTGAATGGCTGTAAATCCTATGGTTCGAAAGGCATTACAGTTTATTCCTCCTCCAAAGGGTTGAAGAGAATGCAGTATTCAAATGCAATAGCACAGCTTGGATACAATTTCTCTCCTGTTGCCATTAATTGCTTGAATATCGGCAGGCTGATATAGTGATTATTTGTAGACATTTATACCATCCCAGACCCTCTTTTTTATAACTTTATTTCATTTTCTGATGTTTACTCAAAGCACCTTTATCATCTCACTCTGATAGCCTGTTCTTTATTGCCCCAGTGTGATTGCAATGAGTTTAAGCACAGTGCAATAATACACATATATAAATATTTGAACAGGAAAAGAAAGTCTGTCTGATTTGTGCTATGGAAGGAATAAATTAAAACAAATAATACCACTAGAGGGACCTTGACTGAACTGCAGTACTGGAGAGGTCATGCTGTACAGATACACAAAGTAACTCCAGTAAATGATGGCAACCCTCCTCCCTCCCCCCACAACATCCTAATGTGTTGGGAACCTTTTATAAAAGCTTGAACGTATCCATATGAACCCTCCTTAGTTTGTTTGTTATTTTGGGTTTATTATAATGTATGTTCAGGACCTAAGGAGCAATTGTAGCAGCCTTCCATCTTGCACATGTTTCTATTACTGCTGGCTCTGTGTTTGGCTAGGATCACTAAAATAATTCCACTTGAGAAAAATAAATGTGCTTTGTTTTTGGTGTTAAAGACCTGAGCAGTTTTAATTAGTTTACTTGGGTCTTTGCATTTGGTCACCAAATGTTGTTGTGGGTTCAAAGAAGAGACTGTCTGTGTGTTTCTTTTCTTTCCTTTCCTTTTCTTTTTCAAACACTGCGTGTGAATAGTTGAAGACGAGAGCGAAAGGCATTGGACTTAGAAAGTAAGATCTCCAGGAAGCAAAAATGGAGGCAAACACAGGAGCTAATTTAGCCAGGCATAGCTGGTGTTGTTTGTGGTTGTCCCTGACAGCACTGCTGACTCTAAAGCACCTGTGTTTGCTCACTAGCTTTCCCCAATCTGCTAGAAAATGGCCCAAGCATGTCACATGGCAGCGAGATAGTCCAAGCACCATGGGAATACAAAAGCCTGAGCTTTTAGCAGAGTTAATCATTAATGCGCTTTTTCTTTGTCCCATTCAGGAGTGCTGACAAGCGCTTTGATATTTCATATTTGCTATCAGGTCAGTGGCAGTCATAACCAGGTACTAATGAACACATTGACTCATAGCTCCCTATTTCATTGCCCACATGAGCACTGTCTGTAGGTTGTAGATTTCATTCCACCTGGCTTCAACTTTTTTCTTTTTAATGTGTTTTTTCCTTTTTGATTGGGCATACCTTTTCTTTTAAAGACACTGTACTCATAGGCCAGATCCTCAGCTGGGTTAAAATGCCATAATACCATTGCAAAGGATTCTCACCCGCTCAGGAAGTGGCAATTATATCCTAAATTTGCATTCTCTTGTCTATTTCCTATGAGACAGGAGAATGTATGAAGTCGCCTGATTACAAATGATGGTAAATCCAGACTTGGGAACAGCCATTCCACATGGACAGGAAGATCAGTTGAATATTGTTCTATGGCTCTGTGAGCCGCTGCCTATTAATGCTGTGCATGCGTGCTTTAGAGTTGAGCAAATAATCCCTTAGCGAATAATGTACGAGAAGGAATTTTTGCCTCCCTTTCTTGTTTGTGGCTGTCAGCAAAGAGCATGCAGTTTTCTGGTAGGTTTTCATTATTCAGAAGGTGTTTGCTCTGAGTGTGGGTCTTCTTGGTACCTCTTTGTGGGTTCCCAGAAAGAGATTCCTTCTTTTTCAGGGGAACATAGGGGCTGCTCTCTCCTTACCCCACTGTGCAGCACACAGAGCAGCCTGTCTAGAGTGGGAAGGAAGTGTGGTTTAGTGGATGGAGCATCAGACTGTGAGATCTCCTTGTATTTCATTCCCTACCATTAACCTGTTGTGTAATCAGTGATAACTAAGTCATCTCACCTCTCTGTGGCTGTTTTCTCTCTTTGTCTTGGTTGTTTAGACTCTAAGCTCATTGTGGCAGAGAGCAACCCTTGAACACCTAGCACAAGGGAATCCTCAGCTTGGGGTCATGAAGTGCTACTATAATACAAATAATAATAAAGAGGGAAAAAGAAGGTCAAAGAAGGGGTGGGTCTGTAGCCCACAAAGGGTTGCAGCCATTGCAGTTTTGCAGTGGCTGTGTACCCCAGACCATAATATGCCCCTATTGCTCCCTTTAAAGCAGGAGTGGCTAATTTGCAGCACACATGCCACAAGGGCACAGGCAGCCTCTGTGTATGGCATGTGGCCAGCAGCAGAGTGGCAGGTAGGGCAGAAAACAGGAGCAGATCAGGCAGGGAGCACAAGGAAGGGAGCAGAGAGAAGAGCGGCAAATTTGGCAGCAGAAGGGGATCAGAACAGCACTGGGGAGGGTGCAGGGCTAATTTGTGGCACACCTGCCAAAAAATATTGGCCTGCACAGCTTTAGGGCTCTGTAGATCCCACCTGACTCTGAGCTGTGCTTAAACAGCATTGCTTATTCCTGGCAAATGTTTACAACAAATCTAGTCTAATAACCTATTCACCAATATTGTCAGCACATGATTTCTGAAATGTAGAATTCTAGCAGCACTGGTTCGGTTTGACTGGACTCTTTTCCTCCTCTGGTAGCAGAGTCCTTCCTTCTCCATGATTGGACAACCATGGCTAATTGGCAAGGGATTTCCCCTTAAAAAGATTCATATTTACATATTCAAAATATGTGGTTTATTTTAGCTTAACTTGAAGCCTCCATAGATATCCCTGCCAGGAAATCCATTCATTAAAGTACTCAAACTGCAGCTACCAAAGGACAGATATAGGTTCAAGGCCAGATTCACATTCAAACAAAGTCTGATTTTAGGCTCTCACCCATTGTAAGGCCTTTCCCCCCTGTGTGATATAAAGGGGACTTGAATTAACTCTGAATTTGGCCATCTGTTTTGTACTGGGGTGAACATATGCAGAAAAATTTAAGTTAAGTTGTTCACTTGACTCTTGTGTTTGGGTCTAACAGAACTGTTGGGTCTAACAGGATTTTCAAATAAAACTGTGATGAGTTTCTTGTATCTCAGATTCCTGGTATCAGAGACACATATGGGCAATTCTGCTCTCTATCTGGCTCAGCAAACAACATGCAGGTGCCTGTGTCAGGCTTGTATGGGAAGTGCCACCTGAAAAATTGGAAGAGTCGGTGGACCTTGAGATCTCAAAAGAAGTGCTGTGAAAGATGGCTTATGTAAGCTCCAGTGAGAATCGCATTTTTATTTCCAGGTGCTTGGGCATTTTCCCTACTTTGGTCAAAACTCCTTTCAGATTATCAACTTCACCCAAGCTCAATCTAGTCAAAAAAGACAGTGTTGACAAAAATTCAAAAACTATTTTCCACATTTTTCCCATTTTTTAAATCAATATGTGAAATCTTGTCCTCAAATTCCATTGAAATGCCTGAGTTTGAGAGCTTTCATTCTTCTGTAATCAAGACATCCCACCATCCTAGCTGGTGACTGAAAGTGTTTTGGTAGCAACAGGCTTAAAAGAAATGATGGCAGCACTGAGTGAATGTTGAACAGCTGAGGATAGAGCAGTGCTGTCTTTGGGCAGTCAGTCTCTACAAAATAGTATTAGCAGGACAGGGACAGCGTGTGTTATGCTTTCCCTGTGTCTATTTTCAGTTCAGGTTCCACACAAGCATTTGAAGGTGACATGGATGGGACCTCTTCCTTTGTGTTTGCCATTAAAGAGGAAGGGGAGAAAAAGGACAAAACTTAAGAAGTAAATAAACAGTCTACACACACTCTGGGCCCTGCTCTACCACCACTACTCATTCCTGCCAGGCAACACTTTACTGTACAAGTATGAGTCTTGGAAGGTAAGATGACCATCCATGCCATCACAGCAAAGGGGCAAGGTCTGCTATCAAGGGAATGAGCTCCACCCACCCACAGTCACTCCACATGTATCAGCCTTGTACATGGAGTGGTAAGGATGCCTTGGGAGCACCTGCAGCACTGGGCTCAAGAGCAGTGCCTTATAGTGCCAACAGAGTCCTTGTTGCCTCATTATCCCATGTTAAAGCAGATCAGTGGGTGGAGCTCATCCATTCTGTGGTGTGACTACTGAGGCATGGGTGTGCCTAGAGAAGCTACTGTCATAGCCAGTCTTGGAGGATTTCAGTGGTACCTTTCCTATATCAGACATCTTCCTAACATGAGAGAGCAGCAGTGTCTTTGTTTAGTTCCTCCCATTTTTACCTCAAAATTGAGCTTACCTGCTATCAGAGCCATCAAGACAACTCTGTGGCTGCTTAGAGGATCTCAGGCGATTCACCTGTTTGTTCAAGATCTCTTGATCACACATATATGCACAAAGAGGTCTAATTCCACATTCCTACCATACCCAATGCTCCTTGAAGTGGTGGCAAATTTTCAGGCATTAGGAATGCAGGGCTGGGTCATTTCCTTGTGGTGCCAAATTCTTTGAGATCAAAGAAGAAAAATAAGTCAAATGTCATAGATTTTATAGGTGAGTCAAGGGTTCTAAAGATGTTTGGGCTAATTTTTTTCCAAACTCCCCTAAGTGACTTAGGAGCCTTTGTCCCATTGAAAATCAGTGGGATATTAAGTTGGTTTTTTTTCAAATTTGCCCCTTCCAAGCTCTAGATCGGTGAGGCTCTCTCACTTTCTAAAGGTCCTTCCCACCTATAGAAAGGTTAGCTGGGATGTTGTTATGCCCCAGAGGGAACTCTCATCTAAATCCCTCCTGTTCAGAGTCACCTTTATTCCAAGATACCATGTAGAGAACTTTTTCACATCTGCCATGTTCCCTTCAACACCGGCTGTCCAGTCAGATCAGCTCCCAGTTGACAATCATTGTTCCTTTTCCTTTTTTTCCATCAAGAAAAAAAGATCAGGTAAAGTCATTTCTTTCTTTGGTTCTTGAGCCCAGCCTCTGTATTATTTGTATCATAGTTTTCTCCAATCAGCATCGGGTCTCCCTTGTGTTAGATGCTGAACAGGTGAAGAATGTTCCTTTCCTCAACCGCCTACAGTTCTACTCAACCAGCTGGACAGAGGGTGAGAGAAAGGGTTAAGCAGACAACTGGAAAGGTGGTATAATGACATTGACTTAGCAAGGTATTTGAGCCCAAAAGTACTTCACTGAAGGTAAAGGGACTACTCATATCCTCACTTAACTTACTGAATCAGGGCCAGAGAAAACAAGTGAATTGTGAAAACTCACATGGGAAGGCTGTAGCTATACCAGGAACTGAACCCAGATTTCCTGAAACTAAAACCAGGCCCTTAACCACAAATGCATCATCACTCCTTGCCAGTTTAATCTTTGAACCAGTGTGCAGCTCTACGGCAGGGACCACCACTATTTGCAGCATTACCTTGTGCAAGGGTGAACTGGTGGGGAAAGAGCGCTGTGCTATACACTAAGCCCATTGCTGCTGTCAGTCAGGCATTGTGATTTGAGTAAATCACCCTTTTGAGTGATGGTGATCCACCTCACTTGCAGTATTGTTTCAGATCCCTAAATGTTCAGAGAGGAGCAGGGACACCCCTTCATCTAGCATTTCCTATTGGCTAGCTATAGGCCCCTTCCTGGCTGAATGATAGGTTACCCTAGCTCACCATTGGAAAGCATGTTGTTGTCCCTGCTCAAGGCACAGGGATCCTCAATGCTGACCTCTGCTGATTGGAATCATCCACCTGGGGCAGGTGCCAAAATATTACCCACACACCAAGTGAAGGCATCTGAGATGCTTGTTAGGTTCTGGGCTTTAGTCTCCTTGAGGCACTGTCTTTCTCCAAGCTCCTAGTTGCACAAGCTTTATGCCCTTGTGTGAGTCAAGTCCAAACTGGAGCAAAGGGTGACAATTTTCTTGTGATTTTCCAGTTGGTCTAATACAAGGTATCATTTTGGAACCAAGAGTTCTAGTTTTTCATAAGGGCAACTTTCCCTGCACGTGGAGCCCTGAGCTTGTGCCATCCTGAGCTTCCATACAAAAAAGGTTCAGTATTTGACCCGGAATAACTGAGCTCTTTAAACAGTTGTATGCATTGGTTTACTTTTAATTTTAAAAATAGTTAAACAGTCTGAGGGATTTTCAGGTAGGGCCAGGAGAGGCATCCAAGCCAAATATGGATAATCAGCTGTTACATGATGAACAGAATGAAGAGTCCTGCCATGCAGAGAAAACAAACCTGGAGCATATTGCTCTCTAGGTTTGTCACTCACTGGGTTACAGCTAGGTTTGGCCTTGCTGCCCAAGCACCCAAAGGCTAGGGTTAGGACAAGGTACCTTCTTCTAAACAGAGGAGCTTCTCCTTCCCAGAGTCTCCCAGGGCACAGGACACCTTGAGGGAGGACCTCACCTCTTCCTGAGGGAGGAGGTAAGGTCATGTCTGTCTGCTTCTTCCACTGACCATTAGTAAGAGTGTGGGTAGCCCTCCATGAAAGGAAGAGGTGCTGCAGGCAGGATCATAAACAGCACTTTCAAGGCCTCTGAGACAAGCCCTTACCTCAAGTTACTGTGGAAGTGGTGCAGCTGCACACTTCCCCTCTATGGGTCTGATCCAAAGTTCATTCAAATGGAAAGACTCTTATCGACATCAGTGTGTTTTAGATATGGTACTATCTAGCTAAAAGCCTCAGGATATAGACAAATGGACATTTTAGCCACTTTAAAAGGTGGAAGAGCTGCTGCTTGGGAGCACACAGCAGCTGTTATGTAAATCTGATGAATGAAGCTGAGTTAAAGCTGAAGCATTTTCGCTACACTTGTATCACTGCAGAATCATGCAGACCTAGCCCTTAAGTTGTAACAGCTTGTATCAGCATCTTTTAATATTAGTACAGTTGATACATCTGTTTATACCTCCCTGTTCTTACTTTAAAGATGGTACATTCTAGTGTCAAGACAGAGAAGAGGCACAGGAGTTACCTGAGGGCAAAAAATTACATTCAGTGAGAGACTGGAGAAGTTTTATTGCTCTCAGCAAAAAGATCCAGGCTTGACTTTGTTACAGTGCAGAAAATCTTCATGGGGAGAGATTATTAGATAGTAAACGGCTTCTGAATTTAGCAGAAAAAGTGAAACAGGAACCAGTACCTGAAAGTTAAACCTAGGCAAATCCTATTCAGATATAAGACATGAATTCCTACCAGTAAGGGTGAGTAATCCTTTGGACACACTGCCAAAGGGAGTGGTGACTTCTCTTTCTCTCAAAGTCGTCAGATCAAAACTGGGTGCCATAAGTCAAGTTCAATAGATGAAATTCTGTAGCCTGTTTCAGTAGGAGTGCAGACATTGTTATCTAACTGTGGTTCTTTCTGGCCTTGATCTATTCCTCTAAACTGAGTCCTTAATACATGCACTAGCATGTACCTGGATTCTGAGTAGATCACTTACACTTCAGCTTAGAACAAGGGAACAGCGCTGTGAATTAGTAATGAAAACTCATTCATAATCCCCTGTTTAAATACTTCCTGTCCACCAATGCAATCAGCTTGATGTACATACCTTCAACTGTCCTATAAAAGGAAGCTTTCCTGAGAAAATAATGCAGGTACTTTCAGCCACAGAAACCACAATGCACTGAGACAAAACAGGAGAGCCTCTGTTCTGTGACACTGCATTCAGGGTTTTATATCACCTATAGTTTGGAGCAGCAAAAAAATAAGGGAAAGCGATGGAACTGCTACTACCCATTGCAGGGTTTCTAGATGTTTCTAGATGCAATTTTGTGCATACTTAGAGCTGAATTTGATCTATTTATTAGCCTCAGAATTACTATATAAATATTGATAACAGGTAAACATAGTGCAAACAGGAGATGAGTGATGTTCTCTCTGAATGTAATGCAAACTTCACGTGGCATTATGACACACTGCATGAAGGAGGAGCTATGACACATACTTATCACACCAGAAAGTGAGGCAAGGAGGAGGGAGTTAAGACCACATTGCAATGGGATTTGTGTGCCCAACTTAAAACTTCTGCCTAGAGCACTATGCATTCTTTACTAGTGTATATCCTACAGAATATTTTGTGTTAGGGACATTTCTATCAATATGAGAAGAGGGCTGGTAAGGGAAATACTGTCATACAAAACAAGGCAGATTACTTCCAGATGAAATGGAAAAATGCCCCGGTGCCTGTGCAAAGGCCCAGAGTCTGCTCTCCTTGTTATGCTGAGTTGTTCCTTCCTCAGGGGAGAGGTATCACTAAGTTCAGTGGGACCAGTCATACCATAAAAGGTGTGGTTCAGCCTAAAGTGATCAGAATCTGGCCTCGTGGGACTTATAAAACTTTTCCACAAATCACTGAGCTATGTGTTGCAAAGAATTATAGGGCTCAGTGATCTCAAAGGGCACATCTGCACTGAAACATCTACTCACATGTCACATGGCATGCCTCTGGCATGGTGTCATCACCATATTTCCAGGTTTGGTGCACATGAACAGGAGCAGGTTGGCATGGGCATGTTTGGGATCCGAACACATCAGGGATGCAATATGTATGTACCCAAAGGATGTCAGAGAGTAGGAGAGAGCTTTAGCTCTTTTACATTTTTTTCCATATAATGTGGATACTCTTCTCCATGTGTGAAATAGGGTGGAGAAGAGGCCAGCTGTTCTGTGGTAGACAGAATACATCCCTAAGGTCCATTTTCAAACTGAAATCCATCTGGAATTGACTGATGGCTGAAGCAATAGAGCTTCCCCTTGACAGCAGTGATCTCTGGAGTGTGGGTGTTAGCAGCTATCAAGAACTTGGGTCTGGGTTCATAGCAGCAATCAAGTGAAGTGAAGTATGGCAGCTTTATCTATGCTCTTGAGATGGTCAAGAAGGGCAGAGAAGGCACAAAGATGTATACTGCTGCTGGGGTAAGCCAGAGTCAAACTGAATCAAGGAAAAGCATGACAGCAGATACTGTATTAACCCAGCAGGAATTCATACTTCTTTCCTTCCTTGTCACAAGGTATTTAGCAGAATTCACAGATTCATTGGAATTGGACATAGCCACACTGTAAACAATTCTGCTATAGCTTTGAACTCTCAACTTGTGGGCGTCCAGCGACTAACCCCAGTGTCCGAACCACTGGGGCAGGGTGAGTCAAGCTTAGGTCATAGAAGCCTGTGAAACCATGTTCTCATGCTATTTTCATTTTTGCAAGGAAACTCACAGTGATCTTGGGTATAGTCACCTGTGTTGTGGATCACAAAGAAGCCGTGAGGAGGAGCCACCCACCTTTTATATTAACAGTTTCTAAGGAATGTAAGCAGGGTGGAATAGAACCACATTTAGTCACCTGATATGGCTAATAGGTGAAATGTTTTACTCTGTGATTTATTTAATCTGTTTGTGTTAAATGGATATAATCCAACAAACCCAAGTAGTCATTGAATGTCTTCTATATAAACTTTTATTCTGTTTTTAAATTTTGTTTTTTATTCCACAATGCAGAAAATAGCAATCTTCTAATTTGAAGAATCCCTAGCAATCTACTTACAATGAGATATAAAGAATTTGTGGGGATCAAATACTTGGGTCCAATGTGCCAGCATAAATTTCGAACAAGCCCCCAATGCTGGTGGAGTCAGTCTGATATAAACAAACAAACAAAAAAACCCACATACCATTTCAATAGAGTGAGTTTTGCACCAATAAGTAAGTCATTCTACAATGAATAACAATAGCATTATCCCCAACTGGGGATTATTCAACAACTGGGGAATATAAGGCACAGGAAAGGGAAGTGGCTTGCTCAAGATTAGCTACTATGCCAGTGCCAATGTTAAGAATGAAACCAGGCTTGTAGAATCCCTGCTAAATGGACTGTAGACCAGGAGAGAGTTTTTTTGATTGGTGGTTCTACGTTTTGCTTGGTAGCTTGGCTCAGGAATGGCCTAGGAGCTGAGTCAGGGAACTGAATGATTAAGTGAGCTCCAGCTCAGGAAAGTTTCTACTATCTATATCTCTAATTTAATTAGTCTATAAGGTGCAAATCTGCCCTGTCTGTTTCAGGGAATTGAAGTCAGTGTAACCAAACATAGCAATGACCAGGATGATGAGAGTTATGGGTAAAATTCATGTGACATTAGCTGCCAACCTTGGATCAGGAGTAAACAAACACACATTGGGCGCATCTACATGAGACATTTACAGTGGAGCTGCCTATTTACCTCCACAGTAAATGTCTCAGTGTCTACACATCAACCCTATTAGGGTACACAAAACTAATGAACTCTGCAACAGGGGAGCCCCAGGCTGAAGCACTCTTGTGCCCCAGTCAGCCCCTCTGCAGCACATTGAGCCCAGTCAGAGCAGCCCTGGGCTGACAAAATGACCCTGGGGTCCCCTGGCAGTCAGGGCTGCTCTGACGGGGCTCCACATGCTGTGCATGAATGAACTCCAGAGCTCATTGTTCTAGAGTTAATTGTTCCTGGGCATATCTTCAAACGGTGTGCCTGGGAGCAAAAAACTCCGGAGCAATAATCTCTGGAATTTTTTCAAGTGTACTAATTGCATATGTAGACACACCTGTTGAAAATAAAGACTTTTTATGACCAATTTGTAGGCAATATGTTTACATAAATTAGACTTTATTCAGAAATGAGTACCCAATGAATAAAGATAAATTGTTTAAAAAGGAAGGAAAGTTAATTTAGTTTCCATTTTTAAGAATGCTTTTTATAAACTTGCAGTAAGATGTTCAGAACTATCTAAGTCAAGCCCCATTTAGCAAATCAGTTGGTGTGTCTACAGGAGACACTTTCCTGCACAGTAGACCAAATTACTGTGCAATAAGAATCACAACCTGCACATTCAGATGCTTACTGTACAGTAATTTGTTCTACTCTGGATTTAATTTGCTACCTGCATGTGCAGACACTGACTGGGAGCAAATTTGCTCCCAGTCAGCCCCACCACAAGGGGGGCACTCTTAGGCTAGTGCCAGGGCCATGGGGCTTGGAGCTTCTCCAGACCCAGAGCTGGGGTGGCTCTTTGGCTGCCCCAGCCCCTGGCCCTTAAAAGCTGTCAGGGATGCTAGGGACCTGGAACACCTGCAGCCAGCCTCTGCCCACTGTAACTCACAGCAGAGGCCCCAAGCTACCTGCAGCAGCCTGTCCAGACCCCACTGACAGTCAGTAGCACCATGGCACTGTGTGACTGACTGTCCCACATTGTCATGCTGCACTGGGTGCTGAAGGCAGCTGCCAGGTCCAGCAGCACCCTGGTCCACCTGCAGCCAGCCCCAGGAGGTGGTGTGTGCCATAGGGGGTAACACCAATATGGCTCCCTCAACAGCTCGCTGAGTCTGCATGTGACAGTTCAGGGTTGTAACTGTTTCCAGGAGGAGACCATGGATCTCATGGCACTATGGGGTGAGGCTGAGGTCCTCAGCCACTTTGACCAGAATAGGCGCTCTAATGCACAGGTTTATGAGGGCCTGTCAGGCCACATGAGGGAGGCTGCACAACCAGTCAGCACACCAGTGCTGCATAAAGGTCAATGGCTTCTGGGCACAGTGGATCACTGTCATCAACCACAACCTCTGGTTAGGGGCTGCCTGCAAGTCCATGACCTTTACGTGGCCACTGAAAGACATCTTCATGCCCCAGGACCCTGGCTGGAGCCATGCTGTCTACTCCAGAACAGGTGGCCTTCCTTAGCCTCTGCTGCAGCCTGGAAGCCATGACAAGGAGTCACTGGGGGAGGGTCCCATGGGCCATCAGGAGCCCATCCCACCATGCTCCTCATCCCCAGCATGATCCAGCAGCTCCAGGAGCCTGGGCCAGTGTTTTCCCTACCAGCTTGGGTGTGCAGCCCTACTCAAGAGGCCAGGCCAGGCATGGCACCACTGGCCCTCAGCAGCTCCAGCTCCTCCTGAGTACCAAACTGATGCAAAGTGCCCACTCTCCACCAGGGCTGGCATGGTGGAATCAAGGAAGACATGGGTATCGTGGGTGCTGCCCACCAGTCGGTGTTTACATTGGTGAAGGTACCATGGTGGTTGACAACAGCCTGGAGCACAATGGAGTCTTAGGTGCTCTAGATGACATGCAGCCACCAGTCCTGGATGGCCAGGTGGGCCCACAGGCTAGAACCCTAGGAATGCATGGACAGCACTGGTGCTGGTGTCCAGGTGCACATTGTCAGCATCCCTGTTGGGGTCCAGGCAGCAGCAGCACAGCAACAGGGGGCCTGAGACACTGTGGTGAGCCTGGGCAAGCAGCTGCACCACACAGGGGGGCTGCCAGGGCCAAGATGGACCTGGGCCAGGCAGCAGCTGCTGCAGCAGCACACCTTGGTGATCAGGGTGGCCAGCAGGAGCCCGGATGCTGGACGTCACTGCCGGACCCTGTCAGTGAACCAGCCACAGCATGCTGGCCCAGTGCTCTGCAGGCTGCTATGGGCCAGGGAGGGAGGTAGCCAGGGAACAGGGAACAGGGCTGCCTTTTAAAGATGGCTGCTAGCTGCAAGCAGATGTGTCCAGAGCCTCCAGCTCCTCCTGGCTGCTGCAGAGGGCTGGTGCAGGGCCAGAGAGGGCAGGAGCAGACTGCTGCCAGAAGCAGCAAATCTGTTCCCAGATGTGTTCACAAATAGACACTTGCCATGGGTAGGTTTATTCCAGAGTAAAGGTGTAAACAAAACAGCTGGTTCACTGCCTATAAAGGAGGGCATGTGTGCAGTTAAGGAATCAGGCAACGTAATACCATGGTGATGGGCACATTGTAAGGCATCTATTAGAACCAATGAAGGTTTTAATAGCAGAGTTGATAGCAATGACAAAGGGGCAGACTGCTGATATTTGGTCAAATGGCTCATTCACACTAAATGTTGCCTGTCATTAACCACTAAAAGCAAGTTTTCTTTTGTTTAATATAAATATATGGTAAAATAGGGAAGATATTCTTTGCTAACAGACAGGTAGACAGGTTATGGATTTTTTATATTTCAAAATGTCAATGTTGTTTCAAAATACAAAAGAATATGTGGAAGAATATCAGTGACATTTTCATGAAATGTAGCCAGCCTGTTGTGGAGTTGCTCAAATTTTTTTCACAGAGCTGGTTTCTGCCAATCAAGTTACTATGCATGGGACTGTAGAGAAAAAAAGCACACAGACATGAAGAATCTTAAGAAAAGGTGGGGTTTAGGATGAAATCTTGGCCTCATTGACATGAGTTTTGCGCTGACCTTTAATGGGATCAGATTTTCACTTACAGCATGTTCTACCAAATATTTAGCCCTAAATCTTGGTTCAACTACATGGTACTTGGGCACTTACGTACAATTATATTCCACCTTGCTTGGTTTCTGAAAAACTGTTAAACTCTCAAGCTTTGGCACATGCTAAGGAAGTACACATTAGACAAGAGTACTATCAGATGGATACATGACTGGTTGGATTGTCGTACCCAATGGCTACATGAGACATTGACTGCACAGTCATTACTGCACAGTCATTTAGTACTTATATAAACAAGTACCAAACGACTGTGCAGTAACTGGAGTTACTGGTTACTGCACAGTAGCATCATGGAACTCTTTTTTCATGACTACTGAGCAGTAGCATCACATCATGCTTCCTGCCACATGATGCTACCGTGCAGTGGTCACAGACTTAAGACAGAAGTAGTCCTGCACTTAAGGCAAAACAATTGCATGCAGGAATACAGACTGAGGAATGGCAAGGCAGGCTGCATTATTGCAGAAAATGACCTGGGAATTATAGACCATAAACTGAATATAAGCCAAACGTGTACTCATTTAAAAAAAAGGCCAACAGCATGCCTGGTTTGTATTAACCAGTGTCACTTACAAATCAAAGGAAGTGATTTTTTTTCTCTATTCACCACTGTGGAGGCCTTATCTGGAGTATTGTGTCCAGTTTTGGGCCCCACACTTCAAGAAGGATGTGGACAGTTTAGAAAGAGTCCAGTGCAGGGCAACAAAAATGATTAGGGACCTGGGAGGCAAGACTTATGAGGAAAGATTGAAAGAGCTAGGGTTACTTGGTCTGTAGAAGAGAAGATTGAGGGAGGGGATTTGGTAATCCAGTCTTCAAATACCTGAAGGTTGGTTGCAGACAGGGTGGAGATGGGCTTTTCTCTGGGTTAGGAATAGGAGCAATGGCCTCAAGCTGCAGCAGGGGAAATCCAGGTTGGCAGTTAGGAGGAATTTTCTGACTATAAAGATGGTCAAACAGGCTACCTACAGAAATTGTAGAATCTCCATGTTGGAAGTTTTCAAGAGTAGAATACACAAGACACTTGGCTGGGATGATTCAGTCAGGGACAATTAAGCTTGGAGAAGGGGGCTGGACTGGATGACCTTGTGAGGTCCCTTAGAGCCCTACTTTCCATTCTATGGTTCTATGATACCTTAATCTCAGCCTTAAAGATAAGTTGCCTAAAGTGGTAAGGGAAGGAGGACCTACCCATTGTTCAAGGATGATTTAGGAGTAGCATTCCTGTATTTGTGCAGGAATTTGGACCAGATGGCCCTTGAAGTCCCTTCCAACACTATGATTCTATGATTTTTCCCGTGAACTTCCCGGTAACTCATATAACAACATACTGGGAAAAATGCATCTCTGTAAGCCTCTGGGTTACCACCAGTGATAAAGAATGACACATAATTATGACAGTCTATGTTTTGCCAACTCTTATAGGGTGTACATACTAAATGGACCTTGGCACATTTATTGTGTTCTTTGTGTTATATCTGAAGACAAGCAAGGCTTATTTCTTTGATGGTTACACAAGCTGATAAAAGTTATACTGATCTCTAAGCTGTTATTCCTATTAAACTTTTATTGCTTCCTCTGTCCATCCTTGTGTCTGCTTCAGCAAACGCATAGCTTGTGTCTGTTGTGTAACAGAGCAGTATTATCTAGATATATGACATTTATCATTGAGGAAGGTAGTTCATTATTAAGAGGAAAGAACTGACATTGTGTTTTTAATTAAAAATGAGAACACCTATAGCAATCTTCTACTGCAAGCTTCTCAGACTCCTGGTCCATGTGTTAACAACTGCTTTCATCACAAACTGGTACTTTCTGACTGGCTGGTATAGAAACATGTCCTGCTCTAGCAAGACATGCAAGTCTGGTTTAATAACATTGTTGTAACTGATAGCAACATTTAAAGCCATGGGGGCAGATCCTCTGATGGTGCAAAGTGATGTAGTTCCATTGATGTCAGTAGTGCTTAGTGGGTGCATCTATACAAGATGCTAGAAGTGCAACAGACTAATTCTACTGCACATTAGTGTGTCACAGTGAAAGCCATGCTAATGTGCTAATGCACAGTAGAATTAGTCTACTACACATTAGCATCATGTAAAAAATGTTTGATGGTGCTACTGCACAGTAGGGCCGATTACAACACATTTAGTACTTGTACAGGTACTAAACTTAATGCACCATAATTAAAGCACATTAATGCACATGTAGACATGCCCAGTATGTTTTATATTAACTGAGAGTATAACCCAAGCATTTATTGGGTGGTTCTCTTTCCTTTTAATAGAACACCAAAAATGGGATTGGGCTTTGTAGGGTTTTGAGAGCTAGGTAGGACTGTTCAGGGAGCAGCTACACTTTAAAGCATTCTCATACATCTGGTGGTTTTACAGGAAGGAGATATCAAATTGGGTTTAATGCTCCTTCAGGCCTGACATACTCATCTTGTTCCATAAATGACATACACCATCACAGTGGAGGTGTGGGTAGTCATCTATGAAAGAGCAGTGCTATTGTAGGGACCATAGGTCACCAAGGGAGCTTCTTGTTCCACATTTTGAGAAACAAGAGATCATACACTGACTGGATTGTGTTAAATGTGGTCTCAGCAGAGACTGTGGGTTCTTGTTCCATTACCAGGACTAACTTTAAACGCTAGCTGTTTATTCCTGTGTTTCTCAATATATTAAATGCCTTGTTTATTTCAACTGAATCAGACATGCATAAGCTTTTGTGAACAGTTCACTTCATCAGATGCTAGCTCTTCACTGAATTCTACCATCTGATGAAATGAGTTGTTGCTTATGACACACCTTATACATCTCTGACTTAGTCTATAAAGATGCACCTCTACCCTGCCTTCTGCCTGACTTCAGACTAACATGGCTAATTACCTTTCTGTTTATCTCTATTGATTTTTTCAACCCACCTTTTGCCTCTCAGCAGTGCCCTGTCTTTTCCCTTTGTATTAAATTCCTCTCTTTTAAACTTTTTCTTTCTGCAAGTCCATTCTTTTTCTAGTGTGGGAAAGCTGTCACCTAATGAAAATTAATGTCTCTCTGAACCTCATTTAGTCTCTGAGGTGTCACCTTGTCCCCACTTCCACCTGACTTCAGACTTTCATGGCTAAATATCTCTCTGCAAGGGAACTTTGTGTAGGTGCAGGGACTCTGGTGATCTCTCAGGATGTATGTTTGTCTCATGATATTTAGTAGCCTGGGGCTCATGCTCAGTGGATGGGACCAGGACAAACCTAATGAAACAGGGATCAGGAAACGATATTAAAAGAGCATAGTATTAATTAATACTAGCACATAGTATTGTAGTTTGAAAACAAATACATTCAATTCATTCTGATACATGGGTTGTTGAAGATCATTTGGCTCTGGCTTCTTTTCATCAGTCTAGGTCAGATCGTTAGCTGGTATAATGAAATCAATGGGTAAGAGGTGTAGCAGGGCAACTGTGATACACCAGCTGCCATGGTGCTGATTGCAGAGGCTTGGTCAGCCACCACCATAGCAGTGGCTATTTTTGCGCCCTTCCACAAAGGAAGTATTCAAGGCTCCCCCCAGGTATACTACTGGAATGTAGTATCATCAGTTGGCACTAAAATGAGGACCTGGCCTACAGTTTTAAACTGTGTCCACATCCATCAGAAATACAGCATGGGATTTACTTTTTCTTTCTCTAATAATAGTTGGTCCTCAGCACCTTATGTGTCCATTTTCAAGAATGCCCACTTTTGAATGCATACCATAGTGAAGTGAATGAGCAAATCTGAAAATAATATGGAACTTAAAAGACAAGTTTCTTCCTAGATGTTTGATCTTGGAAGTTTTTGTGAAATAAATGTAAAAGAATAATCTGTTGGCCAAATAGTTCCCCACTACAAACTCACCCAGTTGTAGCTGTAACCACTTATCCCATCAGCACTACATGAGGGTAAGTCTTCAGTAGAAAGCTAGCTTGAGTTTTTCCAGGGCGTTTGCTTCTTTACCTCTCCAGGCACATAAATTTCTTACCCAAGTTAAGTTGTGATTTCAACCCAGTGTGATTGGAACAACTTGATGTCTTGGTTAAAACTCAGTTATGCTTTTCATTTGGGCTCAATTGTTATCCATTTTCCAATGAGGACACAGGCTAAACCACTTAAGTGTTCCAATATCTTTCCATAATTCCCTGTGTGTGCACAAGGACAGAAAACTTGTCCCATTTTTCAATGGAAAAAGTCATAGACTCAGCTTAATGCAGCATAAAGAGCCATGGGATGTGTTCCCAGATGTCCTAGCAGCATGTCCAGGGTAGCACAGCACCAGTAGGGACACTAACTCAGGTGTGGTTTTGCATATGGTATGGTCTTGCCAGCTATCCAGTGGTAATACACAGGGTTCCATTAAAGGTTCTAATATCTCCTGTCCTTCTCCACCACAGTGGCAAACCGTGAATCTGGGACCCTGTTTAACTCAGGTATGGTTTTGTCACTCCTCGTATCTGGGACAGATTAACTACCTTATGGAATCATTAACTGCGGTGAGCTTAGGCTCTGCAGCTGAAATCCAGTTTAAAGCTTTCTCCAAATATGAATTTTTTTGATTCAGAGATTCAGTGGGGGTCCCTTTGAGACCTGCAAAGTACAAATCCAAATCCAAATTTATTTTGGTGCCTATATGCTGGGATGTTGGGTATCAGCTTGGGATCATCTCTAAGTGTGATGAATTCTTGAGGAATAATCACAGCCCCTTTCTACATGATGTTCCCATGGAAGAACTCCTACAGACTCCAGGCAAAGGCTGGAATGACTTGTGTTCTTGCCCAAGTTGGAGGAGCCCTACTAGATTCTGAAAAGACAGAGATGATTACAGCAGAGTGTCTGAACACTGGATTCTGAATTATGGGAAGACTCCATTTTTTTCCACAGTTTTAGCCAGCTCATTTCTGTACAAACATTGCACTGAAAGAACAATTTGGTGTTAAGACAGTGGCCTGTGGTATTAGAGATTTAGGTATGATAAAATGGGTGTGATACAGACTTCCCTGTATAACCTTGGGCAAGTTACCTCTCTGTACATCAAATCATTGTCATTTCTTTATCTATTTAGATCATTATTATCTGGCAGAATCTGTCTATTGCAATGTAGTTGCAGAATGGCTAGCCCAGTTGAACCTGATCTGTAGGTGCTACCATAGCACTAGTAATGATCATGATCTCACTTGGAATAGGGAAGAAATATTAGAAGTGTGGCATGCTGAAGAGCCAATGTCAACATGAATATTCAGACAGCACCTACAGGTGCTATGATTTGTGCTGTGTTTGCTTTTCTGTCTTATTTTTATAACATGAATGACTCACATTGCAGGCATATAAAGAGCAGTTTGGCAAACACAGAATCTGGTTCCCCCATAAAAAAACTTTTCCTTAGCATTAAGCTGTTCCAGGAGAGGTCTCAAAATAATAAAGACTGTTTTAAAATTAATACAGTGATACCTAGGAGATTAATCTTCCTGATAAGCAGATAGGAGCATGACTGAATGGGCCCATGGTTCAAACAAAGGTTTCTGTTGAGTAGGAACAGGTAAAAGACGGATGGTTTGTTAAACATTGCCAGCATACTTTACTAGTGCCATTCAGCGGTCACAGCTAATGGTAACAAGGGCATTGTGTGGCAGATCCATTTGCTAATTTCAGCCAACTTAATGCTACTTCTTATCTTTGTTGGTCTTGCTGAGATTAAGGTGGTTTCAGTGCTTTTGAATGCACTATACTTTTGCATGAAAAACATTCCTGAGAGTCTCAAGTTGTAAAAAACCACACACTATTGACAATGATCATAGAGTAGTAGAATTAAGTCAACTGACATAGAGCCTAGCCTGATCCAAAGCCTAGTGAAGTTAGTGGAAAATACCTCTCCCCTCCCCATTGAGTTCAGCCTCTGGGTTGTCTGAAATGACTGAAATTGTTTTCTCTTTCCTTTTGTTTCTGAAAGATAATAATGGCAACATTTTAATTGTGTGTTAATTATCACTGAATTAAAGAGGATTTCTGAAAGGAACAAGAACAGCAGGTACATTTGTAGCAAGGTATTCATAATTAATTTATTATCAGTATTGTGCATACAAATACTAATTTTCTAGGAGAGCAAAGATAACACTAACTTCTTGCTTGGTGAATCACAATGTATGTATGGCTCAAACTGTACATTTTCTTTTGGGACTAGGGAATTTCTTTAATGTTTTTACATTAGAGGTCTAACTGTAATAATGCTTAGACCCGTTTGAGCCAAAATAAAACTACCTGTATAGGGCAATACTTTTATCTGCTATCATAAATTACTTTCCTTTTCCCAAACCTAAACTTCTTCAGGTAAGATGTGATAAAAGGGGAAGAGCCTGGAATTAGCTGGATGCTTTCAATGATAGGTCCATTCACTTAGTAGATTCTTATTAGCCAAAGTAAAACTTGTTTGAGGTTTTTAAGTAGGGATTCATCAAGACCTTAGAAGTTATTATTTTTAGTAATAATAGCATTAATAAAAGAAAGATTTTGAACAAAAAGAACCAACAAGTGAAAAAATGCCCTTGCTGCAGGCATCATTAGGCCCATTTACAATGATTTTGTATTTAATAGCTTTCTTCCAGAAATGCAAAAATGTTCTGTTTTATTGAAAATGTGACTCTGGACAACAAGAGGGGATCCTCATGCTACTAGAAGAGATGCAACAGAAGAAGGTTCCAAAAATTCCACAGCAGGTAGTTGTGGAAATGATCTGCTTCCCTTAGAGGTCTCATCTTCTCCCCTAATAGATAACGGCCTGCCAAATGATTTTATATACATAAAAGGCTTAGTCTGTCTCTGTGTATGTCTGTCTGTGTGTCTGTCTGTACATAAAACTTTTGGCCAACTGCACATTCGCCACTGAGAGGACCGGTGGCAATTGGCTGCGTGGGCCTAGGCTGCACAGGCCCAAGTTTGAGCCAAGACCAGGGAAGTTTGTGACTGTCAGGAACATGCCCTGGCCACCTGAGCAGTGGGGTTTCCCCATGCCTCCCTGCCTGAAGGCAAAGGGGAGGGTCATGGTGGTGGCACCCCTCCACCACCCATCCCTGACACCCCCCAGAACAGCTGAAAGGGAGGGGGAGGCAGCAGGCAGGGAGGGAAAGAGGAAAGGAGGGAGGGGAGTGGGGTGGGGGGGAGATGAATGGTGGGTTATGGTGGCAGCTATTGCCGGTGGCAAGGAGAGGTGGTGAATAGGGAGAGAGGGGAATGGGAAGGAGGCCCCAACAACAGCCAGCAGGGAGAGGAAGGCCAGGCAGGGAGGGAGGCTGTGCAGGCCCGGGTAGGTGCAGGGCAGGGAGAGGCTAAGTGGGGGTCATGGTGGTAGCTGTTGCTGAGGCTGGGTGGCAGGGAAGGAAGGAAGGGAGGGAAGCAGGGAGGAGAGGAGAGGAGAGGAGAGGTGGGATCACGGTGGCGGTGCTCTCCTGCCACCTGGCCCTGACAACAGCTGGCAGGGAGGGGCAGGCAGCAGGAAGGGAAAGAGGGGAGCAGAGAAGGGAGGGGATGCAGGGGGAAGCCCCACTGCAAGGCGGAGGTGGGCGGGAGGAGGGAGACCCCTGCCAGAGGCTGGAGGAGAAGACAGCAGAGGGAGTCTTTACATGGCTGGCCCTGAAGGGTGAGAGGGGGGCCAGAGAGGACCTGTAAACAGTCCCTGAAATCCATCATTCTTGAAAAGCAATTAGCTAGTTTTTTTATAAACTTTCTATAGCTTCTTTTGTAGCATTTGTAGACTCTGAATATTTTCCTTATTCTTAACAATGTCAGGTTCTCTTTTTATGTAATCTCCCTAACCTTTTACTCTGAAGCTGTGATTCTCAACCAAACTGCCTTGAGATCCTTCCAGGGGTGGCTTGGGTTGCCACACAATATTAGCAGTGTTAGGTTTGCAAACATGATTCATAAAATAAACCCAGAGATTTCAAACAGAAATCCATAGCTTCAGTGTGTCTGAATTCTTTGAAGTAGAAAAGCGACTCTCTTATTTTTCTGTAGTCCCAAAAGAGGAAAAACTAAGAACTGGGTTTTTGGTTGTAGCTGTGCTGGTCTAAGGAAATAGGCAGGCAAGGTTCTTTGAATAGATGTGATATCTTTTATTAGACGAACTGAGTAGTTGGAAAAAAGTTCCTAGCAAGCTTTCAGGCGCAATCACCCTTCTTCATGCATAGGGAGTCTGCTGTTCTGAGACTCCAAGAAATGAGAGAAAGCAGAAAGCTGTCATTTCTTAGAGGAGCCTCAAGTCTATTCAGGTGTGCAAGTCTAAAAAGGTTCAGAACCACTGGTCTAGATTGTCCCTGCTGCCCGGCCCCAACAACAGCTGCCACCGTGACCCACCTCCGTTCGCCTCCCCCTTATCTTCTGGTAATGAGGATAATGAGGAGTCAAGTTAGGGATTATATGAAAAAATATTTCCTTTTATCAGTTATGAATTCACCTTTCAGTTTCGTTGAAGGATCCCTTGTCATGGTGAGTGGGAGAAGAATAGTTCCTATCCTGCCTCCTTCATTATTTTCTATACTTTTATTTTGCCCCTCTTGTTCCTAAACTAAAAATTCCCTACCACCTCACATAAGAGCTTTTCCCTGCCCCTAAATATTCTTGTCACCTTTCTCTAAGCTTCCTTTTAGTTCTGCATTATCCTTATTGAGATAGATGATAGGCACTACTTCTAGTGAGGCTGCCATTTATACATGCATAATAATATTACTCTCTGTCACTTTCCTTATGTATGCTAATAATGCTGAATTATTTGGGAATATGAAGAGTAGATACAATGCCAAATCATTCTACAGTGGAATGAGTGTTTAGGTATAATAAAGTTGTTGTAAGGGGTAATTATAAAGATTATGATATAGTCAGAACTCATTAACAGCAACACTTGGTAAGAACAAAAACCTTTTAACAGGAGCTTGTCCTCTGGGAACAGTTTCTGTACCGCATATTCAGCAGATACTCTCTGTAACAGCTAGAGTTACTTAGGAGCAACATAAACACTGGGACACCAACATATTGCTAAAAACAGGTGAGAAACAAAGATTTTTTTAAGGTTAATTTTTGTTTGTTGTAAGTAGAAAAATGAGGCATTTTAACCCAAAGCTTATTGAAGCCAGTCAGAGTCTGATCACTGAGTTCTACAAACTTTGGACCAGGAGCTCTGAAAACAAATCAGGGTTCAGTCCCATAAATTACTCTCTCATCATGTGTATTTTCCACTCCACCATTATGTTAGAGAAGAGAGAAGTAATTTACCAGGTTAGTGTGATGTAAGGCAGAAGGTAGAGCAGGGTGGCATCTTAGAAAATAACTCATTCAGAGCAGCATAAACTGTCACAGGTGACAAACTATTCCATCACATGATTCCAAGTTGGCTGTCACCTACAAAAGTTTACACCTGAACAAGGCAGGCAAGGTTCTTTGGGTAGATGTAATATATTTTATTAGATCAACCAAATAGTTGGAAAAAAATTCTTTGCAAGCTTTCAGGTACAAACACCCTTCTTCAGGCATTGGAAGATTCTGCTGTTGTTCTGCGTTCTCCAAGGTTGAAAAGAAGCTAAAAGTGTGACAAGAAGTCTGTGAAAATGTAAATGAGTGGAAATTTAGAAGACAATGGGTAGAGATAGGAGAGGAGGAGGAGGAGATTTATGAAGTGAAGTTCATAGGCTTGTCTATGAAAGATGTTTTGGAGGTTCCCTTTGAGGATTAGAACTGAGAGATCAAAGAGGGTGTGATTGTCTTGTGAGAAGTGTGCACCCACAGGTATTGGGATATTTTTTTCTTTGATGGATTTTTGGTGTGCATTCATTCTGCTATGCAATTGGTGTTTGGTTTCTCCTACATATTTTCCATTAGGGCATTTGGTGCACTGGATGAGATAAATAACATTTCTGGAGATGCATGTGTAAAATCCAGAGATTTTACATGAATCTACTAGATACAAAAAATCATGGACGTAATATAGACTTTGGATTTATGACACATGACAATGTGCCTGACATCTGATTCATGAGGTACCTGCCTGAAGCTTACCATTTGCATTCCTTCACACATTTCCCACCCCCCTTCTCTCCCTCCCCTCCGATCTCTACCCATTGTCTTCCAAATTTCCACTTATTTACATTTTCACGGACTTCTTGTCACACTTTTAGCTTCTTTTCTACCTTGGAGAACTCAGAACAACAGCAGAACCTCCCAATGTCTGAAGAAGGGTATTTGTGCCTGAAAGCTTGCAAAGAACTTTTTCCAACTATTTAGTTGGTCTAAAAAAAGATATCACATCTACCCAAAGAACCTTGTCTGCCTATGTCCTTAGACCAACACAGCTACAACCCACAACCCTGCCTAAACAAGTTAATCTTTAAAGTAACACTATGCCTTGCCAAAAGAGAGGAGGAGAATGAGATTAAGGAAAACTAAATTTAACTCCTTAGCGCACCCATATGAATGCACACACACATAAGATCATAGTATCATAGGATGCATGCATACACATGCACACACATACCTTCTATCTTGGTTTGCACTCTTTCTCTGTGTCAGCTGTGGTGTCTTGTTCTGTATCTGTGTGTTAAACCCAGTCCCAAAACCTCAACAGGACTCATATGCCTGTCTCCTACTGAGATTAGATACCTAAACACCTTTGAGGGCTTGGGTCTAACTGCCTCAGCTGGAAATGTAACTCAAAAGAAAACCAGCTATTTGAATAAACACTTGGATACCGTGAATACAAAAAAGACTCTTTACCACCCTGAGAGCTGCAACAGAAATTAGAGCCTAACTGTCATTGATACAAGGGGCCAGGGTAACATGTATGTTTTAGTTTGTATTATATCCACACTGCATCCCATAACTGCCATATATTTTCCAGTTTAGAGGCCATTCTGGTTTCTCTAATCAGCACATTCTTTCTGCTGATGAGTAAAGGTCAAGTGTCCATGCTAATCCCTGTGGATCTGTCATCATTCTTTAATACTGATGACCATGGGGGGTGCTTTTCTTTTACTCAGTTGAGGACTGTGGCAGAGATGGATGGTGTTTGCTCTGCAGTAGCTCTCTCCATTGCTTAGGGAGGTTTTTTTTCCAGTTGTCCTAAAGATTCAAGCAAGGGAGATACTGGATGCATTTATATGAGATGCTAACTGCTCAGTAGCCTAATTCTACTGTGCAGTAGCTTGTAGAGAAAAAACCATGCTAATATGCTACTATGCAGTAATATTAGGTTACTGCACAGTTAGCATTGCTAAAAAGCCGTGCACCAGTGCTACTGCGTAGTAGGGCTGTGCGATGCTTCAGACCGTGCTTTGGATCTGGAGAAGCTTTGGATGCTTCAGCATCCGAAGCAGCATGTCTGAATCGAAGCGCTGGCTTCATTAGGCTTTCCAAAGTGGGTCGGAGCTTTGGAGCTTCTGAACTGCTTCAGAAAAGCTTCGAAACAACTTCGGAGATCCGGCCATAGGGTATAATGGGGAATCAATGAAATATCAATAACTTTGTTGTTCTTTGTCTGATTTGGATGAAACATGCAGGGGTGGTAGCCTCTGCTGAGAGCATGAAGTTTGCTAAGTGTCAAGAAGATTGGTATAGGGGTTTGGGGGAAACTGCACCCCAAATTCTTGAAAGCAAAACTCATGTCACGTCTATGTGTTACACCACAGGGGGGTGAAAACTGCAGCAGCAGTAGCCCCCGGTGAGGCCACAAAGCCTGCAAAGTTTCAGGAAGATAGGTGCAGGGGGCTGGGGGGAACTGCACCTCAAGCTGCTGACAGGCAAAATTTGTGACATAGATGACCCTGTGTGTGTTAAGGTGCAGCGGGCTGAAAACTGCAAGCCTGCTAGCCCCTGCTGAGGCCACAAAGCCTGCCAGATGTCAAAGAGATAGGTGCAGGGGGAGTCTGGCTTCTGGGGCCCTGCATCTCTGTCTGCTGACAGGCAAAACTTGTGACATGGGTGACTCTGTGTATGTGAAGGTACAGCGGGGTGAAAACTGCAGGCCTGCTAGCTGCTGCTGAGGCCACGAAGCCTGCCAGTGGTCAAGGATATGGGTGCAGGGAGGTTCTGGGGCCCTGCACTGTTAGCAGCTGACAGACAAAACTCATGCCATGGGTGCTTGTGGGATTGACTGTGTCTGTCTTGGGGCAGTTGATTGTATTGATTATTTCCTCTCCTTAGTCTGTGGTTTTGTAGGTGTTATTCCATGCTTGTTAACTCGTTAAGTAGTAGCTAGGTCAGGGGTGGGCAAAATGTGGCAGGGCCCCTAAAAAAATTAGAAAGTTAATATCTATCTGCCCCCAGCTGCCTGTCATGCAGCCCTCAATGGCTTGCCAAAATTCAGTAAGCGGCCCTCTGCCCGAAATAATTGCCCACCCCTGAGCTAGGTACTGTGTATTGAGCTGGTCCCTGAGTAAATCATGATTGATTGGTGATTGGTAACACAATAGCTTAGCAGCCAGGCTTGCAGTAGTTCCCCACCCCATTCCCCAAGACAGACACAGTTGCACAAGCACCCATGTCACAAGTTTTGCCTGTCAGCAGCTAGGGGTGCAGGGCCCAAGAACCAGGGAAGCCCTGC
>NW_017729022.1:122681986-122702972 GCF_001723915.1 Gavialis gangeticus | reverse complement strand
GGCCCCCCCAGGGGCTACTACCCCTGCAGTTCCCCCCCCCCCCATGGTGTAACACGTACTCATGACATGAGTTTTGCTTTCAAGAATTTGGGGCACAGTTCCCCCCAAACCCCTGCACCAATAGTCTTGAAACATGTCAGACTTCATGCTCTCAGCAGAGGCTACCACCCCTGCAAGTTGCATCCAAATCAGACAAAAACCAAGACAGTTATAGATATTTCATTGATTCCCCATTATACCCTATGGCCAGATCTCCAAGGCAACTCTGAAACTTTGGAGCTGCTTCTGCCAGATTGAAGCAGGAAACCTATCTGGAGCTCTGGATCAGATCCCTGGCATCCAAAGCAGCTGGATCTGAAGCCAGATCGAACAGCTGCCTACTCACACAGGCCTATTGCACAGTAGCGCCAGTCCTGTGCATTGATTTAGTACTTGGTTATGCAAGTACTGAATTTAATGCACTGTAACTACAGCGTAGTAATGGACGTGTAGACACACCCACTGACCACATCCAAATGAGCACAGCCATGTGGTGCCACAGATATGTCTGCAGTGCCACATACTACACATTCAGCTGTTCTCTGTGCTTCAAGGGAACAGTGGCAGGTGGGGTTGGGGATTGACCCCTGGATATCCAGGGGTCAAAAACACCCATGCAAAAAAAAAAGGGGGGGAATGGTGCATGTGGAGACAGTGTGTGCCACTCAAAACCAGAGCCTAGCCAGCTGCAGCCTTGCTCCAGCTGCTGGCCAGGCTCTGAGCAGCAGGATCACCATTGCTGCAGCCCCAGGAGGCCCCCAGGACCGCAGGTAAGGCAGCTGGGGACATCCCAGTGCTGGCCCCAGCCTCCCCTACCCAACCCGTGCTGTGTCCGAAAGGGTGTGTGTCATGGGCATTCCCTGGGGACAACTAGCGGTGACACAAAGTGTCCCACTGCTAGTTGTCCCCAGGGAACCAAATGACCATGCTTGTGTGGACGTGGTCACTGTGTTCTTTCATTGCTTTCCTGCTCATCTGGAGACTATGAGAAGAGTTGATAAAGCAGACCTTCAGCATAACTAGTCTTCTGAAGACCATAAACACACTGACTCCTTTTCTTTGAACTGGACTGGTAAAGTCTGTGTGCTCTACCAGCACCAGGGCATGGATAGGTATAAGTTGACAGAGCCTTGCACCAGACAGTAAAGAGATGATCTTAGGAAGGAAGAGCTATCACAAACCATAGGATCATAGGAAAGTAGAGTTAGAAGGGACTTTATGATATTATCTAGTTCAGCCCCATGCTCAAGGCAGGTTTATCCATAATGAAAGCATCCCAGTCAAATGTCTATATAACCTATTCTTGAAAATGGCATTTAATTGGTTGGCGTTGGTCAGGTTTTTTTAAGTAGTCTGTTGTGCATTATATATGTATGCCAGGAAGTTCCTACTCTGAGTTTTAGCATCCGAAGTATACATGAAATAACTCAATAGTCAGCTTTCTTTTGTCAAGTGAGCATGAAGCTGTGGAGAAGTGCCAGGATGAGACATAGAGACTCACTCAGATGCCCAGTTTCCATTAAATGAAATGAAAATCAAGCATCTAAATCCCTTAGGCAGCTTTGAAAATAACTTTCAGTGTTTTCCCTGTTGACAGAATAGATACAGTGTTGAGTAGCACAGTGAAAGCTCCCCAGCTTTGCCCCTCCAAATGGTCTTAGCTCCACACTGGAGAGAGAGTTTTAGGGACTGACAGAACAGCTTTGCATAATAGCTCCATTCCATTGCTGTCATTAGTGCTGAGGTTGCAACCCAATGCAGGTGACATATACATCAGACCCTAGGAGTTCAGTTAAAATTAAACTCATTGTGCATAGGCCCTTGAAGTACCTATCAGATGGCTAAAATATTGATCCCTGCTTTTGAATCAGTGACTTCAAGGTGAAAATCAGCATTCCAGTGAATCATCAACAAACCTTTCCTCTGCCACCTAATCTGATCAGGTTCTTCATACTGTAAGCTGAAGGTACTTATACCTCCTCTAACCCCCTGTCAGGAGCACCTGTCTACAGGGTAAATTTCTCCTCAGAAGCAGGACTGCTTAATGCAGAGAGCACTTTACTTTTAATCTCTGTTTCAAACAAGTAATTAGAAGAAAATAGGTTGCATAGGATCTGCCTCACCCAGACAGATGGCCCCTCTAAAGTTTGTCTACATACAAACATGTATCATTTTAACTATACCAGTGAAGTGAGGAGTACAACACCTCCCTTGGTATGGCTGCTTTTATATTGATTTTGGTGTAACTTAATACCCATATTGGAAGGGAATAAATTGTATGGGTAGAAGCACCCATTTATCTATATCCTGGTGTTCCCCATCTACTATGTATTTGTTAAAAAATACCACATCCCTGCCAGAATTATACCGGCACTCAGTTTGTATTTAGACCAGACATAAACCAGTTTAAAACACATCAGAAAAGTGCTGGGGGAACACTCATGTGGCTAATTTCCAGGTTCTTGTCTGCTCTGTAGATGAATACCCAGCACGGTCATTTTGGCAATTGGTCCCTTTCCCAGGCATTAAATTCACTTTTTTAAAAAAGGAACGAAATTGCCAAATATATTGTTCCGGTAACTGTAACAAAAATGACTTTGACTGTTGCCAGGTTAAGGAGCTCTTGTTAAGTAGCCCCATCAGTGTTACAGTTAATACCTATTGTTGTTGCCAGGCCCCTGTGTTCTAATTTGGGATCACCCACCTTTGAAGTAGGTTAGGTTTTTTCTTTTTCTTTTTTTTTCAAAGTCCTCAGTCCATGATTTAGGCTAGAAGCAAATTGTTCAAAAGCAGCAGGGAAATTTGGCAGGCGTTAACAGAATGAATCAGAATTTATTGCGAATCATTTTATAAGCAGCACTTTCAGTTGTCTGTATAACTATATCCTTTAACTGAAAAAACAATTGGTACAAAATGAGTGCAGTCGTCCTTTGATACAAACAGGAGCTGTTTAATATAGAGCAGCAGTTAACCCTAAAAAAAATTGCTCCTGGGACAACATAAATGAGGGTTTTTTTCTAATCAAGCTACCTCTACATCCACTGATTTCAGAGCAGACTTTGAACTTGCAAGGAGCTCAGTATAGTCTAGGTCCTTTTGGAAAAGCCCCACAATGGTTTTTTGTTTGTAACCTGAAATTGGGACTTCAGTAGGATAACATGAAGTGTAAATCTGGGCAGAATTTGGCCTACCACTTGTAATTCCCCTTTCCTGAATGGTGGCTATGCCTCTAAGAAATTGGCCCGATATTCCTTCTTCATTCTAACCAAGTCTTATTAGGACACAGCCATTTTTAGCTATGCCTTATTCTGATGTAGTAATATGATAAAACACAGCATTTTAGCAATGGTTTATTAAGACTTAGCAGTTCTGGCAAACAGTATTTGTCAGAATTACATAAAATTCAACAATATTAGCAAGCATTATATATTAGCAATCAGTTTTTAAGCTGTGGGCAGCATGAGATTGATCTTCATGAAAAAGGAATGAAATACGGTACACATTTTAACTGCTAATTAATGCACCCAAGAGCCTTGGAAAGGCTGGGGCACTGGGGTTGAACCATACACTTTCCAAGTCAATGGAAGCTTTTCCACTGACCTCAGTGGGTCATGCATCAATTCAGTGAATTATAAGAGGAAAACAATGATGGCTTTGAACCTTTAGCATTTCACACAGGGGCATCAGCTGTATGTCACAGGTGTGTGCAGCTGAGGGGCCTCAATCCAATACCTGCTAAAAGCAATGGAAAGGCTCCGATGGACCTGAATGAGTTTTCGACAAGTACCTCAGAACATATGCCCCAAGTGTGCCTTCAGTGCCAGCTGTGTGAGCATTATAGTAGACCAGAAACCAAAATGAGGATAGAGTGGCTAGCATTTGAAATGTAGCCATATCGAAATATCTAGAGTAGTCCCCTTATTTTTTCCTATTCCCTTCTACAGTATTATTTTGATTTTTTTCTGTCCAAAATTGTATCATTTTTCAGAAATTGAGGAGAAAATTAATGAGATTTTAAAATATTTTTTTAAAACCATGGAAATGTTTACAAAAAATGAAAAATTTCAACAATTTGTCCACAAAAAAAACCCTGCTTTGATTCTGTCTCCCCCCCCCCAGTGGGAAAAAGCTGCTTGCTCAGAAGCTGCTTTTGCGGTTTATTGACTATACACTGGAAGAGTTTGATGCCAGTCCCCAAAAAACTAGTCAGCATTAGTTGCAATCAGTCATTTGTATAGCACTATATACAGGCATGTCGCTAGACAGCACTAAGCCAGTGCCAAGTAGATAACAGGTTCCTGTATCAAAGGCTTTGCAATCTACAGGGACAAATGAAGACAAAATATGCATGAGACAATCCAGAAAAAGGGCAGGATTGTGCCTTAAAGCAAGAGAGAGCCTGCAGCCCCACTTCTCCAGGAGAGATTATGTCTCAGAGGACTCAGTCTCTCCTATAGCATAGGGTGGAAGTGCAAAAGCTTTGCTATCCTGTGTAACAAGGCTATGTAGATTGGTGCATGTTTTGGGAGGGAATGTTTTGGGAACTGATTTGCTAATTCTTGGGGGTGTATTGAGGGAGAACATTTGACTGATCACAGGGCCTGTGGCTAACTACTTCTCCAATGGGAAAAGTAGGGAGTAAGAGATGCCTTGCAATCAGTTGTGCATTTACAAAATGGCAGAAGGTAGTCTTGGCCTAAATCAGGCATGGCTTTAAGTGAGCTATTACTTCTGAGGTGAGGCTCAGATTCTATTCCCCGTCTGAAAGGGTGATCTTGAGCAAGCCACTCACTCTCTGTGCCTGTCATCCCCTCGCTGTGCCTCACTTTCCCATTCTGTAAAATGAAGATTATGATATTTTCCTCCCTTTTAAAGAGTTTCAGCACCTAATGGGCACGTCTACATGATATGCTTTACTGTGCAGTAGAGCTAATTACTGCCCAGTAAGTGTCCATGTCTACATGTGCAGACACTTACTGAGCAGTAATTGGCTCTAATCATGAGTAAATTTGGTACCTGCAAATGCAAGTAGCAAATTTACTCATGATTTGTAACTGCACAGTACCACACATGTAGATGCCTGGCTGGAAGCAGTTGTGCTCCCAGTCAGCCAGGCAGCAGGGGGTGGGAGATTGCTCCCTGCCCCTGGGAGCTGCCTGTTGCTGAGGCAGGCTCTGCCACAGGAACCTGGCTGGGGACAATCTCCCCCTGCACCAGCAACATGAAGCTTGGCACATGACCACAGAGCTGGCACTGGGATATGAGGAACTCCCAGCCCCCACCCTGTGATCATGGAGTGGGGGCTGCGACGTACCTGCTGCCAAAGCGGGAGGATATTGTCCCCGCCCAGGCCCTATTGGCGAAGTGCACCCTGACAGCAGGCAGCTCCCAGGGGGCAGGGAGAATTGTCTCAGTCCCCACCAGGCAACAGCTGTCCCCTGGCCCCTGGGCTAGTAGTCAGGGGGAGCCTAGAGCTCTCCCTGGATGCTCCAGGGGTCTGTTGCAGCACTGCAGGGAGTGGAAACAGTCTGCCACTAGGAGCAACAAATCTGCTCCCACATCCCTGCACATGTAGACATGTGCACAGGAGCATTTACTCTCGAGTAGTTCACTTGAGAGTAAATTGCTCCCAGATCTTTTGCATGTGTAGACACACCCACTGATGACAAACCTTGTACAAGAGCCAGATATTACCATATGGTCTCACATAGAAAATATACTTTTCCCCAAAAATCAAGCCCCAAAGTTGGGGCATGTGTGTTTGGCGGGGAGGCTGATTTTCTAACTGAAATAAAAGCACCCTGCTTTGCTTCTTGCTCCACATTTCAGCAGCTGTTGCATTACTATTCAGAGAGCAGAGGGAGTAAATTGATTTAAAGTCTTATTATTCTTCGCTTTAGACATGTTCACAATCTTCTCTCCTTTTTTAATGATCTTGATGGTCCACTAATCAAGCTAACCTTTCTTAAGACAATTTTGTTGTCTGCTTGCTGCTTCTTGTTTCTCTCTTCCTATTTCTCAGCCTCAGAGACTCTTTAGCTCTTTTCAGAAACATAGATCTAATCATGGAGATCAGTCTTCAATAGCAACTAGGGTTTCCGCTTTAGTTAATCAGGAAAGGGAGGGTGATTCAGATGAAAATTAGGATCTGAACCTATTTTGTAAAGTGATTATTCTGGAAAAATATATTACCTTCATTCTGCCTTTCAAAAACAAGATATGTATTATATTTTGAAGGATCTTGTATGTGAGAAAATACAGTATTTATATTTATATGTGCAGAAGTAATTAGCCAAGTTAGCCTGAAGTCAGGGTGGTAGAAGGTAGGGTGGTGTGGCACCTTATAAACTAAGTTGTTCAGTGAGGCATGAGCTTTCATAGGCAACTTTGTCATATGCTAGGACTTTTTATTACAAATTATGGTTTTAAAAAAAATCCCTAGGTCTTTCTCTACTGGGAGCATTTGAAAAGTGTTATAATAATTTCACAGCCAATTTCAAAATGGTGCAGTTGTTTGCATTTTACAGGGCTCTAGCTGAAACTTTTTTTAAATGTTTTTTAAAAATGTTTTAAATTGCTCTTCTCATATTTTTTCACTACTAGTTGCAATAAGTGAATAATAACCAACACTGAGCAAAGTTTCTTTCTTTTTTTGCTCACTTGTCAAAATGTTTTCAACTTCACCCTTCAGCCAGGTAGAATGTTTACAATGGATTCTTTTTTTCCATTTGCTCTCCTGGAACTTTTCCAAAGCTGAAGAAGTTTTGTAAAGTTGTATAGAAGAGAAACAAGGAGAAACTTGAAACCTTGAAATATTCATTCTTTCTTTTTTTAATTATAGCAAAAGGAGAGGATGTGGGGGGGAGAAGAAAAGCATGAATTTAAGAAAAAAGCTGTTTGGGTGGAAATAAAATTAAATGAAAATGCATTTTGAAGGTAAATTAAATTTCATTTGAATTTAAAATTTTCCCATAAAAATGAAAAAACAATTTTTCTGGTAAAACTTTATTTTAAATTAAATACAGTTTCATCATAAAAATATCTGGTTTCATAGTTGCATAGTACAGTAAAATCTTTGTTATCTGGCATGAGTAGGGTTAGGAGGTGCTGATTATCTAAAAATTCTGGTTATCTGAGAGTTATATGGAAAACAGTGCCATATTTGTACTGCAAATACTTGATGCACATGTGTATGCTCATGCTGGATAAACTCAGCAAAGATTCTGGTTGCTAAAGTGAGGATTTGTATTGGGGGATACTGGACATTCTGGTTAATAGAGTATTCTGGTTAGCAACATGCCAGTTAACACAGCTTTTACTGTATTTTAATTTCTAATTTAGTTCTTATTTTCAACCTCACTCCCAAGCTATGTGGAGAAGGGGGGTCATAAGGAATCTTCTGCTTTCCCCTACTGTTTGCATCAAGGACTTGCAAACTGGGAAAGAAAAGTCTTTCATAGCCCAGACCCAGCTGTTTGCCAGTTCATCATTCACATCTGGAAGCCAGCTCTAGGAGAACTTCTATACAGTGTTTATAGGACTGATCCTACACCACTGAAGTGAAGCAGAGGATCGGCTGCTAATGTCAGTGGGAGAAGGGTTAGAGTGCATTAGTTTTGTTTGTTGTCCCTCAGGTACACCTGAGTCTAGTTCAGAAGTCAGATGCTTTTTATTATGCTGAGACACATTTCCAGTGGTGTAGGTCTACCTTTTTTGTTCTTGCATGCTGGATCAACCATCCTGTTCAATATACTTGGTTTTTTTAGAAGAATGTAGTTACTGTCTCATAATGCTGCAGGTCTTCCATTTTCAGAGGCTGGAATTTCTGAGGTTTAAGACACTGAGTTTTCTGTAAATAAAAATGCATTTGAAACCTTAATACCTTTGGCTCAAATGTAACCAGTATTTTTAAATATAATTAATATATAATAAACTATAATTTCTACATACATTTTATAAAATGACAAGAAAAAAAGTAAATTTAAACAGGAAAAGGGCAGATTATATATTTTTCATGAGGTTATGAAGCCATTTCTAAATACTTCCCCAGATGAAAAAGTAGATTCTTCAGTAAGACTTGGGCTCCTGGATCTCTTTGATGTGTCCCACCAAAATTCACACTGTAAGATCAGCTGAATATATTTCATCAGACCTTACTTTCCAATATGTCTATGTTCAGGGAGCCACTATAGTGGCTATGCATGGATACAAAAGTCCTTTCAGACCCAGTTGCAGAACTGAGGCTGAATAAATCAGGCTAAGATGTTTAAAGGAATCTAAATGTTCAGTTGTTAGACACCTAATCCACTTAGTGCCATTTGAAAATCCCAGCCATAGCTTGATAGCCAGTTCTTTGACTCACCTGTGTAATAATAAATACCAAAACCCTTTCAGACAGTATTTGCTGGTGTTGACTAGATTTGGTAGCTTGACATGTTCCTGTGAACCATCCGTCACAGGGGGGGCAGAAGGATATACAGGGTGGGGACATGCAGAAAGTAGCTTGTCATCTGATAATCCAGGATCAAGAGATGGAGTTTATAAAAATATTATTAAATGAAATAAAAATAAAAAACCTCATTAGAGCTTCCATCATTTGCCAGTGCACCACCCTTTCTCTGAACTTGGTGAGAAAATGCTTCTCCAGGAACTTCTCTTAATTTGCTTTTCTGACTCCTCATTACATCTCAGCCTAGCATATCTAGCCATTGGTATTCTGCAAGCTTCTAAAAAAGTATTGGTACTACAACAGCATGTAGGGATCCATTCTGAGTCAAGGCATCCACATTGCACTGAGCACTACACAAATACAGAATGAGAGGTGGTCCCTTTTCTGAGGACCTTACAGTCTGAATGGACACACCTACATCTTATGATGGGACAAAAGAGGATGATGCTTTTTTGTGTATCAGCTGCCCTGTGGTAACTGCCCATGTGTACAACCTCATTCTGTCACAACTGGAAGTTAAACCATGACAGACTGGGCATGTCTACTCATGTATTTGATCCAAGATCATTTTACTCGTGAGTAAACTACTCACAAATAAACACTCCAGGGCAGGTGTCTACACATGCAGGGAAGAGGAAGAAGATTTGCTGCTAATGGCAGCAAACTGCTCCCACTACATGGAGCCCTGCAATGGGCCCCTACCACCACCTGGGGGACCTCTAGGTTCCCTCTGGGTGCTAGCCCAGGGACTGGCAGGTAGTACTAGGCCAGGAGACAATTGTCTCCTGGCCAGGGCTGGGACATTACACCCTTTCCATGGAGGCTGCCTGATGCCAGGGTGAGGACAATGTCCCTCTGCCCTGGCAACAGGGAGTTTCTGGCCCTTGCTCCCCAGTCAGAGGCAGGGGACTTGGAAAGAGCTGCAGGGGAGGGGCAGGTCCCAGCCCCCTGCAGCCATCCATGAGTGGGGCACCTAGCCTGCCCCACCCACAGACTGGGGCAGGGGACCTGGACATACCCCACCCCTGCAGCTCTTTCCAAGCCCTATTCCTTGATTGGGGCACGGGGCTGGGACCTGTCCCTGATCAGGATAGTTCCCAGCCCCAGCTCTGCAATTGCAAAATGGAGGCTGGGGAGCCTGGTCCCCACTCAGCTCTGTGAGCATGGAACTGGGTGGAGAACAAGCTGGGAGCTTGTTCCCCTTTCAGCTCTGCGAGCACAGATCTGAGAGGGAAATAAGCTCCCCAGCCTGTTCCCCGCTCAGCTCAATGCTGACAGAGCTGGGCAGGGAGCCAGCTCCTCAGCCCCCACCAGACTGGAGCGCCCAGTGCCAGCTGTGCACCATGGGGCCAATACTGGGAGGCTCTCATCTCCCAGGCTGAGCTCCATGGACGTGGGGCTTGGGGTAGGAGACCCTTATCTCCCAGTGCCAGCTCCACAACTGTGGGGCTGGCGCTGGAAGATCTTTATCTCCCAGCACCAGCTCCATGACTCCAGGACCAGTGCTGGGAGACCCTTATCTTCCAGTGCTAGCTCCACATCACAGGGTGCTGGGACATAAAGATCTCTCAGCCCCTAGTCCCCAACTGTGATCTTGGAGCAGGGGGCTCAGAGCTCCCTGCTGCCAGTGCACAAGGACATAGTCCCTGCCCAGGCTCTAGTGGTAGGGTCTGCCCTGGCAGCAGACAGCTCTCGGGGTCAGGGATCAATCTCTCATCCTCTGGTAGTTGGCTTACCAGGACCAGATTTGCTTTGGTATCTACACAAGTGCTGCTGCACCATTACTAACTGAAAGTAAATTTGCATTTTCAGGTAGCAAATTTACTCATGATTAGCAAGGTTTACTGCATAGTAAGAATGTGCATGTGTAGATGCACATGCTTACTGTGCAATAAACTATGCTACTGTGCAGTTAAGCATCTCATGTAGATGCGCACACTAGCCCTTAATGAAGGAAAGTAAGCTGCTACAATCCAGCTTTCACTTCCTGTGGGATAAGAGCATATGTACAGGCAGCTGCCACAGAGCAGCTGTGGATGGTAAAGCCCTGTTTGCTTTCACTCTGCAGTAAGTTACATGTGCATCCATGACCTTAGTGAGTTCATAGCACAAATCATCCCATCCTCCCATTGGCTAGAAAGAGGGTGAGTAGTATAAAACAACACTGGAAATGTCCTTGATGAAGATTTCCAAACTACATTCTCTTGGCAGAAGTTTCTGTTTAATCCCCAAGTAACAGGATGTTGCAATCAGGGCTGGTATTGGCATTTCTTATGAAGCATTATGCCATCCACCCTTCCCAGAAATGTGCTGACTCCTGCCCTACTCACACAAAACACAATAAAAACTGTCCTTCTCCTTCTCCATCATGATCCAATCCAACTCCATGTGAATGAGAAGAAAGAACAAAAGCTTACATCTTCTATGTGAATACAGTAGCTCTCAGTTCCTCAGAGTCAGGGTCACCCTGTTATCCCTATGTCTGTCTCTGTTTTAATGGGAAAATGTTTAGTCCTATTTATGTTAAGTCTACAGGCCTTCTGAAAGAGGAAGGGTAGTTGTGCATGGGCCGTCTATTTGGGGTGCAGCCATCTGAGTCGAATTCCCTTCTATAGTAGACTGTCCCTATGTGAGATCTTGGGCCTGTTACCAGGGCCAAATTAATGCATAGGCAAACTCGGCACATGCCTAGGGTCCTGAGCTGCGCGGGGGCAAGGGGGTGTTCTTCCCTCCACAGCAGCAGCATGAATGTCCCCATCTGGCTCCCTTCCCTTCCCTCCCTTCCCCTCTGAAGGCCTTGCTGCGGTGGTGGCTGCTTCTTAGCAGTGGCTCCAAGACCCACTGCCTGAGGGAGGCAGTGCTGGGATGGGGAGAGGGGTCTTGACCAGCCCAGGGCCCACAAGTTTTTTTGCCTAGGGCCCACTAAAGGGTTAATCCATCCCTGCCTGTTACCCTGTCTTGCCATGATTTAATTCTCTTTGTGTAAACTGTGGAGGGATCCATACCTCACAGGAGTGAAGTAATCCTGATTTCATTAACATTTATGAGTACCAAGCTAGGGAGAAAACCCCCCATCTCCATAAAATAAAGCACATAGCTGAAATCCTCCCATTGGTAGGCTATAGTAGACTCTCATATGGGTGCCTGCCCACAGTGCAATGGACAAGTCTCTACCTTCAGCTACACAAAGCCATTCAAGGACAGGGAGAAGGGGAACTCCCTTTCTAAGTACAACAAAACCACCTAGATCAAAAATACCTTCCACCATGGCGGTGATCCTAACATCTCCCCTGGGAACCTACCACAAGAATAGATTAGTGCAGCCTACCTGAATAAAATGTATGGCAGTGCCCATGGAGTGCAGTCCCCTAGTGCCAACTCTTTCTAAAGTCTTGGTAAGCCACTACATTGCATATATTTCAACTTCCTCTTTACTCCCATAGCTGAGCTACACCTTTCTTTCCCATTGCCACTATTCCTATTTTGTCACGAGCCTTAAATATCTGGCAAAGATCACCAAACAGGGCCCCAAGAATTCACCCAGAGTCCCTCTGTTGCTTCCACTCTCAGCCTGCCCTGTATGATTAGTGTGCCCCCCTGTATGATGAAGCCAGATCAGGTTGCTCTATACCTCATCTGCATATCAATTTTTGAAGGATCCCAGGACTTATGACAAGAACACCCAGTTTGAGTCATGACTCGGGACTAATTATCACATAGCTCCTTTGTGAGGGGTATCTGGAGTACACACACATACTGAGTGGTGCTGAGCTGTGAAGTCACCATATCTTGAAATGCTGCGGACTCTTTCGGGGCCCAGCCCAATTTTCCATATGGTAAATTACAAGCCTTTTGGTCCTGGACTAATATCATGCATAGTTTGTATTTTCTCTAAGTAGGTGCCAAAATGCTAGTTAAAAGTGTGTTTGTGGAGTACCTGTCCTAAATCTTGCAGCAGTTTCAAAAAATGTAAAATATGTTAATTATGAGTAAACTAAATATATGATGACTATATGCAAATTGCTACAGCTATATTTATTTCAAGGTCAGTTTTTTTCATACATGTTCCTCACTTCTATGTGCTCAGGGAGAGCAGCATCTGAAAGTAAGAAGGCAGGGGACAGGCTACAGGGTGAAGAAGTTAGGGAGAGCAGAGGGCAAAGGGCTAATAAATCTGACCCCCCAGATTTATTTTCATTGCTGTAGCAGTGGGAAAGGGACAAATTCAAGACAAACCCCCAATAATTAGTGTCTATCCCTGGAAAAGTTTATCAAATTTATAAATTTTCTATATATAGAATCTAATTATTGGGCAGTCATCTTACAATCCGGGTCATTTTATATTCAAGTAAATATGTTATTGACCCGGACTGGGGGTCTAATACATACACTTCTGCACAGCAGGTGAGCACTGAATTCCGATAGGGTATTGTATGGATTGGGAAAGAGAAGGAAAGCAAATGTCTGACAATGTATGCAATGATGAGAACCAATAAGTTTGACAAAAGGTGACATGAGGGAAAAAGAAATTAAATTATAACAAAGGAAAAAGGTAAGTAGAAAGAATACATTAGGAAAAGGAATCAGAGTATAGTAGAGTACTCAAAGGAGAATAGGAAGTCTTTTATCACTTCTGGTTCCCCATTACATGTAAACCTTTCTCAATCCCCTAATAAACTCATCCCCTTAGAACCACTCTAGGACAAGAGTCTTCATTTTCCATTATGAATATTTGACCACCCTATCAACACACATTTTATTTTTAGGATTCAATTCCCTCATTGCCCAAATTCTCCATGCCTTTCCTCTCCCCACTTCACCTGGTCAGTGCTAGAGCCAGGGAAGTTTCTCAGTAATGGCACAACCTCACTTGAACTAAGGTTTAGGACTCTGTCCCAATGCATTCTGGGGCATCTCACTCCCAGTCTGTCAGAGGGAAAGTGCTGCATCGGCAGTATGATGAGATAGTTGTTTGGAGGTCCTGTTTCAAAAGTGCGATGAGTGAAAGGTTCTCTATTATCCTAGAAGTTGTATAACATTAGATAGAAGCAGGCTTACTGGCTGATAACCACCCTACACAGCTAGAGGAGTAGAGAAAGCCATCCAGGTCCTCCTCAAATGGAGAAGGAAGCCATTGCCCTTCCAAACCTCCTTCCCTGCTGAGTTAATGTAAACAGGCAAGGGCTGGGGCCCTTTGGATGGAAGTGTATGTTTGATGGGGAAGAACTGTGCTACCTGAAGCCAGTTTAGCAGCAATTAGATGTCCAGCATCTTCCTCTAACACAGGAAAAAAACCCAGAGGATCAAAATGTATCAAAGCACTTCAGGATCTCCTAAAGGAATTCAGTTTTAAAATGGCTGTAGGTTCAGGGGACTTAAAAGTAAATCTGAACTGTTTTGCCTCCCTCTATATTGGGAAAGCAGTAGTTAATGCATAGTTAAACCAGTAATCCACTGTCAGGAAGATACCCACCATTCTTAAGTACTAGAGCAAGACTCTGAACATTATGTGAAAGTACCACTTATGGGGTCATCAGGGTAGACTGAACCAGGAATCCTACAGCTATAAATAGGGCTGACCCTAGGAAGGTATGGGGCCCAGGGCAAATCAGCCTACGCTGGGCTCCCTTAACATTGCATGAGGCCCATGGGACTCCTGCAAAGGCAGGGCATGGGCTGGGGTCTCCCCCATGCCTGGGAGGGGGTCTCTGTGCTTCTTCCATGATATAGGGCAGAGTTGCCAGCACCAGGCAGGCCTCACAGAAGGGGCTACAGCCACTCCACCTGCCTCCACAGGGTCCCCCACAGCATGGGGCATGGGGCATGGGGCATTCACCCTGATTCGCTGTACCTAAGGGACAGCCCTGGCAATAATGCCTTAGTTTGAGCTAAGCAGGTTTTTATAGTAAGGCAGTAGCACACTCATAACCCTCTGTATGTTATCTAGCCAATAGAAGGGGACAAATAGATGTGCTGTTTGAACCATTATTACAGTTGTATGGTTTATTTTACTCCATGCTTTGAACTCTTTGGGAATAGTTGCATGGCCCATGCACATTGTAACCATCTGAAACAAAGCTGGCTCAGTGTGAAACCAGTTTCCCTAAAGTTGCTAGTACAAACACTAGAGCTTTACATCTACTCTCAGCATGATTTACAGGGTGTTGTCACAGCTCTCTCAGAAAAAAAAACCCATCAGTGAGAGGCAGGTGATAGAAAAGAGCATTTGCTAATGTTGAGATGGTGAGGGTGTGCTGGATACAAGACATTATTGATTTGAACACATTGTATATGCAGGGTCAGTAATTTCTGTGAACACAGAGTGCCTTTTGAGCTATGATGATAATTATGTCATTTTGCCTTTGTTTGATAGGAGGACTGTGAAGGCCTCTCAAGTATGGAGCACCATGGATGGGTCCCTGGGTTCCTTTAAGTAGATGGGCTATAATACGTGGAGAAAGCTGCACCACAGAGGATGCAGTATGGATGCTAGAAATCAGAAATCACCATGCTGGATCTTTATTTGGTGTAAACTGATGAAGAGCCACTGGCTGATGCACTTTGAAGTCTGCTGAGCTAAGTACAGGCATTCAAAAAGCTCAAGGTGGGATCAAAGTAACACAGTTTTCTGTAAGCAGCATGGTTTAGACTGGTGGTGAACAGAACACACATTCGCCCTTGTACAAGGGGGGATCTTACACCAGGTTCCACCATTTTTAAACCCATCTATGTGTGCCGAACTTCTGTTCTGGTATGAATATAGACTATAGACTAGTTTCTGTTCATTTATACCAGTAAAAGTGTAATGTTTGTACCTGGTCCTGGACAGAGGTGGGCAGATATCCTCATTAGGGAACATGGCAGACTCACTCAGTGGGCCAGTGTGTAGAGGTTGGGCCCAATACTCCATTTCCTCCCTGCCCCTCCTGACTTTCATTGGACTATCTTTCACACCATGGAGCTCATAGAGGAAATAGTTCTTTAGATCTAAGTAAAGCTTCAGTGGTGGTCATTACTTTGGGAGGGAACATGGGAAAGCTCTTTACATGCCTGTAGCAGCTCAGTTCAGTCTTGTGCCATGTGAGTATGTTGTATATGTTTCCAGTGTTCTGCCTGCCCCTGAGTCCCCCAGCCCATTGCTGTAGTTGTACATATGCACCTTCTTGTCCTTCAAAATGTATTCATTTCCCTTGTTGCCAACTGGAAGGCCCAAGCAAGCATCCAGGAAAGCTGACCCTTCAAATGATGGATTCTGATGGCTTTATTCACATGGAATAGCACCATGTGACTTCAGGCAGGGAGATTATGAGGAGATGGTCCTTAGTGACTAGCAGGGAAACAATTAATCAAAGTACACAACACAAATTACCAATGAAAAATAGAGCTTTTGGAAAAAATAATTTATTCCAGTTATGGTAACAATGGTGCACTTCCTTTATAGTGGGTTGCAGAGCTGAGGGACTACAGCTTTCATGAGGCTGATATTCCCATTCCTATGTGGTGTGAGAGAAACCTTAACTCCCAACACATTGGCCAGTACAGATGAACTAACATGTGTGGTGAAGGGAGGAATCTGGGCATTTTACTCTTGCGGGACATTCTCTCACCTATCGTTCAATCCCTGGTCTCCCCCTGTGCTGGCCCTTTCTGAAGTCCCATGGTAAACTACAATCAAAACCACGAAAATCAGTAGATTTGCTTACTTTCTTAAGCTTGCCTCCCTGATCTCCCACATGCATTCTCTCAGTGCTAGACTGTAGGATGGCCTGTGGAGGGCTTCTTCAATCTTTCCTGCTGGAGTGATGAAATTGGTCTCTCTTGCTGGCACATGGAATATTTAATTATGTATACAAAGCAGAATAGCTTTGACAGAAGAGACTGAAAGCCTCTCACCTAGAATGCCCAATAGCCTCATCATTAGGGACACTTATCTCGGCTGTGGGAGACTGGGTTGTTGGATAAAATGGAGGATGCACACATTCCTGCCCCAAAAGTCTTGTCTAGCTGGATAGCTCTTGTGCCAGGCCCAGTTCAGTATGCATGCTGTGTTGGTTCCTGTGGCTCAAATCCTAAATACCTATCTAAATACCTTTGAGCATTTACTCCTAAATACCTTCAGTATATAGCTAATATAATTCTTATCAACTTCCAATAGCTTAACGATTTTACTCAGTTTAAATGATGAGGATTTAAAATGTCACCTGAGTGAAAAGACCCAATTAAAACCATAGCCTCATCATATTCCTTAAACATGCGTTTGCAATGCTGTATTTACATTAGTGTCAACCTTCATTTAAATGCCGCATAACTGTATTTGCTCCCTTAAATTCATTCACCAGGAACACAGCACAAAGCACTTGGCATTAAGAGCACTTTCTCTTTGTCTTTTGCCAAGTGGTTTGGGGAATTAGCACCATAAGTAACTAGTGGTAAGTGTCAGTCAGTCTCTTTAATGTCTCATTAATTTACCTGTCTTAGTTGTAGAAGGGATGACCAGGAACTAAAGCATATAGAAATACAGGGACAGAGAACAGGAAGGACCCTCCCAGGCTATCAGGCCCAGTCCCTATGCTTGTAGGTTATCCACTTTGATCCCCCTCCTACCACAGCCACAAAGCACTCTATGAGAGAACCCTACTGAGCTGTGGGTAAAGTGTAAGAGAGACCAGTGCACAATCAGTGTCTTGCCATTGCAATGGCAGGAAATTTGTTAAAATATAATCAAAGGATCCTGGGCAGGAGACCACTCCCACAGAAAAAGGTAGAATAACCCAAGTCTTTGCTAATCTGATCTAGGAAAAATATTCCTGATCTGGCCATTGGTTTGATCTTAAGCACATCAGCAAGACAGGTGCATAAGAAGTTTCTTGATAATGGTAGGAGCACCAGTACACCCTCGCTATGCTCTCACCTTTAGCAGTGGTCTAGGACCAGGCCTGTCCAGTCATGTTGTCCCTTCCATAATCTTGCTGAGCTCCATCTTGAGGTTCTTTGTCCCCATTGTTTTTGTGGAAGACCATTCCAAAACTTCACTCCTGTGACCATTCAGAGCCTTCTCATTTCCTGTCTAAAATTGCTTTGACCTCTTTGTAGCCACCTGATCTTGTGCCAATAGTGTTCTTAAAGTTAAATAGCTCTTTCCCCTCCCTGATATTCACCCTGGAAAGAATTTACCCCTTCTTTCTCAGCCTTTGTTTTGCTAAACTAGAAGGGCCAATCTCTTTGAATCTCTTCTCCCAAGATAGGTTCTTCATTCCCCTAACCATCCTTGTTTGAACCTGTTCCAGTATGAATTTCTCTTTTTTAACATAGCTGATCAGAACTGTACATAACTTTCTAAATAGTGTTTTAATGCCTCACTAATTTACCTGTCTCAGCTCCAGAAAGGATGACCAGAAACTTGAACGTAGGAACGTGCATGATCTCCACATATTGCTAGATCCTAAGCTACTATAAATCAGTACAGTTCTGTCAAGATCAGTACAGCTATGCTGATTTATAGAAGCTGACACATTGGATACGCTATTTAATGCTGTTATTCACTGTTTATACAGATACTTCAGTTTATCCTCACCTCTCATTCCATTTTGACATTGCTAACCCCCTAATGGAAAGAGCTAGCTGAGGACTTGCACAGACTTAGTTCTCTACAGGCCAGAAAAACAGCTGCTGAGTCAATGGGTGTTCCCTGATATAAAGATAAAAATTTATACATGTTAGGGCCTTACCTACCTGAGCAATCACCTGCCCCCATGGGACATGCCACTATCAAACACTATGACAGCTGAGGTACTAGAGTGGTACAAGTAGGGTGGGGGTACCAGTAAGGCATTTTCAGCAAAGGCCCCACTGCTATGCATTTCACTCCCCATGTTAATTCTTACTAACATAAATCTAGAAACTCCAGGGCCAGTGGCAAAGTTCCTGTTTTGTAAAAGGAACTTGAAAAAAGGGGTGAATTTGTAAGGGTGTAATCTCAGCTTTTGAGTCACCTTGTTTGCTGCAAGTGGGCTGTGTTGAATCACATGCCATACTTTATTTTATGGCAGCGTCAAAGGTGCCTCAAGTACATAAATGAACTCCCTTTTTTAGGCGTCAGTATAAATCCAAATAACTCCCTCCTAATGGCCAACTAATCCTCTTGCAACCAACTAAGTGACCCTGGCATGGAGCATCTACAGCCTAACTTTTAGTTTCCAGGCCAATGGAGTGGGATCTGGGCCCCTGTATTAGACCCTCAAGTACTATACATAGTACATAGAAAGTGTTATGTGCCTTAGAATGGGACCAAGAAAAAAACCAGGAGGCAGACTGGGGAGCTGCCTTGGGCTGCCTGGGAAAATACTGAGAATAGAGGTATAACTTAAATCTCTTCCATCTCCCTGGTTTATGTGCACTACTCAGAGCTCCTGAAAGGTGCCTTCTTCTATGCACATTCACAGCACAAAACCTGTGCCCTCTCTTTCATATATGAAGCAGAGATCACTCCTTTAAGGGTCAAGGTAAGACACTCCTCTCTTTCATGCAATAGCTCAGTAGCTACACAGCTCCCCCAGAATGCTGGAGGCCTTGGATCAATTCCCTCCTTTACCTGAGAAAATTCAAACCCACACTTCCCACAGAAGTGACCTAACCACTAATCTATAGGCTACTCCAGGTGATGGGAACCTCTCCATGCCCCGTACTGAGGGTATTCTACTCAGCAGGTATGTCTATGTGTCATTAATGCACCGTAATTACAGGGTTGCTGGTTGTAGCCATGTAGGTCTAAGGACATAGGCAACCACAGTTCTTTGGGTAAATGTGATATCTTTTATTAAAACAACTAAATAGTTGGAAAAAGGGTATTTGCAAGCTTTTGGACACAAACACCCTTCTTCAGGCATTGGGAGAGTCGGCTGTTCTTCTGAGTTCTCCAAAATAGAAAAGAAGCTAAAAGTGTGACAAGAAGTCTGTGAAAATGTAAGTGAGTGGTGGTTTGAAAGACAGTGAGTAGAGATAGGAGGGAAGGGGAAGGAGGGAATGTGTGAAGGAATGTAAATGGTAAGCTTCAGGCAGGTAACTGATGAATCAGATGTGAATATCCATGTAGTTGTCATGGGTGATCTAAATTACCCAGACATCTGCTGAGAGGAGCAGTCAGCCAGGTTGGACCGCTGACGGAGGCTCCTGGCCAAGATACAGAACCTCCACTTAACCCAGGAGGTGCACAGTCCTACCAGGGGGCAGTGCCCTGCTGGACCTGGTCCTGGCCACAGGCAACAACCTGGTAAGAGGGCTCCAGGTCCTCAACCACCTGGGCAATAGCAACCATTGCTTGCTGGAATTCACCATCCAGCACAGGGTGTCAAGGGCGTGCAGCAAGGTGGTAGCCCTAGACTTTAAGAAGACCAACTTCAATAAGTTGAGATTAGTGGGAGAGGCACTGGGGTCCTTGAGGGTAGGGGAACTCAGTGCCCAAGATGAATGGTCGTTCCTTAAGGAGACAATACTCAGAGCCCAAGGGGTGACAATCCCAATAAGAAGCAAGAGGGGCAAGAGTGCCCAAAAGCCCCCCTGGCTCACCAAAGGCATTCATGAATTCCTGATTGCTAAAAAGGAGGCATACACCCAGTGGAAGGGAGGGGCTATCACCAAAGAGGAGTATACCTCCACTGCTCGGGTGAGTAGGGGGGCTGTTAGAAAAGCTAAGACAAATACGGAGCTAGGGCTAGCATCAAGGATCAAAGATAATAAAAAGTCCTTTTTTAAATATATAGGGAGAATGAAAAAGGCACCGGGTAATGTGGAGCCCCTGCAGGATATGCTTGGCAATCTGGTGGTTGCACCGGAGGAGAAAGCAGACCTCTTTAACAAATTCTTCGCTTCCATTTTCTTGTGCAGGGACTGGAACTCCCTGACCAAGATTCCAGACAGACTCGGGAGAAAGGCCACCAGGCCTAAGGTCGGGGAAGACCAGTTTAGAGAGCTTCTGGAGGGGCTGGACATATTCAAATCAGCAGGTCCAGATGCTCTCCACCCTAGAGTATTGAGGGAATTGGCAGGGGTTATTGCAGGGCCCTTGGCACTGCTTTACAAGCACTCATGGTGCTCTGGCCAGGTGCCAGATGACTGGAAGAAAGCCAGCATGGTCCCCATCTTTGAAAAAGGGAAGAGGGAAGACCCAGGCAACTATGGGCCCATTAGTCTTACTTCAGTCCTAGGGAAACTGTTTGAGAAGATTATCAAGGAGCACATCTATGATGGGCCAGCAGCATGGATGATGCTCAAGGGCAACCTGCACAGTTTCATTAGGGACAGGTCCTGTCAGACCAAGATGATTGCCTTCTACGATCAGGTCACAAAAGCATTGGACGCAGGTGTCACGGTGGATGTAGTCTTTCTGGACTTCAGCAAGGCCTTTGACACTGTCTCCAACCCCATTCTCATTAAAAAACTAGGTGACTGTGGCATTGATGCCTACACAGTCAGATGCATTGCAGATTGGCTGAAGGGTCG
>NW_017729022.1:122672346-122680731 GCF_001723915.1 Gavialis gangeticus | reverse complement strand
CCCTTCTGACCCTACTTCTATGAATCGATGAATCTATGTGAGAAAGGTTGTAATGTGTCATAAATCCAATCTATATATTAAGTCCCTGATTTTTTATATCCAGTAGATTTTACGTAAGATCCCTGGATCTTACATCTGCACCTCAAGAAATATAAAACATCTCATCCAGAGCACCAAATGCCCTGATGGAAAATATGTAGAAGAAATCAAACAACAGCTGCACACCAGAATGAACACACACCAAAAATTAATCGAAGACAAAAATATCCAATTACCTGTGGGTCCACACTTCTCACAAGACAATCACACCCTCTCCAATCTCCCAAGTCTAATCCTTAAAGGGAACTTACAAAACACCTTTCATAGACAAGCCTATAAACTTCACTTCATAAATCTACTGGATACAAAACATCATGCACTTAATATAGAGACTGAATTTATGACATGTTATAACCTGCCCAACATCTGATTACCTGGTAAGGCCTGAAACTGACCATTTGCATTCCTTCGCATCCCCCACTCCATTGTCTTCCAAATTTCCACTCATTTACATTTTCACAGACTTCTTGTCATACTTTTAGCTTCTTTTCTACCTTGGAGAACTCAGAACAGAAGAGTATCCCAACACCTGAAGAAGGGTGTTTGTGCCCTATTTTGTAGGTCTAATAAAAAATATCACATCTACCTGCAATTGCAGCACATTTAATTTAATCCACATAATAACAGGTACTAAATGTACCATAACCAGTGCTACTGGGCCTTAGCCTAGGTGCATACTTTTTAAGTGACACTAATGAGCGGCTGTGGCATAGGTGATTACACAGCCAGATGGGTGGCAAATTGGCTAATGGGACACACCCAGAGAGTAGTGGATAGGTTGGCATTGACCTGGAAAGATGTGGGCAGTGAAGTTCTTGGACCAGTGCTGTTCAATGTCTTCATCAGTGACTTAGATGAGGGCATGGAGAGCACCTTGTCCAAATTCACAGATGACATGAAATTGTGGGGTAAAGTAAACACACTAGTGGGCAGGGAACAAATCCAGGGGATCTGGACAGGTTGGAGAAGTGGGCAGAACAGAATAGGATGCAATTCAACAAGGACAAATGCGAAGTGCTGCACCTAGGGAGAAGGAATCACCAACACACTTACAGGCTGGTGGATGACTCTCTCAGCAGTACTGTAGCAGAAATGGATATTGGAGTCATAGCTGACTCCAAGATGAACATGAGTCATCACTGTGAGTTGTCAAAGCTAACCACACTTCATCATGCATTAGCAGGTGCATCACAAACAGGTCCAGGGAGGTGATACTTCCCCTCTATGGGCACTAGTCAGGCCACAGCTGGAGTACTGCGTCCAGTTCTGAGCGCCATACTTTAAGAAGGATGTGGATAACCTTGAGAGGGTCCAGAGGAGGGCCACTCATATGGCTAGGGGCCTGCAGGTGGGGCCCTACGAGGAGAGATTGAGGGACCTGAATCTCTTCAGCCTCTGCAAGAGAAGGCTGAGAGGTGATCTTGTGGCCATCTACAAATTCATCAGTGGGGGACAGCAAGGGATAGGTGATGCTCTGTTTACCAGGGCACCCCTTGGAGTAACTAGAAATAGTGGCCACAAACTGACGGAAAGCAAATTCAAGATAGACATCAGGAAGAACTACTTTACGGTAAGGGTTACCAGAATCTGGAATGGGCTTCCAAGGGAGGTGGTGCTCTCCCCTACCTTGGGGGTCTTTAAGAGGAGACTGGACAAGCACCAGGCTGGGGTCATCTGACCCCAGCACTCTTTCCTGGCCAGGGCTGGGAGTTGGATTACATGATGTGCTGAGGTCCCTTCTGACCCTCATATCTATGAATCTATGAATGTGCAGTAAATTAAGTCTATTGCACATTAGTGCATTAGCATGTTGGGGTTTTTTTGTGCCATGCTAATGCACAGTAGAATTAGTCTACTGTATCATTAGCATCTCATATAGATGTGCCCAGCATGACGTATCTTAAGATTCATAGGGCTGAGAGATGGAGACGTAGAGAAAGTGACTCTTTACCTTAGTAATAAAAGCACTCACTGGTTTTCGGTCCCTTTTCCAGGAGTGTTTTAATGTGAAATACATAAAACTTTGGACAATGTAGGAAGTGCAGTATAGGTCTCCCCCTTCTCAAGTACATGTCCTAACCATGAGACTGAAGAGTTGTGTTCACTCTTATTCACTATCCCAATTAATCTTTTAACTGTGTCATTAAAAAATGGAGCAGCTTCAACAGGAGGTCTGGAAAGTGTCCCTCTTCCTAACCTTCCAAAAGTAATATATAGTCTAGTGGTTAGGGCTCTTTCCTCAGGGGTGTAAGATTTATGTTTAAATACCCTTAGGCTGAGGCAGCAACTTAACATGGTCTCCACCTTTCTTAGGGGGTGATGTTGTCACTGACCTTCAGTCTAAAAGGGAACACCAGCACTTCTTCCTTTAGCCACACTTTAAAAGGAAACAGCAGCCACCATTTGGGATTTTGTCAAGGAACCTGATAGGCCTACAGATCTTTTCTGAAAAAGCCTTTTGGATTGGGGCCCTCATGGGAAATAACTGTACAAACACCAAGTATATGGATCTCTATGAGACTTTGGCATAAGATTAGTGGCAAGCCACTCATCCCTGTCAGAACTGAGGTATTTCTGTGCATGACCAGAACTAAAATATTTGGCTCCTAGAGAAATTAATATAAAAAATTAAGAATTCAATTATGTGCTTTAGGAGCTTCCGGGATTAGGCGGCAACTGAGCAGGGGTGTTCAAGTTCTCAGTTTCAGATCTAGGCACCAAAGTTCCAACTTGAGGACCTCAAGTCCCAGTTTGGGCCTGGCCCATGGTCATCAAGCTTAGCTTCAGAGTGGCTGTGAGCTGACCAAAGGATGCCATCTTTTTGCTTTGTCATTGTGTGATGCCCTAAAGCAGTCACTATGGGCTCTGGGATTTTAAAAACATGAAAAAGAAAAGCTTTATTTTGATAGCATTTGTAATCGTACTTCCTAAATTCTTGCATGAGACAGTCTTGTGTCAGTGAAGCCATGACAAACATCATGGTAGGATGGTGACTGTTTTGTCACAGACCTTTTGGGTTGGTCTTTGGGAACATCTCATTAAAGTTTTAATTCCTCAGCTGACAGGTGTTAGCTGCCTTTTAAAATACAGTTTTCTCCTAAACCCTAAATGTGGAGCAGAGTGTAACCAAGACCCAATAAGGGACACACAACCATAATGTATGCAGGAACCTTAAAATGCTGTGGGCATTTTCCTGTGGGCAGTATAGTATAGCACCTAGACCATCCCTTTTAGCCTCAAGGGTATATGGCTGGTCTGTTGGGTAACTTTGGCCAAGTCAGTACACTGCTACGTGCCTCAGTTTTCACTGAGACACTGAGGATGATATTGACCCTGTTTATAAAGAGCTTTGACATCTAATGTAGAAAAGATCACTAAATAATAACTAGGTATTGTTATTAATAATATTAAATAGCTCTTTTCCTAAATTAATTAGTATTTGTATCATAGCAGCACCTATAAGACCCAGGTGAGGGCTGGGGGCGGGGGGAGGGGTGTGGCTATTGTGGCTGGTCTTGCACAAACATGCAGGCTAAGTGCAGACAGCCAAAAAGTCTGAGGCTAAATTGATTCAGTCTTTGCAGGTTAGTCTAAGCTGTGCAGATTGAACCAGTAAGCAAATGAACAGACATTCACTTTTAATTCAGGAAATGCAGCCACATGCCTGCAATGGCTCAAGCCAGAAGCCAGGGGACATTAGAGCACAGCTCTCTGGCACGTAACCAGCATAGGCTGTGTGTTCGGTTCCTCTTCCTGCTGCCCCTGAGGTCTCTGGGATTTGCAATGCAGACTCATAGCAGCAGGACCTTACAGAGTTGCTCATCACTTCCTTTTCCTACTTCCAGTTGCCTCTGGGATTTGTAGTCCATAGTCACAGCCAGCATTAAGTAAGTGGGGCAGGGCAGGGCAGCTCATACTTAGGGGAAGAGAAGTTTAACAGCATGGGTTTGCAGGGGTGGGGGAGGGAACAGTGAGCCAGCCAGTGAGACAGCCCACACTGCTCCTGCTCTCCAGAGCAGACAGCATAGCCCAGCCCAGGACTGCAAAATGCTGGAGGACTCTGATTTAACTTGAACCAGGAAGGGGTCTGGGACAGAAATTTCATAAACTGGTTTGACCCAAATCAGTTAAGTGTGATACTACATTCAACCAGGTTTATCTTAAACCAGTTTCAGCCATTTTGAAACTGGTTTATATGCACTGAACTTCTGTTACAGGTTTAAACCAGTTTCTGATCATTTAAACTGGTTTATGTGTAACTTCTATCCCCAGCTGCAATGAAAGGCAGCAAAGAGTTTACAAGCTACATAGCCCAAAACGGGCACAGAGAAGAGAAGCAAATTCTGCAGTCTCAGTGAGAGACCCAAGCTGAGAACCCTCATCCCAGGCTAGTGGCTTCTCTGTTAGGCCACATTGCATCCCATAATAAGGTAGTGCCAAATTTCTGCAGTAAACAATCTCTAGTAAGGAAACAGGATGGATACAATTGGTCTGGAACAGAGATAGCTAACCCAAGTGTAAGTTCCCTCAGAACAAGGGACTTTAAAAGCCTTGTCTTGAAATGCTTTCCTGAGCTCTACGCTGCAAGAGTATGAAAATGACAAAGATACATTTTCTAAAAGCCCTTTTTTCTGGGAGGTGGGGAATTTTTTTCTCCCTTTGAGACATGAAGATACTCACTGTGGGGGAAGCCCTGTGCTCACAGAAGCACTGGATCACTAGAGATAAACAGGTGCTTGTCTTCTTTAGAGACACGTGAGGTCAGTTCTTAAGACAGCATAAAGACAATAGGAATCCTATTGCTTTTCAGCCTATTCTCCTGACCACCCAGTAGGAAAAAAAGTACTCAGAGGTTTCTAAGATTTTGTGAGAGAAAGCAGTGTTTAAACTTTGTATTTACTGCAGGTGTGCTCCTTGACTACAAATGTTTAATGTGATCTTAGCAAACCAATAATTTTCTTTAGCGTTCAGCATTTTGCCTTTTCACCTTGTAAAACCTTTCAAGCTAAATAAACCTTATTACAACAGAATTAAGCATTGTATCCCTGCTTCCAAAACCAACAGTGTGTGATAAGACAAAGAGTAAAAAATGCATGCTGAATGTTGACATCATTTAGGTAAGATTTTGACTTTAAGACCAACTGTGTCGTAGTGTCTGACCTTGCCGCATATTCATTTTTAATTACAGTATTAGCATAGATTATCTGCAATGACATCATTAGATCAAAAGAAATTCTGCCCTTAATGGGTTATACAGCAGAAACGGAGTACATACACAGAGAAAGTATACATTGTAGAGCTATGCTATACTGGATAATTTATGTATTATTTACAGTAGTTCCTAGAAACCCAGGCAAGGCCCCCATTGTGCTACTCAGATAAGTAAATAGTGAACAAAAATGCACCAAAGACATTCCTTGTCCCACAGAGCTACAAGCAATTACATTTTAAGTAACCGGGCATTTGAAATCCATTTTTTTTAAAAGATTTTCCTTGTGTGAGCATTCTGTATCCGGGTTTGCGTGTGGTTGAGTTCCTGTACAAGAAAGGATGTAAAGCTGTTTGTATGTGTTGTTTTTTTCTTCTAAGTTTGGGTGTATACATGTTCGTGTGTGTGTCTGTGTGAGTGGATGTGTGTGCACACATGCCTCTGTGTGTTTGCAACACTTTTGGTTCACTCCAATGCAGGCTGTTGAATTTCTCCCTGTCTGAAACAGACTTGTCTAGCACAGCTTTATTTTGTACAGTAGCTTTGCTGAATGCAGCAATCCCAGATCACTGCAGAGCTAAGTAACAGACACAGAATTAAATTATAGCAGAAGGAAGGACAGACACTAATAAGTTAAGACAGGGAAAGAAAACTTTGATTTCAGTGGAGATTTCATGAGAATCTCAGGGTCCCGGAAGCTACACTGTAGACCGGCAAGAAACATAGAATATGAAGAGAATTAACTGCATCTGAAAGATCACAAATGAATAGAAGCGGTGCTTTCTGAGCAAATAGGGAATCAGATAAACAAGGGAGGGTCTTTTGCAGCAGAAAATACAGTAAACGTGACATGAGATTTCCATGAATAAGTCTAAGGCCTTACTTAACTGCAACTCTGCAGCTGTGCTCTTATCTGGCCAGAAGAAGAAGATGAACAACAAAAGGGACTAAGAAGCCCCAGTTGATGCATGGGAAAGCCATTGGTCGACCATTGTGGCTGCCCTTCTGCTGAGCAAATAGTTCAAACTGTTCATTCCCATCTTCTATTCTCTCACTGGTACATTGTTTGTGTCCTTGCATTTCATTCTGCAAGGAAGATTGCTCTCTGGGCTTATAAGCAAACAGTCCAGAAAAGAGCCAACCATCCTCTTCTTTTCCCTGGAGAACTAGCATTTTTATTTCAGCGCCAAGCTGTCAAAGAGCTGGAGAGTTTATGTCAGTATCCTGAATTAATTGCTTTAAGCTGGAGCAGACTATATGTGCCACCAAATGTCCAGAAGATGTTTATTAATAATGATTCCTCTGGATTTTTTTTTGTTCCAAGCTGTTCTTTCACATACAGTGCCCTCTATTCACTAGCTAAGCAGCATTCCTGACTCCAAGTTATAGTGCCTGAATGAAAGCTGCTTATGGCGAATTAATAGCAGCTCACAAGGTATTGTCAGGCTAAGATATAAACATGTTCATGTCTTGCTGCTATGAGCATGATTGTCATGTCAGAAATTCCACATTAGGACTGGGAACAAGTCAAAGGAGATGGATTGGTGCAGGGAGTAAGAAAAAACACAAGCCCTTGTTTAAACACAAATAGCCTTCATAATTAACAAAACTGGCAGGGAAATTACTGAACAAAAAAAATCCTGCAAAAAGCAGAAGGATTTGTGTTTAAACATGATATATTTTAAAGTATTCCCTAGTGCAAAAGTCCCTGTTTAAGGGAATGGAGTAATAAACCAATTTATATACCAATAGAAAGCTGAGATCCTGTGTGCCATTGTGTAAATTTTCCACTTGACTTTTCATTATCTACCTGAACAAAATCAATCTATATGTATGGGATCAACATGCAATTCAAGAGATAAAAGGCGAAATAAATGTGCTTTGCATATCCTGCAGATAAAAGGCACAGAGCTTCATCCTCTGCTTCCTCTTCAGGCAGATGCATTTTATAAAATAAATCATTTTGTAAAGGAAGAGGAGAAAGGCAAGGTTGGATCTTAAGTGTTTACTCCTCACTTGAAATATTGATCCTGTCAAATGAGCAGTGGTTAATAAGTAACTCAGAAGAAATACCAGCTCTTTTTGCTCCGTGTTTCAGTATGGGCTGATCTCTCTCTCTCTTTTTGCTTGCTGTCTGCAGACCCACTCAAGCTAGTGCTATAATATATCAGGTTCTCTTGACAGTAAAACCTTGCAAAGTTTTATGCACAGTTACAAAGGCATGTTGGGTCCAGGTTAACTGGGTGAAAGGAAGCAGGTAAATAAAAAAAGCTAAAGCCAGGAAATCCAGCATTAAGGCAGACATTCTGGCTCATGGGGAGAAACATATTGGAAGCAAGGGGCAGGGCTAGACATACTCTGACATTAGTAAAGATGATATCCTGGCCCCATCAACATCATTGGGGTTTTCTCATTGACTTCCACTGAGCCAGGAATTTACTGCATGTGTTTATGTGCACTTAAGGCCTGATAGGATTCTTTCCATTGGCCTCAAATGAGTACTGGGTTGGGTCTGATTGTCCCAGGGTTTTGAGTACTTGGGAGGTGATATTACCCACTCCTCCATATGGCCACAGAATGACATTCCACTGAAGCTGTGACAGCCATAGAGAGAGAAAGAGAACCAAGGACTTGGGATATCTGTGGGCTTCCATTATTCTGGTGGAAGGTAGATGCATCTCCTGTCAGCATTTTTTTATAGCTAAAGCCATATGGCCAAGGGCCTGATAAAAAGTCCATTGAAATCAATAGGAGTCTTGTCATCGACCTACATGGGCTTTGGGCCAGGCCTCTCATGTTCTTCTATTCCATCCTGGCCCACTAGAACTCAATCCACAACACGCTTCCTGGAGAGGTAACTATGATACCATTTTACATATGCGGTAACTTGAAACACACAGGGCACATCTACATGTGCATTTAAGTGTGACTAAATTTAATATTAAGCTAATGCACATTAAGCAATTTTTGGCAGGTGTCTACACATGCAGGGACTTGGCACCAAAATTAGCAGCCCCACCATGCAGCCCTGCAGCCCTGCCATGGGCCCGTAGTGGCTGGGCAGACCCAGCACTAAA
>NW_017729022.1:122653747-122667346 GCF_001723915.1 Gavialis gangeticus | reverse complement strand
TGCCACCAAAGTTTGTGCACTTGGCACTAAAGTTAGTGTCAAGCCCCTGCAGCCCTGTCATATGTTCTAAAGTTAGTGCCGGGTTGCATCTACACATGCATTAATGCACTTTAACTAAGTGCATCTTAATTTAATACCTGCATTTGCAGGTATCAAATTTAGGTGTGATTAACCTCATTTCATCATTTTTAATGTGGATTAAGGGCAGACACATATAAATGCACACCTGCTATACGCATTAAATTAAGCTAATGTGTCTTGTGTGGACATACCCAGAGAGATCAAGGCCTTTTTAATGGAAGGTAGTAAGCTGGAAACAGGTATTACCAGTGACTGAGTTACAGTCCTTTCCTTCATGTCTTTCCCTTTCAAGTATACAGTGATATAATACCATTCAGGCTGGCTTATCCTGATCAGTCATACTGTTTCAATCCCCAGGGTCATATACACATGACAGGTTCTTGCTTTTAGGTATCATTTTGTTTAAACCATGCTCCCATCCCTCTTTCATTTGATGAGCCTTTGGAGCAGGCATTATGTCCCCATTAGCTCCTTCTGCACCCATAAACATAAAGGGTGTTATGGTCCTTGGGGCTGGAATCATATCCTAATGAATTCAGTGGGAATATTTTGGTTGAGTTCAAAGGGCTTCGTTTTTAGAAGGAGCCACCCAGTTTTGAGCAACTTGGCTTTTTGAAGACTCATGTGAACATCTTGGGGTCTACTTTTCAGAAAGTATTGAGCACTTGCAGCCACAATTAAAATAAAGGGGAGCTGTCAGGGCTCCACACCTCTGAAAATCCAACCAACTTTGGCAATGAAATGGAAAGTGAAAGCAGCCAAAATGGCAACCATTTTTTAAATGTTAGTCTAGCTCTTTTTCTCCTTTTATCCTGTCTGTAAAATGGAGTTCTATCATGAAGGAGTCCTGTGGATCATTTTTTTTAAAGGACCCAAGTGAATTAGGAAGCTACATCCCATTTTCAAATGTGATTTTGGCACTGCCAAGCCTACCACACAGGGAATGTGCAGTAGCTCCGAAGTGCCAAAGTCACATTTGAAAATGGAACTTGGGCTTCTATGTCTTGTGCATATTTTAAAATTTTACCCCTTGTCTGTACTAGAATGTCACACTCATTTAACCTAAGTTTCTGGTCTTTAACCAGTGCAAACTTTTTGTATAGATTCTATCATTTCAATTTAAGATCAACTTGTTTTAATTGTTCTTGGACTTTATCCTTACCATTTTCAACAAAACCAAAATAACTCTTGTTGAATATGAAATAAGACGGTTCACTCAAAGGTTTGAACCCATATAACTAATTCAGTTTAAAATCACAAACTGGTGCAATGTTCTCACAGAGATAAAGCCTTTACTCTATTCTTTTTATGAGTGCCAGGGAAATGCCTCCACATAAAAAATGAATAAATAAGTAACATTCGGCCCTTAGTTACTCAGAAATGCCCCAGGGAAATCAATAGTCAGTTGGCTGTTTTTTAACAGCAGCAGGAAAAAGAGAATAAAAAAAAAATGGTTCCTGGAAAGTAATAATATGTTTTACTTATCTGAGAAACCCCTTTCCTATGTTATAGATCAGAAACATGTTACTCTAATAGCTGTCTATCTGCAGTTGTTATATGTATGAGTGTGGGTGTGTGTGCCTGGAGGGATCCCATTTTTTTTCCTTTTGTAACATGATACGGAAAAGTTAAGAATCACTGCAGGTTATCCATGGACCTTTTGAATAAGATGGTCCAGATTCTTATTTCAGATCGAAAACCAATGCATCATGCCATCTCTACTCTTCCAGCATTTAAGCATCTCACAGTCTTTAATACATTTACCCTCAAAATAGCCCTGTAAAGTAGGGAAGGACTATTATCTCCATTCTCCAGATGGAACCAAAGTGCTGAGAGATGTAGAGATGTCTCATCGTAGAACTCCACGCTGCTTCCAATGGTCGCAACACCTTTGATGATTTGGACCTGAGTAATGTGGCCTTATAGTGTACCTGTGGCAGAGCAGGGAATGACATCCAGCCACCCTGCATGCTAGTTCCATGCCTTAACCATAAGTTCCCCCGCTCCACTCTTCCCTCCCCTGGCAAGGATGTAGAGAGATATTTATTTTGGGCACTAGATTTATCTAATGCAAGAGGTATAAATTGTAAACATTCCCACCTGTACAACACCAGAATGTATCTTGGAAGGAAAATAAGTGAGGCCATCTTCTCTTCAGGATCTATGAAGTATAGGGCGTTGGCTTAAAAACATTTTTGTTTTTTTAAAAAGGCCTGAGGTAGATTTGAGGTGGATTCAACTCAGTTCCTTCTTTTCCCTTTTTTCATTATTTGGGAAGTGAAAAGGGAGAATAATAGAAAAGGGTAAGAGAAGAAAGAAAAGTTCCCCCCAACCCCCACAAACATGATAAAAAACAAGTAAAAAGAAAACTGAAAACAGTGACAAGAAATTTTAAAACTATAAAACAATTGTCAAAATGGTATATTTCATGAAAAGTACTAACCATTTTTGACCAGCTCCAAGAGACACTTTTACTTGTGCTTTTTTTGAACAACTGTGATGATCCATGAGGAATGGTGAGTTGGAGGATGTGATATAAAGTGGGAGTGGCTAAATATATCACTCCATGATGTCATGGCCAATTTCCTACCTGAATGGAAGCAGGGTTTCTTCCTTTTTGGTAATCTTGGTATTGGTTGCCCTGTAGCAGATGTATAGCCTACACTCACTAGAGTATCTGCAGGTGTGTTGAATGGCTGCTGAGTTTGAGCTGAAGGATGCCACAGTGGTTAAAACTCTAGAAAGCTGTTAGAAAGTCAAAGGTTCACTTGATCTTAGTAGCCTACAGGCCTGTTATGGATATGGCATGCCAGTTTCTGTTAACCAATGGCACACAAAGGAGTGATGCAGCTAGAATCCAGCTGCCTTTGACTCCCTGACCTGAGTGACCAGTTACCCAGCTGGGTCAACTGGAGAGAGCCTTGTGCAAAAGTCCAGGACAGGGCTCCCACTCAATCCTCTGGAGCTGTAGTAAGAGACTTTATCCACTCTGCCATCATGCACTACTGTTGAAAGACCAGAATTTGATTCCTCCTGGCTTTGGACTACCTGAGGCAGCAAAGAGTGGAGCAGAGATCACCAGGTACATGTTCTCCAGCTTGAATATTTTGCCAAAGTAATCGAATCAATGATTCAGAGTTTCCAGATAACCAGCTTAGGTTTGAGAAATTCCTGCTGGACTTGGGCAGGCAAAATTCCCATAGTTCCTAACTGAATCCCAAGAACCAATGGTTTGGTACTTGGAAAACTGGATTTACACCTCAGCAATTTGTAGAGGATCTGCAGCAGCTTAGTCTAGAACCATGTGACCCTGTATTGTTGGCATTCAACCTCTTAAGTTCTTATGAGACTGATCAGTGACAATGTGTGAACTCCCACCTTCTACCATATCAAGCCACCTGTCTCACATGAGCAGTAGCAGAGATTTATCATCTGCATGTCAGCAGGAGGAGCAGGGTACCAGTGTTTGGTCTTACACAATTCCTTGTATGCTCAGAGTTCTCTTCTGAAATTAACAGGAACTTATATGTGCAAGGAAAGCAAGCTTTCTGCTTAAGGGCCCCATGTTAGTTAAGTAGGTGCCTATCTAGAAGCACCCATATACTTAAAATCAGGGCCATGCTTATGTACTTTCTTGAACAGGGACCTAAGAGTGAATCTTCTTTTATGGCAGTATATGTGCACACATCACTTCTTCCAGGATTCTCATAATAACTTTTGAAGATTTTTGTGGGTGGATATTGGACCAACTGCTGGTCTACATGGTTGAGGTAGACTTAGACAAGCTTTCAAATGGAATTAATTCTTCAGGTCATGGGAAGACCTGAATGTATTGCATTTGAAAGGTTGACTAAGTCCATCCCAGCCTTGTAGTTGATCCAGTAAAAGATATCACCACCCAAATCCCTGCTTCTTGCATATTTCCTGAACCATCATGGCTACAACATCATTCCAGCACTACCAAATAAGAACTCTGAATGTTCCTCTTAATGAGGCATTTATTCCCCCATCTCAGGGTGAAGAAAAAAAGTAAAACTGTAGATGCTGCATGTGTTTAATAAACCAGATGTGATTCTGAGGGTGAACAGTTTCCCCTTCCATGTAATATATGGGTGAATCTTTGGTTTTCATGCCTCCTTTGTGTACTCACAGAGCAATAAAAATGGACTGTTATACCCAGTGAAACCCTTTTATCTTTTAACTCCCCTATGCAAAATGAAGTTTCATTTCTACCTGGGAGAACTTTTACAATCTTTGAATTCTCCTTTGCTTGAGGAAGGGTGTTTGGGCCTAAAAGCTTTCAAAGAAAAATGTTTTTCCTACTATTTAGTTGGTCTAATAAAAGGTATCACCTGTACCACAATAACTTTGTTTGTGTATGGTTTTCATTGAAGGCATTCTTCCTGATCCTTAGATAGTACAAACCAACACAGCTCCATTGAAGATCTAGCTGGAGAAGCAATGGAGTCCAGTAGCCAGGATACTTTGTGGTGCAGACATAGATTTTGTTCCTGCTGTGTCCCCTTGGGACACTTCCCTTCTGTTTTTTTCCCTGTCTTTTTGGGAATCTCATCTACTTAGAGTACAAGCGTTTTAGGAGTGAGAACTCTTATTATATGCATCCACAGAAGGATCCTGATTTTAGCCTAGGTATGTAGACACTTTTGTAATATAAGGAAGAGTAAATCCACCTCAACTTGAAAAACAATTGTCCAATACAGACAGTGACATTTCTATTCAGGCAACCCCAAGACAGTCAATTGACTTCATAGATCATTATAATCTACCTGAATCCTGCTAATCTCTCTTCACTCCACAGGTGTTAACATTGCTCTCTCATTTTAAATGGTATTGATGTTCCACTATTCAAACTGTCCTTTCTTCTGTAATTTTGCTGTCTGTTAATCATTGCTGGTAATATCTCTCTTCTATATAACGGCCTTGCAGACCATTTTTAGCTCTTGCTAAAAACCTTACCTCAGGCATGGTAATATTAACTCAGGTGTAGAAATGACTGAGAGTGGAGTATTGGAGGCACTGTCAAGATGCTCAAGAAGACTAGATTTTGTTTGATTAATCTGAATGAGACGTACATTTAACTATAATGATTACAGGACTAAAGAAACAGTATCTTTTGACTATTTTGACTGTTTTTGCTTTGTTGTGTTTTCTAAACTTAATATATAATCTAGCATATTTGTACATTCCAGTAAAGTTATATTTGTTTTGTCTTTGATCCTAGACTAAATAATATAACACTAGGACCCTAACATGTTAGAAAAGTTTTTTCTCTTTAACTGGAGAAAAACATGTGTTGTGTTATATATAATGATGCACCACAGCATTTTCAGCCCCCTTTTCAAAATCCTAAATCTATGCATGAAACTCCACCAATGTAAAAATAGAGTAATTCAGGGGTGAATTGGAACCTGAGAGCATTAATAGACATGCTCTGGGACATTGGTAGGGGGGCACTTTAATTAGTGAGTTGCGCTAATTAAAACTGCCTGAGAGTCACATGTATCAACGTTCACGCAGCAAAATGGCAGCAGGGAGCCTTGGACTAAAGTTCATTGAATGAACTTTAGCATGGGCGACTGGTACTTCCTGAGTCTGGGAGGCACCAGATTGCTGAGCGGGGGGGTCCCCCAGTGACCAATCACTGAGCCAGTGGCAAAACCAAAAGTGCACTTCCAGTTTCACGGCTGGCACTTCCAGGGGTTGCATGGCCGATCTCAGGGGGCACATGCACCCGTGGGCACCCCATACGCATCACCAATGAACTTCAGTTTAAAATGCCCTGCTGCTATTTTTTGCTGTGGGGACACTGATACACGTGAAGCTGGAGTCTGCTGTAGCGAGTTTATTTCCATGCTCCAGCAGACTCCATTAATCAAGTCTGCTCCAATGCGCTAGATTCACGTTAGAGCAGCCTTGCTACACATCTATTGGAGCACTGAGAGTTTACCCAATACCAGTCATTTGCTCTTATTCAGTGGAACTACAACAGTTATGCTTGCTGAGGATTTGGTGTTTGGGACCAGTATTTTAGCTCCCATTTAAACCCTATCACCATAAACAGTCAAAATCATTTTATGCTCCATTTGTTCACATATAAGCACACATTTTCCTTTTAATTAGAAGTTATTGAAGCAGGAGTCACAGGAACAACTACAGACACTGAGAGGTGATGGTATCTGTGGATTTAATAGAAAATACATACAGTGGCACTATCATCAGCTAGTTACAGACTTTCTGAAACGCTTCTACCTACCCTGGAATCCCCATGGGATTATTAAAAGCTAGAGAAAAAAATGAAACTGAATATTGTCCAATCAATTCATTAAACTTTATTCAGTATGTAAAAAAAAAACTTCAGTGAATTTATTCGTAACTCGTTCTATATGAATGGCCTTAGCAATAAATATATTGGCAATTATAGTCAAAATATCAAATTTGTTCTGAACTGACTCTATTTAGCACTGTGTATTAACTGCACTGTTTTCTTCCACTTCAGGGGAAATTATCATTATTATTGTTTAGCTTTAGCTTGATAATATTAGCATTTAAACTATCTAGATAGGAAACGCTTTTCAAGAAGTATCTAGGTGCAAATGCAGTGACTTGCTTTGTTGAACAAATTAGATTAGATTCTCTTTCACATCTAATTTCTCTTACATGTTTCTAGCTGTGGAAAGAGGCCACAAAGTGAGAGTAAAGGTAATCAGTGTCTACAGCAGTAAGGTGTAAAGGGGACGCAGTATAAACAAAAATTAGATCATACATTCAGTAACACTGCATATGCAGAAGGCTGGACTGGACTTGCAGTCTTCTATGCTGAGTTGATAATACATTCTGTTTTGTATGTAGTACATGAGACAGAGGTTCGTATTATAATAATAATAGTAATAATCATAGTAGTAATAATAATAATGTGCAGAGTATCACAACACATTTTATTGCAAGCAATCACATGTTGTAAATGTGTTTGCAAATTTGGCAACATTTACAAATGACAGTTTGCTGGAGTGTAAATGCTTACAAATATTGTAGGAGTGCACTGTAATAACATACTTGCACCTTGCTAAATTCAGTGATCGTGTCAAAGGTATTCCACAGGCATTTATAAATGCTCCCAGAGTTTAAAGCCGTTTATTTTTTCAATGAGTTTCCCCAAATATTTCATCAGGACCCCTAGTATACAGAGAAAAACATTAAAAACCTTCATTAAGCACACTATACCATGCCAGTTGTCAGTTAAATGGGCAGTCTCTGCTGAAATTTGTCCAATTGTAGTAAGAAAAAGCATTCATGGGATTCACCTTTAAGACAGAAGGGAGCACAGATATGAAAGCTAGAAACAGTTGCTCAGTTCAAGTCCATACTGTTGACGCTGAAATCACACAAAGGATATTAAGAAGAATGTCAGGCAGCCCTTAGCTGAAATGAGGAAGCAGCAAGCATTTTAACAAACACAGCCTGTCTCTTCTTTCCCTGGGACCAGATACTGGATGATGGGGCAATAAACACATTGATATCTTTGCTGCTGACCACTTATTACTTTTTTAGACTGATAAGCTTCTGTTTTCAACTAATTTAAAGTCTGAGAATTGTTATGGTGAAGATATGTCAATATAGGGCTTCCTGGAAACACTAAAGTTGATTCAAACAGCAAACATGGAAGTAGCATTTCTTCAAAGTGATATTTTTTTCCACCGAGTAGGACAAACAGTGATAAAATTCACTAAGGGGGGCGGGGGGTGTTTCAGCAAGTTATTCTGCTTGTAGCTGGGGGACCTGATCTTTCTCCCATTGGAAGTCAAAGGGAGGTTTGCTATTGATTTCAGTAGCATCAGGATGAGACTAAAGAGCTGAAAGCTGCAGCAAGCTTTCCTTTCCAAAGCATCTTCTCCATCCATTGCAAATAACCTGCATCTGGGCGTTTGCATGAAAACAATGCCATGGTACATGGCATGGTTTGGGATAAAGAGTTAAAACCAGTGTTACAGCACATCCTAGATCTCAGGGTGTGTGAATATTTTCGACTGGGCAAATTTGCCATGTCCCTTCTAATAATCCCAATCTCATTATTTTCCCTGTATTTTTATTTTTTCTTTTTCTGCCTGCTTCCTGAGCTTTGTTGAACCCCATAGCAGCTATTACATTCTGGGGCTGGCTGTACCAATGAGGTCTCCCGGCTGTGTCTCAGTGGCAATTAGGCCTCCGTTTTTCAAATGTCATTAAGTGCTTGAATTATGCAAGCTTGTAACTCACAATGCAGTGTCCCTTTCGGGGGGCTTTATGGTGGAAACAGCGAAAAAAAAAAAAACCCAAGACGATCCGACCTGTAGGAGTAAATCTGCGGTTTACAATGTAGCTCTATTTAGGCTGACAGGAAAATTAAATTAAACTGGGCTCTCACTCATTGTCACCAGTTAACAGGCTTGGGAAAACAGGGCATCTCTAGGGAGTAGCTAGAGAAATCGGAGGGAATATGTGAATTGAATTGAAAAGATATATATTGCACGGTCACTGTGCGTGCGGGTGCTGCGGCCTTCACACTCTGGTTACCCCAAGTCCAAAAGCATTTGTCTATCGAGCTAACTTACTTGCAGAGAAAGGGCAAAAATTGGGGGGGGGGCATCTGCCGAAACACGGTTTCAGCCTCTTTTCCTTACATACTTGTGCTCTCCAAATCCAAAGGACTCCTGGGAAGAAGTCATCATCATCACCATCATCATCACCATCATCGTACCGATACTACTACTAATAATAATAATAGTGAATCGCACACCAGGTAGTAATGACATTGCCACAGTCTTTTAGCAAAGCACGTGTGGATTTGGGCGTTATCTGTTTGCTCTTAGCTTGTTTTATTGACAAAACCCTGCTGACCATGGAGAATCAGGGGAAGGCTCTTTGAAAAGATGCAGAGGACGGGTTTCAGGGATGCAGGTTGTAGCAGTATTGGTCTACAGGCAAAAGGAATCAGACCAACTAAATATTTGCAAAAAAAAAGTCTTTAGTTGCAAGCTTTCAGGCACGCTCACTCTTCCTCAGGCATAGGAGAATGCAAAGATTTCTCCTAGGTGGAATGAGGATTCATATTTCACGCGGAGTGGGGGGGTTTCTTTGCAGTTGGCAACAGCTTAGTCGTGGCAGCTGGATTGTCTCAGTCTCTGCTGGAGCAGGGCACTTGGGGGCAGGGAGAGGGGGGCAGCTAGGAAGGAGCTTAACAAACATTTAAAACTTTTAGCCAAGTGCCAGGGGTAGGACTCAAAAGCAAGCCGCTTGCGGCAGCCCTGCAGGAGCCGGGAGACTTCATCCGCACGCAGGCGGCGTTCAGTTATTTAACAATAAATAATGCATCTATTTTAGCACCGTTGAATACGCCTGTTACATTGGTTTACAGTATTGGAAGGATGCACCGTGCTTAACAATATGCCTCCTTCCTATGCCCCGGGCAGCGTTTCAAAGGAATCCTTCCCCTGTGTGGGGAGGAAGGGATTGTACTGATCTTTCCAAAATAAAAGGCCCGGATCCTTCACCTAGGGGTCGATCCTGGCAGGGCACCAGCACCTGGCTCTTGGTACTGGAGTGGATGGGATTTGCCAGCCCTGGGGAATAGGAGTTTTGCCTCAGCTTTAAGTTTTAAAAAGCCCCCTATGTCCGACAATATTATAGAGGGATGTGGCAGCTTAGCTGTCCGGTGGAGAGAGCAAACACCCTCTTTTTTTTTCAGAAGAAGGTGTTAGAAGTTAGCATCGCTGTGTAAGAAGAGCCCTACCAGAGAGGAAGGAAGGAAAAAAGGAAGGAGATATTTGTACTGTGACAAAAGTAGTTTGGGAGCCTGTGATATCTGGCCGGATGGTCTGATAGACTGTATTCCACCCCCCATATTAATACAAAGAATGGCAGCTGAGTGTTTCCTTTCTCCTCTTGATCGGCTCGCTCTTTTGGCGGTGACTTGTACAGTAAACCCTTGTCAGATCTCTGTCCCCATTACCCCTCGCTGTATTTCACACGACGTCGCTTTTCTTTTTTTCCTTCTGAAAACTCTCTCAAACCACGTGTCCGCAATAGCCCCTGTCACTCCGCCTCGCTGCCAAGTGCATCCCACCTTTCAAAGCCCGTCGTGACTGTTCTTGCAGAGCAAGCTACTAGCTACATATATGGTGACATGGGGCTAAGTGGATGCGGAGATCGGTAGGGCCATATACCCGCGTGTGCTCAGGTGTGAAGCAGGTCGTGTAACATTTGCGGGCGGTGAAATGCCTAGATGGAAGGGCAGATTGTCCATCAGCAGAGTATTGCTCTGTACGTAAAGCGGCAGTGTGTCGATGCGAGTTCTGTAGGGGTTTCGCCCGACGGTAGGAAACTCTCCTGCGCTAATGTGCGTGCGCGTTTAGTGTGGACTTCGCGGTAGCGCTATCTGGGCGCGCTCTAATGCGCGTTGCGAAGTGTTGCAAAGTGGATCCGACTGCTCAGATCAGGCAGGGTTTGGATCGGATGCCGGGGCTGTGTTTACAGGGCGCGGATCCGTGCGGGGGCAGGGAGAAATAAAAAAAAAAAGATACGTGTGCCTACAAAAAACAAAAACCAGCCAACCAAACAAACAAAAAACCCCACCCAGGATCCATCGTCCAGGTCTCTGTAGTCACCAGCTTTCCCGGATCAGCGGTAGCCTGTAAATCAGAGACGTCCTGCTTCTGTTCTAAGGTGATTTGCATTAAAAAACAAAACCAAAAAAAAAAAAAAACCACCCAAAAAACCAACCCCTTTTTTACCGTTCAATTTCATGGTTGGCTACACCTAGAAATGTAGTGCCACGTCATTTTCCCCTCTGCGCACCGCGTTGCAAACGGAGATACGCTCATTTAAAAATCACGTTGCTAGCAAAAGGCAGGACGCGGGTGCTATCAGTAGGCTCCACCTGAAATAGTTTTGCAAGCCAGAGCCCATCTGAATTGCCTGGGGGTTCGCTCAGGCACAGCCGGCAGCCTTGAGGTTTTTTACGGGCTTTTTAATGAGGTTTTGATGGCTCTTTTTAACTCCTCCCCTGTCGGGAGTTGGGACTCGAGGCGCATTTGAAGGCGTGCGCTGCAATTAAGACTGCGCAGAGATCAAGGTTGGGATGCTCACCTGCCAGCACCCGGGCGGGCCTCTTGGTCCAAGCTAAGAGATAGAGGCTGGATCCTTCGCGCGGTGTGATACAGCCCGCACTGACCTCAGCGGGCCAGGATCGGGCTCTTCCTTAGCAAATGACCGCGATCCCGTACCGGGATCCCCTAGCATACTCGAGGCTGGCCAATCCCCATACACGGGAGCCCGGCTGCTCGCCCACCCGCACCCTCCTCTCTTCTATAGGGACATCTTGTCATCGGGTCATTTTACCATCAGGGCAAGGACATCACCAACTCTGTGGGCGTGTTTAATATCCAGACCCGCGATTCTGAGATGTTGCGCATCTATCCTTATCCAAACACAATTAATATACGGTTACATATAGGTATACACAATTGGTACACTGAGATATTGTCCTCCTACATGTACGTGCATACTTACATACACGCACAGATGAGTACATATATTGATATGTGTACATATATATAGGAAGGAAGGAATAAGTATTATCTACCTCTACATATCTGTATCTATATATACCAATATATCAATGTCTATCCATATATCGGTTTAGACTTACATGTACATATACGTAAATATACGTGCATATATATATATATCTCAAGGTTTACTAATTGTGTGCACACACACATATTACAAATATACATATGACATATGTGTGTATACACACGTACACACATCTATCTATCCCCACACACACATATGCACACACACATTTATATATAACGGCATATTAATTGAACCCCGTGTAACAAAATAAACACATACTTCATATGCACGTGGCTGCTGTGTTCCCACCGACATACACAGACATACATATGGGTGTGTCTCTCTATAGATATTTAATAACATATGTATGCCTGCGCATATGTTAACCGTATGTATCACTAGCCCATGCACAGACGTTTCCCTCCGTGCGTGGGCATGTTTACAGCTCCGCATTTCCTTATCCCGTTTCTTTCCATGGGCTTGCGGAACACGCCGCACACACTGCTCTTAGAGCTCCTTCGCCTGCATTTCGTCCCGTGGCTGGTGTTGGGGTCGTTCAGGCTTAAGGAAAGCGGTGAGCTCGCTTCTAGGGTCCTGTGATCGCAGCCCGCAAAACACTCATGCAAAGGGGCTCGAGTGTGGACAGTGCGGTGTCGCTGCCAGGGGAAAGAGGCTATCCGCAGCAGTGTGTGTCTGTCCAGCCACGCATCCGCACGCGGATAGGAGACTGGGCTAATATGAGGAGCTAAATTCAGCTTTCCTCATGAATCCATGAACCTCTCCCAAATGGCAGCCTAATGTATGACTGGTGCTCTGGTATTTGTGAAGTACACAAGGCTCCTGTTCTCTTCTCGTCCTGGCTGCTGAAAGCCCCGGGTCCTTCTGTTTCCATCCCCAGGTCCGCGTGGTGCTGACAGCCGCGCCCCCCTGGCGCATCTAAGTGCCCGGGAGCGCAAGTGTCCAAAGGAAACAAAGCGATCAGGTAGCAAAACTCCTGGTCCAGGCTGAACCCCAGAAGGAGCAAAATAGTGCGGTGGACTCGGCTAACACGGGCTGGATCCTGCTTTGCCTCCCTGGCCAGTGACTTTTTCTTTGGGGTTGGAGGCGGGAGCGGCATGTTTCCATATAAAGCTGCCACTCAACCTAAGCAGACACTAACCTACTAAAAATAAGCCCCTTTCGATCTAAAATCAGGCTATATTTAAGCCCTCAAAGGGCTTAAATATGGCCTGATCTTAAATCTAAACTTCCTAGCCTCATCGCTGCTTGGAAGAAGGCTGAGGGATCATTTGGGGTGGAAATCAAACAAATAAGAGATGGATCCCAAAGTAGGGGACACGGGTGGGGGGTCGCCGCATGTCCTTGCTGCTGGAGTGGCAGGAAACGACTGCCGAGAAAGAAACCCGATTGAAAACATCCGCACTGTGTTAATGCTGCTATTAGCCCGGGAAATGCTAGAGATCATTGCTGCAGCCTCGGATCATTGCTGCATTGCCGGGTAGCCTCGGAGCCATGGCTTGTCCGAGACGCTTTCAGTGCAGCTATTTGATCTTCACATGAGGACCAAGGGTGCAACGAGTCCCTGGACATTAACCCTTAGCCAGTTGGAAGGTCACTCCCGCCTGACCTCGGGTTGGGAAATGCCAGTCTCTCCGCTCAGAGGGGAAAGCCCTCCTCTTCCTCGCAGACGCGAGCTGGCATCGGTAGCTGGGCATTGCAACGCGGGGCATCTCCAGCCGGGCAGGAAGGGTGCCCCTCAGCCTACCAGTCCGTAGTTCACCCTTTGCCATGGCGGGGGAGGGGGGGGGGGGTGGGGGGGGGGAAATTTTGGGGGGGCAGGGCCAAGGTTTAATCCTAAGCATTTAATTGAAAAAGTGTTGTCTT
>NW_017729022.1:122652992-122653658 GCF_001723915.1 Gavialis gangeticus | reverse complement strand
GGGGGGGGGGGGTTGCGATGTGGAAATTTGAGGGAGATCTAAAGGAGCCAGCCCCCAAAATAATAATGCTATGGGCAAGATGCGGGGCTAATGGCAAGCGGGAGTTGAGGAGCTGAGGCTCTGGGTCCTGGGCTAGAGTGCCATCATGGGGGAAGAGCTGGCAGCCCCGAGTGGGGCATCTCTCCGCAGAAACAGCTGCGGGGACCCCCGAAGGGGTCGTAAAGCGATCGCCCCAGCAGCCTCCGCTTCCTGCGCATCCCGCACATCTGTCTGCCCCCCCCCATCCGATCGGCAGCAATTCATAAAGGCATTTTATCAAGGGAGTCAGATCCAGGGAGCAACAAGAATGATGGGGAGGGGGGCGGGCTCGGGTCTTTCCGCTTGCGATTCAGGGCTTTGGACGCGGGGGCAGTGACTCCGGGGGGTTGCAAAAGAGGCGACGCTAAGCAGCCCTTTGCACAATCGATGGAGCCCGGGCTCAGGTTACAGCACTGTCTAAATGAGCCCGGCGCGCTGATAAGGGCAGGTTAGGCACCTGAGATAAACTCCTTCCAGGGCCTTGATGGCAGAGGAGATAGCAGAGGATCTCGAGTGCTATCTGGCTGCACAGGAGAAGCGATCTCCTGGGCCTTCATTTGTTGGGGGGGGGGGGGGCTCTTTTTGGCC
>NW_017729022.1:122648846-122652923 GCF_001723915.1 Gavialis gangeticus | reverse complement strand
CTCTATTTGGCCACGGAGCTTTGGGGCTGAGCCAGAGCAGGGGTGACCAAATCAATGTCCCACGAGGCCTTTTGATAGGGCTGATGGGAGTCGGGACTGCTGCTCTTCTCCAGGTCCGCATCGGTTGCTTCGGGAGCTGGATCTGCCCGGGAGGGCTGCAGGGACCCACTGAGGCTGGGGCTGGAGTTGGAGGCTGTTGTGACGGGGAGGGCGGAGGCGTCTCCTGATACATCGGGGACCCGCTGAGCCTGGGCTCCTGCTGGAGGCTGTTTGCTTCGGGGTCCGGGCTGTGTTACAGGAGGAGAGGCCAGGGGCCAAGCCGAGGGCTACCGACCAGCCACCTAAATGCCCAGTAGCTGGGTTCCTTGGGCAACCTCCATGCCAAGGTGGACCCACCTGCTCCAAGACCTTCCCTTGCCAGGGGAGCTGCTAGTGGTCCCACTACTGACGGCTCTCTCCCATCCTGCTCGGTCTCTGGACCCACGGGGTCTGGTCTCATGCTTACTCTGGCAGTAGGCAGCAGCGTCCCAGCCATGGGACACGCGGGGTCACCTGCCCTTACCAGCAATGAGCAAAGCACCCCATGGCCGGAGACCCCTCCTGGCGCTCGCCGCTGTTTGATCTCTCTGGGACAGGGGGAGTGCTTTGCTCTCCGGGTAATGGAGAAGCCTTTGTGTTTACCCAGTCCTCCAGGTGCGGGTCAGGCAGAGTTCAGCGGGAGACAGCTCTTCAAGGATCCTTCAAGGGGGGTATCTCGCCCCAAGATCTCCGCCCCCCCCAAAGCCAGCTGTGCCTTACCTCTTAGAATCCGCCCCAGTCGGGGCATTTTCTTGGCCTGATTTGATTTGATTTCTCCCCACCGAAACTGACCTCCAGATCTTTCCCCAGGTCCATGAAGTAGAGGAGATGGGAAACTGGGGGAACGGCAAAGGAGAGGACGAACCCCGTCTTGGAAAGGCTGATTTGAAGGCGGTCTTTACAAACCTTGCATGGGGCTAAATGCAATGGAGCTGAAGTGGAGAGGCTGAAGGAACAAAGAGGTCTGCCAAATATTTGCAAGCTCCCTGGTTTTCCCCGCACCGGGTCCTCCTGACTCTTGCAAAAGAACAGGGTGTGTTGGCAAAGCGACTTGCCTCGGCTACTGTATATGGTTGGGAAGCTGAGAGGGCTGAGCCTCAGCAAAAGTAGCAGAAACTGTCCTTGTCATGAGTCTTTGCATATACGGGACCCGCTAATTAGCCACACAGAAACTCGAGTGATTTCCCAGGCCAGGGGCTCCAGCCCTCAGCTCTTTCATTCCCTTGGTGGGACGGGGATTTAACACGCGGCATTCCAGATCTCGTGTGCTCGCAGCTTTCAAGTCATTAGGAAATACTAACAAATAACGTCGTTTCCTTAGGGCCCGATCTGAAGGCAGCTGAAGACAGAGCTTGAGTTTCGTAGCATTGCTCATGCCTCGGAAGTGCGTGGAAGAGGCAGGTCAGTTCAGGGAGATGGGGAAACTGAGGCAGCAGCGATGGTGACTTGTCCCAGGTGGCCAAAGCGGGTGGGGACAGTGGCGGGGCGGATTCCTTGTCTCGGCAGGGAGGTGCAGAAGGTGCCTGGATACAGACAAGAGGATTCCAGGAAATGCGAGGAAGGACCCGTATCAAGGCGTCGGGACTTGCAGGGAATAATGATAAAAACAGTAACAAAGAAAACGAAGTCGGTCGAGTGTCTCCGTTTTCTTGCTCTAGACAGAAGCCTCCAAGCTCTTGCCAGGTTAATTTTAGAGTCCAACCTTCTGCCTTTGCCATCCCGGTTTCACCCTAAAAGCAGAGATGTCAGGAACAAGAGAAAGATCAGAAGTGAGGGTCCCTTACTGAATGGGGTGGAGGGCAACCTAGTAACAAGTGTGGAAAAGGCTGAAGTACTCAATGCCTTTTTTTTACTTCAGTCGTCACAGGTAAGGTCAGCTCCTAGACTACTGTACCTGGCAGCACAGTTTGGGGCGGAGGTGAGCAGCTGACAGCAGGGGAAAAATTGTTAGGAACTATTTAGAAAAGCTGGGTGTATACAAGTCCATGGGACTGGGCTGGACAGGATGCACTCGAGAGTGCTGAGGGAGTTGGCCGATGTGATTGTAGAGCTGCTGGCCATTATCTTTGAAAAGTCACGGTAGTTGGGAGAGGTCCCAGACAACTGGAAAAGGGCAAATATAGTGCCCATATTTAAGGAAGAGAAGAAATAGGACCGAGGGAACTACAGACCAGTCAGCTTCACTCGGTCCCTGGAAAAATCATAGTGCAGATCCACAAGGAATTCATTTCTAAGCACTTGGAGAAGAAGCTGATCAGGAACAGCCAGCATGGATTCACCAAGGGCAAGTCATGCCTGACCAGCCTGACTGCCTTCTGTGATGAGATGACTGGCTCTGTGGATGTGGGAAGTCGACATAATATACCTTGACTTCAGCAAAGGTTTTGGTATGGTCTCCCACAGCATTCTTGCAAACAAGCTAAGGAAGTGTGGGTTGGATGAATGGACTGTAAGAAAGATAGAAAACCGGCTGCATGGGGCTCAGAGGGTAGCAGTCAATGGTTGATGTCTAGTTGGCAGCTGGCCTCAAGTGGAGTACCCCAGGGGTCCTGGGGTCGCTTTTCTTTAATGTCTTCATCAACGACCTGGAAGATGGCTTGAAGTGCACCCTCAGCAAGCTTGCAGTTAACACCAAGCTGGGGGGAGTAGTGAGTATGTGGGAGGATAGGGCTAAAATTCAGAGAGACTTCAACAAATTGGAGGATTGGGCCAAAAGAAATCTCATGAGGTTCAATAAGGAGAAGTACAAAATCCTGCACTTAGGTCGGAACAGCCACAAGCACAGGCTGGGGACTGACTGGCTAAGCAGCAGCTCTGCAGAAAAGGACCAGGGGGTTACAGTGGACAATAAACTGAATATGACTAGCAGTGTATCTTGCTACAAAGAAGGGTAACAGCATACTGGGCTGCATTGGTAGATGTGTTGCCAACAGATTGAAGGAAGTGATTATTCCCCTCTTCGGCACCGGCGAGGCCAAATCTGGACTACTGTGTCCATTTTGGGGCCCCACTAGAGAAAGGATGTAAACAACTTGGAAAGAGTACAGAGGGCAATTGAAGTGGTGAAGGGGCTGGGACACATGGTTTACAAGGAGAGGCTAAGGGAACTGGACTTCTTTAGTCTAGAGAAGAGAAGACTGAGGGGGGATTTAATAGAAACCTTCAATTACCTGAAGGGTGGTCCCAAAGAGGAAGAAGTTCTCAGTGGTGGCAGGTGACAGAACAAGGAGCAATGGTCTCAAGTTGCAGCAAGGGAAGTTGAGGTTAGATATCGTATCAGGAAGAACTTTCTCACTAGGAGGGTAGTAAAGCACCGGAACAGGTTACCTAGAGAGGTGGTGGGATCTCCATCCTTGGAGGTTTTGAAGACCAGGTAGACAAAGCCCTGGCTGGGATGATCTAGTTAAGGCTGGTCCTGCTTTGAGCAGACTGTTGGTCTAGATGACCACCTTGAGGCCCCTTCCAACCCTAATTTTCTATGATTCCATTTTCTTCTTTCCTGAAGTCCCAAGGTATTATTTTTTCCCCTGGGTGTCTATCATTGCCCTAGGGAACAGTGAATCTCAAGCGATCCGGAGTCCAAATACTGCCAGTGCTTCTGAAGCAGCATGAGATCAAGGAGGGTTCCCTGAGTGGGAGACTATCAAACATACACGCAGCCCCTCCGCCCCACACAAGGGAGGGCCAGCAGGAGATTAGTCTTTAACTCAGCAAAAATAAAGCCACATCAGCAACTACCTTGTGCTCGGGGTTTGGACTTGGGTTGAAGTGGATTCGATCTATTACCTATTCAGGGGGAGAGGTTTAAACCCCTGAACTCTATTTGCCCATAAAACACAATTGAGATGATTTTTCCAAACGAAAACATTTGTGTTTTTGGAGCAAGACTGTGGAGCCATTCATTTTTTACCTCCCCAAATCATTAGTGATTAAAAAATATAATATAATATAATATAATATAATATAATATAATATAATATAATATAATATAATATAATA
>NW_017729022.1:122642723-122643846 GCF_001723915.1 Gavialis gangeticus | reverse complement strand
CACTTGCAGCATATATTATATGCAATTATATATATATAGCATAATAAAGCACATACATATTGTATATAACATTATAATTTATATGCTAGATTAACAGTATATGATGTTTATATGACGTCTATGGCATATATAGAAAGTCCTATATATTTTATAATGTTTCAAATGTTGCGATTATTCTTATCATTAATTTATATTGCGACAATTTCTCGGGACCTCATTTCCCGGCTATCCCAGGTAGTCTAACGATTTTCCCCTCCCTTAGAGCGAACTCCCTCTTATTCCTGGAACAAAATCAAACTGGGCAATTTGTGAGTGGAGTGCATATTTGAAAACAACTGCTTCAAATAGTGTGTAAAAAACGACTCCGTCTCCGATGGCATTGCCTGCTGTTTTCTCTGGGTGAATCTTTCCTCGATGGTGAATACACATTGTGTATATTTTTAACATATACAGCATATGCATACGAATATGTGTGTGTCTGCGTCTCCGGACTCGGGTGTATTTCGCCTGTAGTGCCTACCCCCATAAATATTATTGCAGACCGAGGGAAGGCAACACGCAAAGACACACTCCAAAGCCTGCCTTAAATAGAAAAGTACGGTTAACCCCAATTGCCTCCTGGTTTCAAGTAACCATTTTTAGATCTATTGGCGAGGAACCTGCCCAGTAAATACCAGGGCAGCCGCTCATCCGTCATCCCGCTGCATGTGTTTAATATTTACTCGTTTGAAGGTTAAGAAACACAGAGGGAGCGAACTTGGAAAGGGTATTCTTTTTTTTCCTTCTTTTTTTTGCTGTTCCCACCCTCCTCCCTACCTGGTTTTCTGTGGCTTCTGGATTAATATACTGTGGAGGAGCAAAGTCGCTTCTCCCTGATGAAATGGCAGGATTAGGAATATTTCTAGAAGAAAGAGGTTAGTGTGAGCTGACTTTAGCCTCCGATCGTCTCCAGCAGAATTACAGCTTGTAAAATAGGTCTCCATCAGTTTCCCAGGAGACCAGCTGAGCTCTACTTGGGTGTTCCCGGCCCCTGTTAGCCCCCAACAATAATTAGTCTCATCTCACCCCCACTTGTGTGTGTGTTTTAAAGATCATCCACACATGCTTTTTTTTTTTTTTTTTT
>NW_017729022.1:122641766-122642652 GCF_001723915.1 Gavialis gangeticus | reverse complement strand
TTTTTTTTTTTTTTTTTGCATGCCATTCTGAAAGGCGAGGGATCCCCACTCCTGTCCGGAGGACAAAGTTTGCTCCCTGTCCGTGGATCCAGAGCAAAAAACAAACAAAAAAAAAGCCCCGCGTGGTTCTTTGTAACACTTGGGAGTGTGACTTTCTTATCAAACTGCTGGATATGTCATCTTCTTTGTGCTTTGATGTCTGGTGTCTTTTGAGACCATCTCTGCATGTCATTACTTGGCTCAAACAATTACAGAGGTGCCTTTCTATTTTTTTTTCTTCAGACGGGAAGTAAAAGGAGGGGGGTGGGGAGAAATTAGCGAACACAATCAGATGATTTTTGGCCTTAGATCTTTCTTCTGAATGGTGCAGCTCGCTATTAAACTGGCTGTCCGCGTGCTAAATAGAGGGGTTTAAATGCACTGAGTTCTCTTAGCTAATTTTATTCCCTGGCTGTAGAAATGTGGGGCTTTGCCTTTGGGTGAAACTCCTTATTAACCTTCAGCAGGCTTTTCTTTTTTTCGCTTTCCCCCCCTTTCCTTCAGAAGGAGACCGGCTTAAATATAACGACCTCTTTTAGCTAAATTTATCCTCAGGACACAGAAGATATTTTTTTCCTTTGGCCTCGCGTCTGACTGCGATGGCTGGAGAAACTCACTGGTAAACTTCCGACTGGCTTTGAGAAGCAGGCCACAGACTTGGAAGTCCTCTCCCAGAGGGTTACTGGACTCCTTCCTCTGGGCTACCATGAGCTTCTTCATTGCCTTTGATCTGTGGCGCTGAGAAACGCCCTGTAGGAAAACCGACTGTGCATCTCAGACACATTTTGAAGCCTATGGGGTTTGTTGTTTTTTCCCCAGGACATCAGGGACTTCAAAACGCTTTAGA
>NW_017729022.1:122635989-122636766 GCF_001723915.1 Gavialis gangeticus | reverse complement strand
AGACTTGCAAGTCCTCTCCCAGAGGGTTACTGGACTCCTTCCTCTGGGCTACCATGAGCTTCTTCATTGCCTTTGATCTGTGGCGCTGAGAAACGCCCTGTAGGAAAACCGACTGTGCATCTCAGACACATTTTGAAGCCTATGGGGTTTGTTGTTTTTTCCCCAGGACATCAGGGACTTCAAAACGCTTTAGACTGAAAGGGGGGGAAAGTCAGCCTGATTGCATGAGTCAGGGCCTTAATTTTCTCCCCCTCCTCCAATGTGAAACGATCCATTGCTTGGATCTGTCGCCTGGATCTACTCCGGGGAGAAGAGATCCATGCTGGGGAGAGTTGGCTTTGTGGTCAAACAGGGTCAAACCTATCTCACCAGACCCCCTGGGAGCGTGTGTGTGTGTGTGTGTGTGTGTATAGGTGTGTGTATGTATGTGTGCGGGTGTGTGTGCATATGTGTGTCGGGCTGGCTGTATGTATGGGGGCGGGGGGGCAGAGGGATGCTCTGATCTTGCTGGCAGCAATGTGCACACCCGGGAGAGAGCCCGGCCACCAGCGTAATTAAACTGAGCGACTAAGTCGAGGCGACTGGCCGCCTGGCCCCTGGTCAGCTGCAAGCCCGGCGTTGCCATGACGAGGCGGACGCGTCCGCCTGTGATGTCCCCCAGCCCCGAGCCCAGGCATCCGGGGGCTGCGCGGGTGACATTGGAAACCTTTTCTCTTATTCTCTCCTTGGGAGCGACCCATCTGAGCCGGGGCTGGGAGGAAGAAGGGGGGGGGGGGG
>NW_017729022.1:122635522-122635930 GCF_001723915.1 Gavialis gangeticus | reverse complement strand
CCTTGCCCATCTGCAATCCAGTTTTCCAACGAGAGGGTAGAGAGTCTGGGAATTGGAAGGGCGGGGGGCGGAGGGGGGAGACGCTGCCTGAGAGGCCTGGGTGCCCATCCCCGGTGAACTGGCCCCATCCATCCTGCGGCTGCAAAACCTCGCATTAATTGGTGGGGGGGGCAATCAGTGCACCTCCAGAGGAAGGATGCTGGCCGGGGTGGTCCTAGGACCCTCCTCCGGGGAATATCCCTGGTTAAGGGCGCCGGGATGAGCTGCGAGGGGGACTTACTCTGAGTTTCTTGTCCGGCACTGGGCGAACAGAAGGATTTCCCCCTCCCCCCCAACACACATAGACACAGACACACACACACACACACATACACCCCTCCCTTCCATAAAAACCAACGCGGGAAGTTG
>NW_017729022.1:122628898-122630522 GCF_001723915.1 Gavialis gangeticus | reverse complement strand
GGCAATCAGTGCACCTCCAGAGGAAGGATGCTGGCCGGGGTGGTCCTAGGACCCTCCTCCGGGGAATATCCCTGGTTAAGGGCGCCGGGATGAGCTGCGAGGGGGACTTACTCTGAGTTTCTTGTCCGGCACTGGGCGAACAGAAGGATTTCCCCCTCCCCCCCAACACACATAGACACAGACACACACACACACACACATACACCCCTCCCTTCCATAAAAACCAACGCGGGAAGTTGGATCATCCGCGGGGATAAAGATCGCGCTCAGAAATTGGTCATTTGGCAGATTAAATCTCTTTAAACTGCTGGCTTCCTGGCCAGGGCATGGCGAAGCTGCACTTTTAGATAGCACAAAAGGCCATTCCCTGGTTCATTTAGACCTGGGCTGGGCTAGACAAGCTCTTTCCCCCAATACGCCCCCCCTTCATCCCAGAGCTTCCGCGGGGAAGTAGGTGGCCAGACACTCATTTAATGACAAGTAATTGACAAATCGGAGGCGCTGCATTACTAGCGGGATAGAGGGTTATTAATTATTGAAAAACCATTAGCCCCGCTGTGCGTCCTGTAGCAATCCCATCTTGTTCGGGAAATATAACCTGTCACATCACTCAGATGGAGGGGAAATGGAAAGACACCCGCCGCTCCCTTCCCTCCTAATGTGGGAAATTATTAATTGCCTCCTCAAGCTACAGGGCTGGAGGAAAATCTCTTTGCCATTTTCCAAACCGTACCGTCCTGCCTGCCACCTTGGTAAAGAAGAAGAGTAATTCTAGTGTGGGAAGGGCCCGGAAGCGGAGAGAAACCTTACTCCCTCTCACCCTCCTTCCCTAAGCATGATACTAAAGCCTGCTGTTCCGAAATTACATGGAGAATACATCTCAATTGCACACACATGCACACACAAGACATAGAGCCACCTCGTGAAAGCATCCCATCAGTCTGACACCCATCGCTCCGGGAGATATAGATGTATACATATTGGATTAGATTGGACATATTCATACAGCATATTAATATTCCCTGGCGATAGGTATGTGTGTGTGTCTGTGTGTCTGTGTATTAGAAACACACACGTATATGTATATATCGGGTATATATATCCAATATTCAGTGTGTGTGTGTCTGTGTCTGTGTGTGTACATCTGCGTGTGTATAATCTGTGCTGCACACACACACGCATATATACATATGCATAAACACACGTGTGTGTATCTTATGTGTGTATAAACACACTGATTATTGGATATATACACTATGTATGTGTACATATGGATATATTATGCTATTATAGAAGATATATTATTGGATATACACACTGTACATACTATATGTCTGTGTGTATGTGTGTGTGTGTGTGTGTGTGTCCTATACTTGTACACACACACTGGACACTGGATATATCCACTGGATATTTACAGACACACATACACATATTCACATTGGATCTATCTATTTATCTACCTATCTATCTATCTATCTATCACAGGATTTTATTTTCTAGGTACACAGATTTGTTAATGGTCATCACTTCTGTTTGCTCTATGAGGGCACATACTAGCCAGCTATTAAATGCCAGCAGAGCTTTGCGGTCAGAGCCCTGGCTATAACACAGGCGTCTCTTG
>NW_017729022.1:122618139-122623898 GCF_001723915.1 Gavialis gangeticus | reverse complement strand
TGTGCGTGTGTGTGTCCTATACTTGTACACACACACTGGACACTGGATATATCCACTGGATATTTACAGACACACATACACATATTCACATTGGATCTATCTATTTATCTACCTATCTATCTATCTATCTATCACAGGATTTTATTTTCTAGGTACACAGATTTGTTAATGGTCATCACTTCTGTTTGCTCTATGAGGGCACATACTAGCCAGCTATTAAATGCCAGCAGAGCTTTGCGGTCAGAGCCCTGGCTATAACACAGGCGTCTCTTGACTGGAGGATGTTATCCGATATTATGCTATTTTCCCCCAAGCAGCCTCACCAAATATCTTCCTTCAGGTGAACTTTTAGTGTGTTCCCTTTTGAGTGTGTGGCACCTTCAGACTCGGCTACGGCGGTTTCTTCTTTCCCATGTAATGGATATGACAATGTTCACAGACAGAAGAGGGGATCCGTGCGCTCATCCCTCGGAAAAAAACCCTGGAATATCCCGGAGGACTCCGGGAGAGCGAGCCATCACCCATGTCTGGGGCTGAGCGCCTGCGGAGGCATCTCTGCTCCTGCATGCAGGGCTGCTCCTGGCTTGAAGTTTCATAAACCGGCAGGTTACAGGAATTCATATGTAAATGCGCAATCTGATTTTCCCTTTAAGACTTTCATTCATGAAACGTGCGTTCAGGATAGCACAGTGAGGCACTCCTAGCAGGGGGCACAGGGGATGAGGTCGCTGGGACGTGCAGATAAAAATGATTTGGTGTGTCCCGGCCAGGAGAAAAAACGCAAGGTTACATTAGCCAAAGAGTCCGGAATCGACCTCGAAAGAATCGCCTGGGCGATCGCGGTCCGCATTCCCCGGGAATTAACTCTCTCCTGCTTGATTTACCACTAAAAATAATCGTCAGCATCACCATAAAGCCCCGCTCGCCTACCAAAACGCGAGGGGAAACTAGTGAACTTTCAGTGGACTGATCTCTAGGAAATCCGTTTCTGTAGTGACCCGGACACTGCTGGATGGAAGTGCAGCAAGCTCTCTGCCAAATGCTGGTCCCGCTATTTCTTTACTGCATTTGCCTATTTTTTTCACACACACCCCTCCCTTTTTTCTCACTTTATTTTTACCAGTAGGAAGTTTTTCCTCCTCCCAAACACACACCTTTTATTATAAATTATAATAATAATAATAAGATAACACTGCTCCTCATAATAATAACTAGGCTGCCTCGCCTCTGTCCCCAGCCACCGGGATTCAAATCCTGGTCCTCGACCGGTTGCAACCGATCCAGTTTCACTCCAAGAACTTCAGAGAGGATCAAAAAGCCCCCTTGAGCTGACCTTGCACCCTCCCCTCTGCCAGCCTGGCAAGTGTTTCTCCCCCTGGCTTTAATTGGAAGCAAGAGATGCTCGCTTCTTTAATGGGGAGCTGAAGATGGGAATTTCTAAAACAGATAGAGATAGGTATAGATATAGGCACGGAATCCACCTACCTGGTGCCCCCCTGAGCTGCGCATTTGAAGGCGATGACAATCCAGCATTAGCGAGACGCGACCAACTGCTTGGAGCGGAGGCATCACAGCATTTATTTGAGCTCAAACTGTGCTACTGTTGACTTTAGCACAAAGCAAAGATTTCACTGCCCGCTAGTTTAAAAATGAATATTTTACCAAGATATCGATCAGCTTTATAAAATTCAGTTAAGCACAATGGCTCAAAAGGAAAAAAAAAATTGAAAGGGACACAATATAATATCTGTGTAAATTTGCTGAAGTATGACGTGGTGTTGAAAGTTTACCCTCCTGGAATTTGAATCTAGATTTTTTTTTTTTTTGCTCGCTCTCTCTCTCTCTCTCCCTCTCTCTCTCTCTCCCCTTTTTTGTTTACTGACTTTGTTTATTCACAGATCACGGTTGCTTAAGCACTTGGAGTGGCGGGGATGTGGGGAAAGAAATAGTGTGCGATCCATTTTTTTCCCCGACTGAGTCCAGGATGTATGGATTTTAATGTGTCCAGGGGAAATAAGACGGGAAAAGAAGGGGGAGGCGGGGAAGGGGATGTGAAACAAAAAAGGATCAGGCATGCCAGTGACATCCTTTTTTCTGTATTCGGACAGGACTATATCTTATCTGTTGGGGATCAGCGGGGTGGGAGAAGCTAAGTAGTTTCCAACTAGCGCGGAACAATGGGCATGTGATATAGAACATACCAGGTTAGAGCATCACTGGCGTGCTCCATTGTTTCCAAATCAGCCTCATCACCCGGCTTCTATTCTCCTTCCCTACGGGCGCCTTTTATGTGATAATGAAACACATTTTATGCTGTGGTTCACAACGTGTGTGTCCTTGCAGTATAGAGACGGACAGATTTCTGGCTGGATCCTAGTGTTGTTTTGTTTTTGGAGGGTTTTTTTTTCCCCCTATCCCTCTCCTCTTCTTTTTCCCCGAACAATGCGGAATTTTAAGAAGGATTTGAATGTTATTTTGGAGACGGAGAATCTATGACTCCTTAAACGCGTGGGAACACAACAAGTGGTTGGGAAAGGGGAAGAGTTTATTGCATGAAAAAAAAAAGATAAACCCGGTGCAGATCTCGGGGAGGGTTTGCAAGTCTCAGAGCATAAGGAGATCTTAAAATATCATACACCGTTCTTGGTTTATAAAACAACCCTTGGTTATAAGGCCTTTCATTTAACAGGGTCAGCTCCCTTGGAAAAACCAGCGACTACAGCTCCATGCACTCCATATATCGTTTGTTTACAATACAGCATAGGTACTGTGGTTTTATATAAACGAGCAGAGCGTGTATGTGTACACACAGATATAATTCTGCACAAAAGCTACTTATTATGAGATCGTATAATCGGTTCTCTCTTATTCGTATGTAACTAACCAAATATGGGGAAGTTTTCACCCTCACTGCAACCTCAATTATGTTTTAAACACTTCATAGAAGCTGGTAATATATTTAGAGCTGTTGTCCTGCGTGTGCGTATATACATAAAACTACATCTGTATATACACACATCCATACATCTGTGTATGTATGTATATGTGTGTGTATACATACACACACAGAGAGAGACATGTAGGTATGTATGTAGGTATGTATGTATATTTATATTAAAGATCAGTGTAGACACACCCACTCTTTATATATATGTGTGTGTGCGTATGTGTGTATGTATATATATACATATATATGTGCATACACACACATATGTAGTGTGGGTGTGTACACTATGTGTGTGTGTATGTGCATATATACATATATGTGCATACACACACATATGTAGTGTGGTTGTCTACACATAGGAAAACAGCTCTAAAAGAGGGAATATTTGCGTTTTCATAGCTGCAAATTATATCAATACGTGTATGTAATATAGTTATTGTGTATACCTGTGCATATATATATTATATGTATGTATATACACTATATGTATATTCAGTATATGCCTGATCTATAGATACACGTGTATGCATATATTTCTGGAAATTAAAAATATAATTCCCCTCTCTCTTTTTAGAGCTATTTTCTTCTTAATAACTAAATACCCATATACAGACTGATTGCAGGCGGAGATCATTGGCCGGAACTCTGAGGAAAGGTCTTCACAAACTATTATGTCTTACCCCAGCTCCACTGCACTTTTATTACTCCAGCGTTTTCGGGCCCTTGCAGCTGAATTGTATTTTTGATCTATTCAACCGTTTTATCTGCGCTGAGAGGGACTGGCGGCGATCTGAGATTACATGCGGGCGCCAGTGAGATATGAACTCGCAGCCGGGTTGTTCTGTTCACTCGAGCGGGTGCTTAGGGACACATCCAGCTGTTTTCATCAGAGTGCATACATCATCCATGCTGCTATTATTGCTACTGGCAGTGCTCACAGCAGGCGTGAAAACGCAGTGATGTGCCCTTTGGAAATGTTTGGGATATGCCAGACCCACACGGGGCGTTTCTGATGCCGGCGGCTGCATATACGCTCAGCACCCTTCAGGATTTACTCCGATTTAGTCTGATGGAAAAAAAGACTCCCTTCTCTGCATCCTCCCCGCCCCGCCCGAGCTCAAGTGTCTAGTACTCTTCCACAGGGGAAAGAGAGGCAGGATCGGGCCCTAAGTTTGGAGAGGGGTATGGCTGCGGGAGGGAGGGTGAGCAGTGCAGCTGCTGTTGCACAGCTGGCCAGTCCTGCTCCCCGGCCACACGGCTCAGAAGCTGCCTTAACGCGCGACTGCTGTTAGCTCTATAAATCACAGCTCGGACAGACTTCACCCGCATCCACCTTTTCTCCGGCGGCCCCTCCCGCCTCTCATCAGAGTAATTGTCTCCGGGCTGCTTGCTTTCCATTCAAGCAAGTCACCCAGCTAAACTAGCGCTGCCCTCCACGGTCACTGATACCTTGCGGGGCCTCTGCGGACTCCACCGCCCCGGACCCTCCAGCCGGGCTGGGCTGCCATCCCCTGGCGCCGGGGTGGCTGGGGCAGGCTAGGACTGCCCGGTCCCCCATGGCAGGTGGGGACCTGCTTTGCTGGGGACAAGGCTCAAGGAGGAACTTGCTGGGGACAAGGATCAAGGCGGAGGGAATAGCCCGGCAGGGAAAAACTGAGATTTTAGTAATCCCGGAATAACCTCCACGCCGCGAGGTTATTTTAAAAGGAGAAAAACCCGAACAGGGTTCATTGAAAATGTTCCTCGGCGGTTAGCATTTGACAGGCGACAGTGTATGCGCCTTTAAAAATGATCCCTAGGCATATAAAGTACCTAACATCTGTACATTGGCATAAGATCTGAGCTATTCCTGTACAAGTGTAATATCTGCGATAGGTCATTTACTGGTATAATAGCGGATATATTAAGATACTGGCACAACATCTGAGGTATTTTTGTTAGAGCTAAGATATGGGTATAAGATCCCACATACTCATGTATCTAGGTTTAATAGCTAAGATATATATATTTATATATATTATATACAGAGATATTTCTAAGCTATACATATGATATATCTAAGCTATACATATATAAGCATACTCTGTAAAATGTACAGCTATTGGTACACAAGTTTCTTTGGGAAATGTGATATCTTTTATTAGACCAACTAAATAGTTGGAAAAAGTGTTCTTCACAAGCTTTCGGGCACAAGCACCCTCGTTCAGGCAAAGGGAGAGCCTGCAGCTATAGGTACATTACACGTATATGATCATAGTATTTAAGATACACATATATGTACATAGCACCTTTCATGTCATTTTCATATATGTGTGGCTATATGTCTGACATACTTTTCAGAGCTGTTCTCCCTGCAGATCTCTAGGATTATAGAAATATGTATTAAAGACTATACACATGTCTATAACATAGAGAACAGATAGATCTGTCATCCAGTAGCCTTTTTTTCCCAGTTCCTACCCCGCGTTTAAAAGGAACCCCCGCCTTATCTATTTTACCTTGGGGTTTCAAATCGTGAGGGGGGAGGGGGGCATAGTAGGAATCTGAAGAAAAGATTCAGGGAAAAAAAACGCCAATAACACTTTAATATAGTTTTGTGAAAATCTGGCTGTTCGCTACCAGAATACACATTTATAAGCCATAAATAAAGCATACAGAAACGATAAATTAATCAGATCCAAGTAGTTTACTCTCCCGGTAACATCAAACGTTTGTATCAATTACAACAATCTAGCCTGACTTTTTATTTTTTTTTCCATTTTTCTCTTTTTTTTTTCTTTTTTCCTTTTTGTGGTTATTTTTTTTTTTTTTT
>NW_017729022.1:122617769-122618054 GCF_001723915.1 Gavialis gangeticus | reverse complement strand
CCCCCTCCCCCCCCAATTCAAATTGTTGCTTAAAGTGGTTGGGCGTCTATGGGCCCCATCCAAAGCCAGGCGGATTTGGGGTCAGGCTGGCTGGGTGGGAAGTTGTCCTCCTTGCGGGCGGATGTGTAGCACACAGAACTAGCAAGTCCCAAATATACACAACATCTGGAGCCAACAAAAATCATCACCATCATCAGGATCAAAGTCCGGGCCTCCCTTGCATGGGGAGGAGGGGGGTGGAATAAGGGAGGGGGAGGGCTGGTGGCAAGGGGGAGCCCGCCTTAG
>NW_017729022.1:122614279-122617325 GCF_001723915.1 Gavialis gangeticus | reverse complement strand
TGATGGTGGGGGTGGTGGTGGGGGTGCTGCTGCTCCGTGGACGACATCAGGTTGTTGATGGAGAAGGGGTGGTTGAAGGCGTAGTGGTGCTCGGGCTTGAGGTGCGCCTCGTGCGCCAGCCCCGGGTGGTGCTGAGCCAGCAGGTGCTGCTGCTGCTGCTGCTGGGCGGGCGAGGGAGCCTGGCCGGCGGGGCTCAGCGCCGGATTGCCCTTCAGGTCGGCCAGGGCGCGCTTGTGCTCCTGGCAGGGCGAGGCGCTGGAGTGGGGCGACTCCGTGCCCGCGGGGTCGTCGGAGCCCGTGGAGGCGCCGCTGTCCCCGAGCGCGGCCGGCTGCGGCTGTCCCTGTCCCTGCCCCTGCTGCTGCTGCTGCTTCTTGCTGCCCCCGCCGCCGCCGCCCCCGCCGCCAGCCTCCTTGAGTGCCAGCTGCTTCTCGCACTTGAAACGCTTCTGGCGGCGCAGGTAGCAGCCGTTCTCGAACATGTTGCCCGAGTCGGGGTGCAGGGTCCAGAAGGAGCCCTTGCCCGGCTTGTCCGGGGAGCGGGGCACCTTGAGGAAGCAGTCGTTGAAGGAGAGCGAGTGGCGGATGGAGTTCTGCCAGCGCTGCTGGTTCTGGCGGTAGAAGGGGAAGAGGTCCATGATCCACTGGTAGATCTCGCTCAGCGTCAGCATCTTGTTGGGCGACTGCTGGATGGCCATGGTGATGAGCGAGATGTAGGAGTAGGGCGGCTTGGCGTGCGTGTAGCTGCGCCGGTACGTCTTGGGGTCGCGGGAGCGGTTCAGGTTGGACTGCCCGTACATGGGGCTCATGGAGTTCATGTTGCTGTAGGGCGCCAGCGCGCCCATGGAGCCCGCCTGCGCGCCCATGGGGCTCATGCTGGGGCTCAGGTGCGCCGCCATGCCCGGCACCCCCGCCGTGCCCATGCCCGCTATGGCCCCCGCGCCCGGGGACATGCCCGCCAGGGAGGGGCTCATGCCCGTGCTGGCGTACGACATGTTCATGGAGCTGGCCGCCGTCATGTTGGCCGCCGTGCTCATGGCGGGCATGCCCATGTAGGTGTTCATGGTGTTCATGCCCAGCCCGGCATTCATGTTGCTCACTGAAGAATAGCTCTGCAAGGACAAGGGGGGAGGAGGAGGGAGAGTTGGGGGGGATGATTAACGTTGACTTCTATTCAATGCATACAACATAGGCTGCTATAGCAATGCTTCTCCTCGCAGCCCAGCCAGCCCTGAAGCCACTGCCCGAGCGCTATTATTCATACCGGGGAGGTGGTGGTAGGAGATCGGGGCGGGGAGGTGGGGGAGTTGCCTTTCGCTTTGTGCTTGTTGCTCTGCGTGGGCAGAAATTGGGAGAGAAATGAAGGTTCAACTAGGAGCTCCTAGGATAGAGCCGGGTCGCCTCTTGGGAAGGAGCTTGCCAGCTCCGTATTTACTTGGCAAGGGTGTGCTGGGGGGGAGGAGGGGGAGGAACTATATATCTGTATCCATCTATATATCCGTCTTTAAGTGAATATATCTATCTATAGATCTAGATATATCTATCTATAGATCTATAGATAGATATATCCATGTATATCGATAGCTCTCTATATAGATATATATCTATGGATATCTATATCAATACATATCTATAATTTAACTTAAAGTCAAAGTTATATAAATATATCTATATATCTATCTTTAATTCAATATAGATATAAAATTAACTATATATATAAAGATATATATCTATATATGATTTAACTCTACATGAATCTAATTTAACTATATATATATATTTCTAAGCTATACATACATATTACATATCTAAGCTATACATATATAATCATAGTCTGTGAAATGTACAGTTATTGTACAGCTATAGGTGCATTACTATATATATATAGCTATATATATCTATATATATAGATAAATATAGATATATGGATATAGATCTATCTATCTCGTAGATACTGTACCTATAGCTGTACATTTCACAGACTATGCATAGATATGCCCGCAGGGTCCTTTCATTTCCAGGGTCTGAGCAATCAACCTGCTGCTACCATTTTTAATGATCATATGTATATTATATATATGATCATTACATTAATATAATAATTACATATCAGTAATATATGTGTGTATATATGATCATTAACAATGTATATATATGTATATATATGATCATTAATATGTGTGTGTCTATATATACATATATATATATATGATCATTAAAAATGGTTGGCAGCAGGTTGATTGCTCAGCCCCTGGAAAGGAAACGGCCCCGCGATCTGAAATCCGGAGGGCAGGGGAAGTTGGGGGGGAAGATCCCCCCACCCCCCCAAGAAAACAAGGCAGAGGAGTCGCTGCGGAAAGAGGTGGGCAAGCCAAGCCGGAGGCTGCCCGCTGGCTCCGTGCTGCCCTGGGCTTGCTGGGTCGCTCAGAGCGCGGCTGGATGAAGCCCCCCGGCGCTCGACCGCGTTGCTTCTCATCTTGGGACTCTTCCTAAAATGAGATTTAAAGCAATACACCCCCCCACCCCCCTACACACACACACCTCTATCCTTCAAGCCCCCCTCCCTCTCGGAACTGCCACCCCCTCCCCAACAGGTCCCTGCCAAACACAACTTTGTTAGGATAGCGCGGCTTGGGCTGGGGAAGAGGATTTGGAGGCGCCACAAGTCAATATTTGATCGCCAAGTTAATATTATCTCAAGGCTAACACGGTGGCGTATAAAAAAAAGAGCCCCGGGTGCGCCCCAGCAAGGGCAGGCAAGGAAGGGAAGGGTGCGGGGTGCGGGGGGCGGGGGACACACGCACACACACGCGGCAGCAAGTTGCTCCTACCTCTGGTTCTCCGTAGTAGTTGCTCCAATCCGAGTGCTCGTGCCCTTCCATTTTCACTGCTCCCAGCATACTGGAAGCAGAGTGCATGGCAGTTTAAAATTTAACAGCCTCCACAGGCGACGACAGAGAGAGAGAGAGAGAGAGAGAGAGAGAGAGAGAGAGAGAGCGCGCAACCAAAAAAAAAAAAACCCCACCCCCCCCTCCCTCCCTCCCTCTCT
>NW_017729022.1:122613607-122614164 GCF_001723915.1 Gavialis gangeticus | reverse complement strand
GGAGGAAGAAGAGGAGGAGGACAAGTGCTGCAGTGACGTTGGTGGCTGAGTGATATAGCACCGAGCGCCCCGGCGAGCCTCCAATCCCCAGGTCCTCGGCAGCCTATTTGAATAATCAACTCACACCTAGGCGTGAGACTGCTCCGCTCCCACACCTGCCCTCCGGCCGGGAGAGCCCGCGGGGAGAGGGGCACGGAGCGCGGCGGGCCAGGGGGCACGGGGGGGGCGTGAGTGGGGGGAAGGGATGGAGGAGGGCAAGATGCAGGGAGGGAAGGAGGAAGGGAAAGAAAGGGAGAGAGATGAGTGGGGGAAAGAGGGCGAGTAGGGAAAAGAAAGGAATGGGGAAGAAGTGGGGAAAGGTGAGTGAGGGAGAAGAAAGAGGCTTGGGAAAAGAAGGAAGAGGAGGGTGGGGGAGGAAAGGAAAGTAGGGATGGGAAAGCAAGAGAGAAAGATGCACGGGGGGAGAAAGGGGAGGGGGGAAGGAGACGAGTAGGGGAAAGGAATAAATGGGGAGGAAGCCAAGAAAGATGGGGGCTGGAGAAGCTCTGGCTGGCTGA
>NW_017729022.1:122613029-122613520 GCF_001723915.1 Gavialis gangeticus | reverse complement strand
AAAGATGAGTGAGGAGAAAGAGGAAAGGGGGGGATCCGGGAAGGAAAGGAAAGGGGGGAAAGATGAATTGGAAAGGAAGAAAGATGAGTGAAGGGGGAAGGAAGGCTAAACGAGGGGAAGGGGGAAGAAGAGTAGGGGGAAGTAATGGGAACGAAGGGGAAGGACGAGTGAGAGGGGAGAAAAGAGAGGAATGTGGGGGAAAAGGCATGAAGAGGGAAAGATGAAGCAGGGGGCAAGCAAGGAGGAAACACGGAGGTGAATGGGAAAGCAGGGGAGGACGAAAAGTAGCTGGAAAGAAAACGCTGAGCGGTGCCCCGAGGTGGGCAGCGGGGTCAGGGCCAAGAGGAAGGCCGGCTGGCACGGAGGGGAGCCGGGCCGAGGCAGGGAGAGAGACCTGAGTTTCCTAGCCCTTGCCCCCCCGTGCCCGGGCCCGAGCTGGCGGCGCGGGGCCCTGGGCCTGGCCGTTGCTGCCCCCCGCCCCGTCCCGGGGG
>NW_017729022.1:122607827-122608029 GCF_001723915.1 Gavialis gangeticus | reverse complement strand
CGGGGGACACACGCACACACACGCGGCAGCAAGTTGCTCCTACCTCTGGTTCTCCGTAGTAGTTGCTCCAATCCGAGTGCTCGTGCCCTTCCATTTTCACTGCTCCCAGCATACTGGAAGCAGAGTGCATGGCAGTTTAAAATTTAACAGCCTCCACAGGCGACGACAGAGAGAGAGAGAGAGAGAGAGAGAGAGAGAGAGA
>NW_017729022.1:122602594-122602827 GCF_001723915.1 Gavialis gangeticus | reverse complement strand
CGCAACCAAAAAAAAAAAAATCCCAGCCCTCCCTCCCTCCCTCCCTCTCTCTGGCTAGGCTGCTGGAGGCGGGGGAGGGGGGCAGCCCTGCTTGCCGCTGGGCTGGGGCTCTGGCGGCCGCTGCTGCTGCCGCCGCCACCGCTGCTGCTTGGGTGGGTTTTGCAGAGCCGCCCGGAGGCGATGGAAAAGCCTGAGGAGGAGGAGGAGGAGGAGGAGGAAGAAGAGGAGGAGGA
>NW_017729022.1:122560855-122602583 GCF_001723915.1 Gavialis gangeticus | reverse complement strand
CACCTTTAACTCTCCGCCTGCTGGTCCTCGCCCAAGCCTCCCTGGCACCGCGAGGGGGGCAGATCGCCGCCGCGGGCTCCCGGGACCATCACCCGGCCTGCTCGGCCGCGGCCCGGCGCCGCCCCGTGCCCGCGCACTTCATGTCTTGACTTTTCGCAAGGTGCTAAGTGCCTCGGGCTCCCCGATTCGGCTCTGCCAGTCACCACAGCCCGTCCCAAGGTTACTCAGCCACCGCCGAGACCCCTACACCATTTCGTAACTAAAACAAACAAGGGGGGGGAGGGGGTGGAAACAGGCACAGAGCAGTGCAATCGCTTGCAGGACCTGAGATTCCTCCCGCCGGACCCCGAGCGGAGCGGGCACCAGCTCCAAGCCCGCAGACATGCGGCTGGACCTGCCCGCCCGCCTCCGCCAGGGCCACGGTTAGAGAGAAAGGAAGAAAGAAAAGTAGAAACAATCCCACGTCTTGAAGCTGGAAACTCCCTCTTTATTCCTGCCGATCACCGAGCAGAATCAAAAGGGAAAGAGTCCCTAGGTCATCCGTTTCCTATGCAGCCCGACAGCCGCTCTACCTGGAGCTGCTAGGTGTTTTCATTGCAAATCTAATGAGACATGGCAGATAAGCAGATAGGTGGATCGATCGATCTGGTCGCTGAACGATCGAGGGAAACAGACAGCCATCAGTTCCCCAAGCAACCCCCCGCCACCCTCTGCTCTCCGCCTGCTCTCGCTGGCATCTCGCTTTCCTCGCCCAAGTACTGCAGCGTCTCGGTATTCCAGAGGACACGGTTGCTATGTGAGGCATTAAACAAAGTCAAGTTTATTTAATGTGTTTGCTCATCACAGATTTAACGGATCTTTCTCGGGGACTAGAAAACAGGGCGATTCTCTGAAGTGGAATTAATTCTTCCTCTAGTTCTTTGCTCGCCCTCCGCAGGCAGCCTGGTCCGCACCACAGCCCTGCGGTCTTCTCTGGACAGGGAGGAGGTGACTTTTCTTAACCGTGCTTTCCAAGACCCTCCTAATATAAACTAGGTGCTGGGCCCCATCCATATGTCCAATACAAATTGCCTCTTAAATCAATTTATCATAGTCCCCAGACCACTCCTATCTCTCTATCTCTCTATCTAGCTACACCCACCTGTCTATCTATCTGTATATGCCTATATATCTATATATGTATGTGTGTGTATATCTAGATACACATATACACACATATATACACAGTATTTGTGTGTGTGTCTATAGATAAATAGATCTGTACAGCTGTATATGCAGATAGATAATCTATCTATCTGTCTCCATGAACATAATCTTCTGCCTACCTGTCTGTCTTGTTTCCAGAATGGATGGAATAATATGGATCATTAACATTATTTTTTTTTCAAATGAGAATTTAAAAAAGTGTATGGGTCTGCATCAATGAAGATACCCAATGCTATAAAGGATCAGCATAGACTATGGAATCAATATTTTGAATGGGATTTAATTCAACCACAGGCAGCTCATATAAGGACCCATTTAAAGCTGTTTTCTAAACAGGTCGCACTGTCTATTAAACAACAGTTATAAGGGGAAAAATCTGTTAACTTGCTGATTTATTTGGAGGAATTCATTTTATGATAATAGATATTAAAAATACAGATATTAGTGTAAACCGTTGGCACTCAAAATCGATTCCCTTTCTGCCTTTATTTATTTTGGGGCTAAAAGATAACAATATAAAAAAGCTACTCTGTCCCCACGGAACCCAGGCAATATAAACAGACTTGGGAGTAAGCTGTGGGAACTGGGATATAATTAACAACATTTAAACAGAAATGAATAGACTGGTGCGTCTCATGCATCTCTCAGGTGTCCTTTCAATGTCTAATAACTAAAAATAGTGACGGAGCGCCCCCTGTGGTTTTTTCCCCCTTGAGCTCTATTAGTGACAGATCAGGAACCTGATCCAACAGAAGTAAAGGACAGACTGCCCTGGATTTGGGGGGAGGAGGGGGTTGGATCAGGCTCTACTGGAAGTGGGTTACCATTAATTTCAGGTGCAGCTTTTAAACCACTGAAAGTTTACTACTACTGCCAACCTCTCCTGCTTTGTATCCCTTCTCATTTGCTGCATGCTCTTTCAGTGGGATCAGATGCCTGTAAAGTGATTTCAGAGCCTCAAATGAAAAGCTCTGTATAAATATTAAAGGCCAATCCTATTCCACCTATTAGGCATCTAAGTGGGCCTAGGCACCTAAAGTGCAATTCTATTCCACCCTGCCCCAGTGCCTGAAAAAACATTAACACAAAAGGTGGGTGGGCCCGCCTCATCTTGGATGCTTTTTGTGAGTCACAAGGCTAAGATGATGGGGTGTCACAAAAGTAGACATGTTATCAGTTGTTCAGGGCCTCAATCCAGGTGGAACTGGATCACACTTAGGCACCCAGGTCCACTCAGGCACCTAGGAGGCAGAGTAGGATCTTGCCCTAAGTATTAGGATGATTTTTTCTCATTACGACCAAAGTTTTAAAGAACCTTTTATAGTAAAAATTAATCACTTCCTTATAAGAGGGGTAATTATGATTTATAATAAAGTAACTACATGAAAGTGTCCATTTAACCCCCCTCCACATACATTAAAACAATCTGGGAATGCATTTTTAAAAGGGTCAGTTCCTGTTAGATTTTTCTCATGTTTCGTCAACCCTCGCTTTCTGAACACAATGAAGGGACCACTGGGGAAAAGTCTTTAGATTGTTAAGTAGAAAATAGGACTAGGTAAACATCATGGTCTCTTCTAGCCATAAAGTTTATAGCAGAAAACCTGAACTCCCATTCTGTCCCCTTTAGCCCATGTAAAAGGGCAGGTATTGCAGACTGAGGTCTTAAAAACACCAGATCCAGCTAGACTGGATTTCCCAGAGAAGGATCTGAGGGTGGCAGTAGGATGACTTCCTTCTGAGGACATCTCTAAGAGCCTGAGCATACAAGGGATGAGGGGGCAGGATGAGGCCACAGAACAAAAGGTGGGGGAAGGTTCTTTCCTTCATTTTGCAGAGAGGGAGTTTAGGCATAGAGATAAATTAGGTGTTAGCAAGAACTTTTAACCAGGAAGATGGTTAAGCACTGCAACAGATTACCTGGAGAGGTTGTGGCATCTCCCCATTGGAAGTTTTTAAGTGCAAGTTAGACAAACATTTGTCTGGGATGGTTAAAAGCAGGAAGGCTGGGGTGGGGGTGATCCTTCTTGAGCAGGACTAAGAAAGATTGCCCCTCAAGGGCACTTACTGCCCTGTTTTTCTATGATTCTGTCATGTGTGTGATATGCATCTAGGCAGTTCATAAAAGTAGTCAATTTCTGGCAAGTCAGTGCCTATTTTTCTGACTGAATCAGTGTATTTTCTCTTTTTCTATATTACATTTGATCACTGCAGTAAGTGCTTTCTCTCTTCAATAACACATACAGTGCAATGAAAAAAAAATCCAAGGGTTAATGGAGGAAAATAGAAGGGAAATTGAATACAATTACTATAGAAGGTATTACATATTTATAACTGGCAGTGGTCTGTTCATAAGCAAAAGAACATATATGTTCACCTTAGCATGTGCAGTTTAGTTAAATCAATACATACCAGTGAGATGATGATATTATTACTATAACAACAACAGCAGCATATTCTGAGGGGTAGTGGTGTGGTGTGAGAGTTATTTTTTACCTGTATGCAAAGAAGTGGCATTAACTTTACATGGAATTATGATGAGTCTTCATTTTCCCTGCAGTCAAAGAAAAAATTCCTCCTGATTTCCAGGGGAGTAGAAACCAGTCCTTTGAGAAGATTGTCTAACAATGATAACATTTCCCAGGGCAAGGCCCCGATTCACCAGACACTACGTGCATGCCTATCTTAATAGACTGGGAGCACTGTCTGTCAGCTCTGTGGGTCTACTCCCAGTGATTTAAGGCTTTGCAGGCTGGGATCTTGACTGTCCTAGTCTTTCGTCTTTCACAAACCATTGTGCTCTACTAGCTTCTTGTTTCCTTTCCAATTAGCAGGACATTTACACTTTAGTTGCAACAAAAGACATTTTTCATCTCCTGTCCCCTCCCATGCCCACAAACACACATGTAATAGAAGACCCAGATAACTTTTTTCATCATAATCTTTTATTACTACTACAATTTCTACCCAGAGTCTTCTGCTTCAGGGCAATGTGGAACTAGGGAAGCAGTCACTCTCTTTTAGGTACATTCATGCCACCAGAATTCAATGCTTAAACAGAAATCCTCTTATTTCACATTTTTCTCTCTTGACAGACAATACACAATGTCCTTGACCAGCTATACTGTCTGGCCCATATGAAGAGCTAGTCCTGTTATGTCATGGCTCTGATTCTCATTTATACCAGGCTTCTGGTGTAAAAGGCTGCAAAGTGGACATAAATTACATTTCCTCTTCTTGCAAACCACTTTTCACTGCCAGTGAGTATAAAAGGGGCTTTTGTGAATCAGGACGTAAGCCTTCTTAACCTGATCTGGGAGAGCTGCCCACCCGTAAGCGTCAACATTTTTTTCATTCTACAACATCGCGCTCTTTAGGGTGCACAGGGTGGAGTTTTTATTCCTTGCAGATTGTTTAGCAGTTTGTGCATTGGTATTTAGTAGCAGTAATAGTACTGTTAGGTAGTGCTGCTGAGACCCCATTGTTCCAGCCACTGCACAAACACAAACAAAAAGAAGATTCCTGTCCCAAGGACTTTACTCTGTGGCAAAAAAGAAAAGAAAAGAAAAATACTAACATAGCTCATTCTAAGGGCTGTCATGTTTTTAGTACAACAGCCATTTATTGCAATGAGCAGTTCTGTTTTTTAAAAAAAGCCAACAACCCTGGTATGATTAGCCCTGGCTGTTATATCTATCCATGCTTAGAAGACTGGGAAATGTGAAAAGTCAGGAGTATTCAGGTGGCAGTAAATTCCTCTTCAAAATGCATGTTAAAGTCAAAACACTGAATTATCCCAGGCAAGGAAAGGCTCTATGGGAAGTATTGGAAGGAAAACAATTGTACCAGGAAATTTCAAGCAAAGGCCTCTTTTCTCCACAAGGAAGCTTGTCTTCTTAAGTAGCCCCAGGGAACAGCAAAGGTGCTAATCTCTGTTTTCTTTCCACTTTCTGCATATAGTAGTGCTGAGATCCACATCAACAGATTTCTCTGAATGTAGCCCTAGGGATTCATTTGGAAGGTAAAAGAGCCCATCAAATAAATAGTATCCAGAGACTGATTAATCCCATTATGTGTTCACTTCCTTGTTAGGTTATCAATAAACATTTGAAACAAGATTTAGGTTTCTCTCTTAGGAAAAAACCTCAATGTTCATAGGATGGGGGTGAAATGGTTTTCATTGACAAAGCATGAACTTTTCCTGAACCAGAGCTTCCTATCACTGGAAAAAAAAGGGATGGAAAATGTCAGGGCCTGATCCAACCCTCACTGAAATGCACAATATTAGGAGCCCATTCATTAACTCCATTGGACCTTGAATCAAACCTTCTAGCAGTAAACTGGGCACAAGCTTTAGCATTTGTTTCCCACAGTTTCAACAGGAAATTAGTTGTGTTGTAATGAAAGGAAGCTGAGGACCTGATGGAAAACTGAAGTCACTGGTAGTCTTTCCATTGACTCCAGTGGGCTTTGGCTCCATCCCATATCCAGCAAACTCTAACACCACCAATTGGACCCCATGTACATTAAAAGAAAAACCTAGATTAAAATGTTGTCATTGTATTATAATTCCAGAAGTGACACTCATCTCTCTGAAAGAATTGTTTGAAATGCAAATCAGAAACAAGGCCTGCTTTAAATACATTGAAATCTTCTGCTTCCTCTGCAGCAAGTCTTGGTTCCAGTGGACCTGGTGTGAAATTCACCCAGGTGCAGAGGAACATTTCATTTATGCCCTATTTGAATGATTTGCTGCTGCAAGGACCTCAGAAAAACCACAAGAGGTCAGAATGTTTTTGGTATGATAGGGTACGTCTACACGAGACATTTTGAGCACAGTAAACTAATTCTATTGCGCATTAGCGTAGTGGGCAAATCCCATGCTAATGCACTAATGTGCAGTAGAATTAGTCTACTGTGAATTAGCATCACAAAAAACCATGCACCAGCACTAATGCACAGTTGCGCTGATTATGGCACATTAAGTAACTACCTGTAATTACAGGTCAGGTACTAAACTTACTGCACCATAATTACGGCACATTAACATATAACATATAATGTATAATATAGACGCATCCATGGATTTCTATTTGAAACCTCCGAGTTTATCTTGTGAATCATGTTAGCACTCCTAACATTGTGTGGCACTCCACTGCATCCTTAAAAGGATCTCAAGGTACCCCTGGATCATCTAATAGACCAAAAAATATGACTTTATTGTATTGTAGAGATAAACAGTTTCATAAGAACAAGACTCTTGGAGCAGAAAAAGTCCATGAAATGGACTACACTGCTCTCATCACCAGAATGGTCTGGAGTGGAATTTCTTTTTGTCTTCTCATCCAAATGAGTATGAGACATGTATACATGTCAAAACAAGGAAGACAGACAATAGAAACAGAGAGCCATTGATCCAGATTCCATTTCACCTGTTAAGCACATAAATAGATTTAGGTGCCTAACTGCAATTTTATTCCATCCCTGCTCAATCCCTGAAAAATTGTTAATGCAAAGGTTTGGTGGGTCCTCACCTCTCCCTGCTTTTTTGCGACTCAGTCTTAAAGATTAGATGACAGTTTGTTACAGAAATAGATGCATTGATGGTTTTTTCAGGGAGCTGAACACGGTAGAACAGAATCATATTTAGGTGCCTAAATCCACTTAGACATCTAATACCTGGAGTAGCATCTGGCCCATTGTTGCTTTAGGTCCCATCTTGCAAAGATTTAAGCATGTGCGTCACTGTATGCATTTTGAGCAGCCAATGGCATTGCTTACAGAGCAATATGGTAGACTTGTTGCAGGACTGGAGCACTAATGTACTGTATCTGTTGTCAATTCCTAAGTGCCTTACAGAGTCTAAACACAAGCCCCAAAAAGGGAAATTGAGAGATGGACTTTGCTCCTTATTAAACAAAGATGACAATTTATTTCTGTGAAATGCTTGGAGGAAGGAAGTCTTTCTGGTTTCTAGGGGAGCTGACTCATTGTTGAGTAAGAAGCATAACATTTCCAGTCATGAAAAATCACTGAGTCTTTTTATCTGACTGGATTGCTTTCCTCAGTTCAGGGGCAGAGTAGGTATTGCTTCATACGGGAGAGGCTACACACATGCTATATGGGGTTGGAATATTTTAGTTGAATGAATGGCCAGAAACAGAGATTAATATATTCTAGGCATTAATATATATTGCTTTCACTTTCTGGCTATTTCTTCAACTAAAGCTATACACAAACACATGCATGTGTGTGGGTGGGTATGTGTGTATTCATACATCAAATTAATGATCAATACATCATTGATACATTAGTATAGTAGAGCATAGTATAGCATAGCATAGTATAGTAGTCAGAGAACCTATCCCTATTTCCCTGGAAACACTCTTGGAACCAACTTTCCAGCCTTTGTTTCTGTCAACTTGTGCTCTCCATTGCATATGCAACTGGTTCTGCAAGCAAAAGTGTTCTTTTCCCTTTTGGCATACAGAGAGTGTTATTTGCATATGCACATAAAGCCTAAGGTACTCACAGATACTTCAGTCAGGAGCTGAGTGAAAACCCTATAAAGGAATACTACAGAAATTTGTAGGCTACTATGACTGTTTCCATACAGATTCTGCATGCACAAAGCAGATGCATAGCCACTTTAGGGAGCCCAGGCTTTTGCATGCGTAACTGGGGCACACAAACAATGAAATGTGGTTAATAATATGGCCGTTAGCTATATAGGGAGAGATTTTTTAACCTCCTTTGCATTGTCATAGCTATCACAGGGTACTGAATGAGGAAACGCCTACAATATATAGGACTATAATAAGCATGTCTATATAAAAAAGGGTTTGGGGGTTTATTTATTTATTTACTTTCTGGTATAGCCTGGGTGTGAACCTAATGCAACTGCTGTATCAAAACTGGTATATCCTTTACTTCCCTTAAAGAACCCACCTGATTTCAGGGTGGCCATGCAAGGGATAAGACAGTACTCAGTGGGCAGGTCTACACATGCCTATTAATGTGCAGCAATAAACTCTGCACTTATAGTGCTGGAGTTTATTGTTGCTGGGTGCGTGTCTGCACTGCTCCTGGGCGTGCAGCACATTGAGCTGGGTTAGAGCAGGTCTGGCTGGCAGAGGGCACCAAGACTCAGTCTGTCAGCCTGGTGCTGCTCTCCCTGGCTCAGCATACTGTGGAGGGGTTGGCTGGGGTACAAGGGTGCTGCAGTGTGGGGCTAGCTGGCAGGTAGCCCCTACACTGCAGAACCCTTGTGCCCCAGCCAGCCAGTGAAGTGTCTACACGTGTGCTGCTGCAGAAATTTTTACTCTGCAGCAGGATAGTACTTATAAATACTATTGTGCTGCCAAGTAAAGTAATCTAATCCAGCCTAATAGGGGTGCACATGTAGATGCTGAGACATTACCTGTGCAGCTAATTAGTCAACTGCACAGTAAACGTCTCACAGTCCATATACCCAGTAAGCAAAAACCAAGCAATCATGAGAGAACCTAGCATCATTGAAGTCTGCTTTTTTTTAAATATGAAGGCAAGAAAACAGTTTGGTGGAGGAAACAGCAAAGATATCTCAGAAAACTGGACTAGGTGAAACAAGAAAACAAATTTCTACTTCTGTTATTGCCAATGGCAACAAAAAGTCTTTCTGCTTCCTTGAGTGGCATATTCCTTTTCATAACTTACTCTTCCTTTCCATTTCTTCCCCCAAAACAGTATTTATATTTTGGTACCAAAGAAGCCTGTTAAAATTAACATCAGTAAAAGACACATGCAATACACATTCTTGCATTATAAGAAACATTATTAAAATTACTTAAGATAATAAAAATTGAAAACTTTAGCAGTGTATGCATAGTCAGGCATTGCCCTATTTAAACATATCTGGTTGGCTACCAAGAAATGTATCATATTTAAAAATTATTTCTCCCATTTCATTTTTCACTAGTATTTATTTTAAATTTAATTTTAAAATTAAATTTTTATTTGCATTACAAATCATTACAGGGACACCATCTTATCAGAAAAAGGAGGACAATTGTAATAATGACATTTTAAATGAACTTTGTACTGTTGTAAAAATCTTCATGGTTTCTTTTACCTGGCAAGAAAAAATGCAGTAAACATGACAGCATTGTACTTTTCATACCACCCAGCTTCTGGAGGCATGTAGCCAAACATTGATCCCTTATACCTGTCCATGTGTGAAACTTCCACCATCTTAGCTATCACTGTGTAATGAATGTGGGAACTTCTACAATATATAGGACTATAATATATGAGAAAAGTTTGGAGGTTTATTTATTTACTTTCTGGTATAGCCTGGTGTGAGCTTAATGCAATGGCTGTACTGAAGCTAGTATAGTCCTCTGTGTGGTCATTCTTATTTTAGTATAATAATGTCTTTTTTGGTTTATCCACATGGCTGGGAAGTGATGTAAGATAATCCCTGAAATACCACTTTTCCTTTAGAATAAGAATTTCTACATTTAGCAATCATAAGACTCATGGGAAACTGAGGTTGGAATGAACCTCACAAGGTCATCAAGTCCAGTCCTCCACTCAAGACAGGATCATCCCTGACTGTATCTGTCTAACCTTCTTTTGAAAGTTTCCAAGGATTGAGATTCCACAGTTTCTCTATCTAGCCTGCTCCATTGTTTGACCACCCTTATAGTCAGAATGTTCCCCCTAATCTCCAACCTAAATTTCCCCTCCTGAAGCTTGAGGCCATTGGTCCTAGTCCTGTCCCATACAGCTACAGAGAAAAATCCATCTTCATCCTCTGTATACTCACCCTTCAGGTAAAGACTGTTATCAATTCCTGCTCAGCCCTCTCTTCTCCTGACTAAATAACCTTAACTTTTTCAATCTTTTCTCATAAGTCTTGTCTCTCAATCCTTAATTATTGTTGTTGCCTGCTACTGGACTGTTTCAAAACTGTCCACTTCCTTCTTGAAGAATGCCACCCCAAACTGGACACAGTACTCCATATGAGGCCTCACTAGTGATGAATAGAGCAGAACAATCACTTCCTTTGATTTGCAAGTGACACACTTGTTAAAACAACCCAATGTGTTGTTGGCCCATTTGCAATAAAAGCACACTGTTGGTTTATATTTAGTTTATAGTCCACCATAACCCCCAGTCCTTCTTTGCATCTAGCCAGTCATTTCCCAATCTGTATTTGTGCAGGCAATTTTTTTGTCCCAAGTGCAGGACTTTGCATGTGTCCTTGTTGAATCTTGTCTGATTGATTGTGAACCATTTCTCCAGTCTATCCAAATTATTCTGGACCCTTGCCCTGCACTCCAGTGTCCATAGTGCCACCAACTTGATTTCATCTGGAAATCTGCTGAATGCACACTGAAACTCATCATTCAAATCATTAATACTCTCACTCCTTACTGCTGGTGGAAGTGAAGCCCAAGATGGTGATCCTGGGTTCCCCTTCCACAGGCACACCAGTAGCAATATTAAACACTACCAGACCCAAAACAGACCCCTGGAGAAATCAGCTGAAGCCTCCTCCTAACTAGACATTGAGCCATTGAGGACTGCTCCCTGAGTATGATGGTCCAACCTGTTACATAGCTCCTTAAAGAACTTTCATCTAGTCTGTATTTTCTTAGCTCACTAGTAAGAATGTCATGGGAGACAGCGTCAAAAGCCTTGTTAAAGTAAAGGTATGCCACATAACAGGGGGGTTCCAGTGGCATAACCATACTTGTATATCTGGAAAAATCCTCCCCTGGACACAAGCTGTTTGGCCTTGAACTAGTCTTCTGGAGGTTCAGCAGATAGCTGGCGCATGGAGGAGTGCAAGGCGCAACTAACTCACATGTGTGCCTCTCATTCTGAAGTACCTTAATGCTGAAGTGACCACCAACTAAGTTAAACAGCCCCAGGGGGTCTGTCTACCTTACGGCAACCTGTCCTTAGTTACCTATGGGCTATAGAACTGCTAGGGATATCCACAGTGCTATCTGCAGCAGCGCTGCCCCTGTGGTCCTTAAGCTTACCCTCACGTGCCCTATTTCTAGGGGCTTCATAGGACAGCTTGTGGCCGTCTCAGTTCTAGAAGTTTTTTTATTAGCTGGACCCTGGGGTCTCCTGGCCTCTTTACATCTTTCCAGATTTTTTATTCAGCAGACAAGGACCAGAGTCACTGGATCTCATTCAAAATCACACTTGTTCAAGACAGTGGAATAGAAAAACACATAGGCCGGATCTACATGAGACACTGATGGTGCAGTTGCTACTGTACAATCATTTAGTACTTGCATACCCAAGTACTAAATAACTGCACAGTAACTGGAGCTACTGCACGATAGCATCCCTGCATGGGTTCCTGGTGATGCTGACTGCACAGTAGCTTGTTACTACTGCGGAGTAGCGTTGCATCATGGTTCATGCCACATGATGCTACTGCACAGTAGTAACCAGCTACTGTGCAATAGTAATGAGCTATTGTGCAGTAAGTGTCTTGTGTAGACATGGCCATAGACACTTAAGTTCCCTTACACACTTTACAGGTGGAATAGCATCTTGCCCTTGCCGTCTAATGTGTTGTTGTCAGCTTAGTGACTTGACCAAGATTACAAAAGGAGTCTGTGCCTGATCTATGAACTGAACATATATCTCATGATTCCCAAATGGGTGCCATCCCCACAAGATGATCCTGTGCATTTATAAAATGATACATTACAAACATCCTTATGTTCACACATTGGAAAACTTTTCTGAACTCTAAAAAAGATTTGTTTTAAGGTTTGGTGCAGGGTTCAGGTTATTACTTACTTATCTAAAATGCCAGGGCCTGCTCTGAATGCTGACAGCACTTTTCAATTGAGAAGCCTAATACATTTCATAATAAGCCTGGCTTGTTTAGATTTGTTTAAAAAAATTAACTTATTTTCTACCATGTACAGACTAGTTATTTCCTTTCTGCTGATAATTATCATAATTAATCAAACACAATGAGCTCCTCCAATTGCCCTGACATTGAATGATTTTCAAAATAAATGTTCTCTTAATGGAGAAATTTACTATCTCTTCATAGAGATAGAAATAAATGATTGGCTACCATGAAGTGTGGTATTCTAATGAAAAAGGAAGCAGGGAATTAGTACCATTACAGATCTTGTTAGAGACAAAGGGGAAAAATCATCAAACAAGCAGATGAGGGAGAAATCATTGTACTCCTCTACAGCATTATAAATATTATTGAGGATTATTGAAACTTTTATCTGATACTAGATTAAAATTATGGATGAAACAACCAAGAGATTGTTGAGCAAGCAGTCATATTGCAGGGTTACAACTCTGAGGAATAGTGCAGTAATTCTGTTACCTTAAACCTCCAGCTTCTCTGTTTTATAACTATTGGTATGTCAAAATCTCTTATACAGACATATCTATGTATGTGTACCGATGCATGTGTACACACATACACAATGCTTTTGTACATTCTTGAGAAAAATGTAACGTCTTGTTTTCTGAACCAAATCTAAATAGGCCAATCTTATTACCAAATGTATTAGACCCTGTAACCAGAAAAGTCGTACAGACATTTTAGATAGTGGTGGGCATACACACATGACCACATTGTCCTCCAGTAAGTTCTAAATGGGCTCAACCACAGTGCTTGAAAGGCACGTCCTCACAAAACAGCTATTATTTGTCTTCCTCAAGACCTGCACAAAAGGATTCCTTACCCATTAAATTCAGGCGTTTCAGAGTTCTTTTAGGGCACTCCAGCACTTTTACCCAGAAACCAGGAACCAAAACTATGGGAAAATTCTGTTTTTCCATACACAAAATTGTACTCAGTTAATAGCATGCTCTGTTATGATACTTAGGACCCCTCCAGACATTCAAATGAAGGCATGATAGGATCTGATGTGTAAACCACACAACTGCACCTCCTGCCATGCCTTGCATGCATGGCAAGAGGTGTGACTGTAGGATCCAGCATCAGATCCTGTCATGCCTTATTGTGGGTGCAGGGGGAGCCCAGGATGGTGATCCCAAGCTCCCCTTGCACCAGCATACTAGTAGCAAGCTCCTGCAGCTCTGAGTCTTGCAGCTGATGACACTCTCACCCACCCCCTGGGAGTCCTGTCAGCTGATGAGACTCCCGGGTGCGTCAGCACATGGTGCACCCTTGTGGCTGGCAGTTGATGGGGCTCCCAGCTTCAGGGGCATAGCTATGCTACACATCTAAATTAAAGGTGGATAGAAATCAGCTATAAAGTTATTAGACATTTTCCAGCTCTGTCTTTATAGTTGCATGGACCTTTTTAAGGTGTGATAGTCAATTTGCACATGTAGTCAGTCTAAATAAATTGCGCAATTAACCAGATAATTGCATAATACATGTAATATGTAGAGGAGGTCTAAGATCCACTTTCAAAATGTATAAAGTCCCTGCTTTAAGTCAAGGATACCAAACATTTAACAGACAGAAAAGCTGGCTGTGCCTCAAAACTGGATTGTGCCTGCCCTGGCTCTAGAGCAGCACATTCAAAAGGAAATTCTGTATGCAGGGACAGAAGGCATTTTGCACGGCACCCCAAAACCTACAGTGTGTCTTTTGGCTAAAGCAAATCTTTGCTTGAAGATATCAAGAAGTAGAGAATCCATGACTTTCCTTGGTAGTGTTTTCCCAATGATTAATCTTCCTTACTGTTGCACCTTATTTCTAATTTAAATTTCCCTGACATCCATTTCGAGCCAGCGGCTCTGGTTTCTCTTTCTTCTTTGGAAAAAAGAGTGTCTTCATGCCTAGTCATCTTTCCTTGTGAAAATCTTAATGTACTATACACAAGTTGCCCGCTGATCTTCTTTTTCATAAAGAAAGATGGAACCTACAGAAGGAAAGTGAAAAGAGATGCCAAAATTTTGCCTAAATTCATGTAGGTATATCTGCATCGCATTCTTTTCTAAATGACTGCTGTGTCTTTTAAGGTTTGTTGAAAACATGTAATGATCTATAATAATAAAAACAATCACAACGACAACATATAAAATGAAAACATATATACATACTCTTGTGGCTTAGGACATAGACCAGTGTTTGAGAGGGAGGAATTGGAAAGAAACTCCCTAGATAGGCAGATTATACCATGATTTTCCACTATGAAGTTTCTTGAAGATTTCTTTGAAGTGGTTCTGACCACTGTTGCAGGTAGGATACAAGACTCAATGGAGTACAGATGTCCAATTGACAGCTGCTGTGTTCCTAACATTGGAGGTATCATTTTCCTTGTACTAAATATCAGCCATGGTAGTAATAAAATATAGTAAGTGGAGTGGGATAGTGTGACAGGTGTGCCTCTTCGGGGTCCATCTACTGGTGACCTTGCCTACCTGTTATGGGCCAACTGCCTGCCTTCTCATCTGCCACACCTTGTTGTTAATTGATTAATTAGAAGATGTTAATTAAGCGGGATGCTGCCCATTTACTGCCCTGGGGCACTATCTGTGGCTCCTTTCCTCCTCTACACTGCAACCCAAGCCTTGCAGATGATACTAATGTCGTTTGGTCTGGGCCTTGTTCTACCCTGGCCCCCTTGTCCTCCCTGGGCTTTCCACAGCCCTGTCTCACACTGCGCCCTCACTGGCGCTCAGGGTTGGTGCACCCCAAAATGCTGCGCCCTCTCTGGTGCCGGGATCCCCACGCCGCTGCAGGTCCCCTATGAGGCCTCCTCCATCCCCTAATAGCCTCACCCAAGCCACTGGCCTTAAACAGTAATAAATCAAACACAAGCCCCTGGGCTGTAACATAAACTCAAGCCACCCGGCTGTAATGTCATTCAAACCCTACCGGGGAATACTCTGTCCTGCAATGGTATCAGGAGCTGCTTGTGCAGTCAGGTCTCTCATCTTTGCTTGCTCAGGCAGAGCTCCTTTCCCCTTAGCTGCTAGCAGTGAACTGCCCTCTTGACCTCAGGCCTGGGACTTATGTGTGAGCCAGGCCTTGCCCCTTCCTGTCATCTGACCGCTGGGAGGTGTGGGTCACTAGCTCACTTGGGTTTCATAGATTTAATAGATTTCATAGATTTCGTAGATATTAGGGCTGGAAGGGACCTCAGAAGATCATTGAATCCAGCTCCCTGGGGTTCCCCAGCCACAGCTGGGGCTCCCTACTCACTGTTAGGGCTCTTTCCCTAGCAGTTTCTGCTCTTTATAGGAGCCGAGCATCTAAACTGCCCTGTGACAGATAGACACAGCTTTCCTGTGTGAAAGGGAAGAATAGGTTTGGGAGACATGGGGAGCCCCCTGGGTCTGAGGCAGTGGTGTAGGAGTGAGTAGAAATGGGAGGGAGCTTGGGAAGAAAATGTCTGTCTTTTATGGAAGTAGTGAATGGGGGTGGGGATGTGAGTTTGGGTTGGGCATGGGGAATGTTCTTCTAGCTGAGAGGCAGGTAGTGTGAATGAGTCAGGTAGGGTGGATTGTTTTTGAACTGTGGGATAGTTTGTAGGGAGTTTGCTTTGTTATGCTTTCTTTAATATTTTATTCAATTTTTATTTTGTCTTCTATTGTAATTTGTCCTAAGCCTTTTTTGGGAAGATTGGCACATAATTCTAATAAATAAATATTTGATTGATACCACATCTGGTGGCAATGCTGGGACCTGCAAAGATTCTTCCATTTTTCATTCTGGGAACTCATGCCACTGACCATGATATAACTGGGGATGAAGAAGGCAGTGTTCTCTGGCAAAATCTGCTTTCTTCTTCTTGAAACAGGGCTGGTGATAAAATACAGTTTTCTTTTGTGTTGTGAAATGGATGAACACAGAACTATCCTGGCTTCATAGCAAGTGCAGCATGGTTTGTACATCTGCTGATTTTTTAATATATAATGCAGGGGGTTGGCTACAATGGAGTTGCCTAGCATACAAATCACGGGAGAATTTGGCTCAAAGAGCTCAAGGGAAGCTACTTTGGATGCCCTATAAGTCAACTAATGTCAATTATATTAATTATTGCTTTTCCTTATTAATAGTTACTCACATTTGGCCACATTGTATTTAATCTATTGGATGTCTAAGTGGACCTAGGTACCTAAGCACAATAATACTCCACATCATTACTCCAACATTATTGCACTCTGTTTAAGTCCTGAAAATAGACACTTAAGATTGAGTGACAAAAGGTGATGGTACACAAGCACAGAGGCTGCTCCAACATGCCGTAATTACAGCACATCAGAGCAGATTCAAGTAATGAAATCTGCTGGAGGGTGGTAAGTACTGTGCTCTAGCAGGCTCCCACATCTTATGTATTAGTGTCCCCGCCCTTCAAAATGGTGGCGGGGGCACTTGAACTAAAGCTCGTTTGATGAGTTTTAGTTCAAGCACCCCCACCACCACTTTGAAGCGCAGGGACACTAATAGATGAGATGTTGTGGTGCTTTAATTTGAGTGGCTTTCAAAGCATGTGTAAAATTCCCTTTTAAAAACACCATGAGGAGGAAGAGGACCTTTTTCATTAAGTTTTCCAGGAACTTGAGGAAGGTGGAATAGAATCACACTTGCACACCTACATCCACTTTCACATTAAATGAGTGGAATAGAATCTGGCCTCATTAGGGTTGCCAACCCTCCAGGATTGCTCTGAAGTCTCCAAGAATTAGATACAAATCTTTAGGAGTCTGTTGAGAATCACCCGGGAGACAAATGATAGAGGATTCATTAAAATAAATAATACTAAATGCTGAATCCAATGAATATAGTAGTCCAGTGGGTTTTTAAAATGTAATAGTAATGTGTATTTGCCTTCCTCATGTAAAGTCTATGCACTGTAATCTGTAACCAATATATTTAACCACGTGGGTACATTCACACTGTGTGCTGCATGCACGTTGGTGTTCCAGAAACCTCCTGGAATAGATTCAAACAAAGCTGGCAACCCTAGGCTTCATTGTTTTGCAAACTCTGTACCACAGAGTCAAGCCTTGTCTCAAAGCACTTCCAGTCTAAACAAAAATGTGTGAAGGAAGGATTATTAGTCCCAGTCCCATTTTCAGATAGAGAACTGTGCTAGAGAGAAATTCAGCGACTTGTCCAGCATCTCACAGAAAGCCTGTAGCAGAGCTAAGAACACAGTAAAATTTCCCACATCTCAGGACAGTCCCCTAATCACAAAACAGCCTTCATTCCTGAAACATAAGTCTGCATTTTAGACCTGTGTTTCTAAGGTTTTAATGCAGCTCCTTAAATACATGCTTCTTCCCAGGAGCCATGTCAGAAAATAACATTCCTTGACCACTCAGAGATCCAAATTGGAAACTATTGAAATAAGTGGCATTCAGAGGTGGGTAATTTTTTTCCCCATATCTGTGGAATTACCCAGGCAATAAGAAAGGTTCCTGACTGTGGTACCATCAGGGAATTACTACAATTACTCTGTATAATATTTACTTAACTATTTGAAGAACTCCATAGCCAAGCCTCTCTTAATTAGATTCAACATTTAATGGGGCTTCTTAATTCATGAAAATATTTTCCGAGGCTTTAACAAACCTAATAAAACAAGAGTCTGGAGTATGCAAGAATTTTGTAATTTAAATATCTTATCAAGAGTCCAAGGAGATCTAATCTTCTTAATAAGTGTATAGTTCCCTCTGGCTTTTAGATCTTACCTCCCTACCATAACTACACAGGTTCCTCTCTATCATAACTACACAGTTCCCTAGCTACATATTTCTGTTATCCCAAGGGCTCCCTAAGGACTCATAAGACACTAAGTTGTGCAGGGACCTGGAATTGTTATCATACTTTCATCACATGTATGAACACCCCTTCTGAGAGCTGTCCCATCCTTTTGAGCTTTCTAGCACTGGAAGGCAGATTCTAACAATCCCTGAACTCTTCCCCAAATCCTCTTCAGTGACCCTGCCTGGTGAGAGTCCTAAAGCATTGATTCTCCGGTGAGCTCCACGCAGTACTTTTTTGGACAGGTGGAGCTCTGTCAACTCTCAAAATACATTGATGACTACAATGAGCTCTTCTCATCAGGCTGGTAAAGATGATGTGAATGAAAAGAAAAATGCTTGCTTTGTAAAACAAAAGGTGGGCCACTTACCATGGCCTCATAGGCCACCAATGGTCTGTGGATCACACCTTCGGCGTCGCAAGGACAGACGAACATCTGCCAGGGATTCTACAGGCTTTCTTGTCCTGTCACAGGGAAGTGAAGCCTACTAGATAAACTCTTGAGGTCCCTTTTGACTTTCCATTTCTAGGCTAGCATATGCAACAGGGCTGATAAGCTGGTACTCGGGGTGTATGTCTGCATTGTTAACGAGAATCAAAAGAAGAATCATTCAGTCAAAGCAAACCTTCTTCCCCTTCAAAATGCTTAAGTATGCTTCTAATGCATTGTAATTTTATGTTGTTGTCTGAAGTTCAAATAAATACCCAGTTTATATAGGCCCTTTTTCTAAATGAATACACCTAACCCCACAAGAAAGGTACCAGTGGCTGTTAGGTAGGTTTAGCAGTTGAAGCACAGCTGGTATCCTTATTTTAGGTCTATTTAATAGTCCATGTACTATTTTAATATTCTTCTTTCCCCTGTAATTATGTGAAGTGCCAGCTGAGTTAATGAATTGCTGGAACCATTCTAGCACCACCGGATAAAATAAAATACCGGAACATTTGTGGGTGCCTGTGTTACATGAATAGGCAAAGTGAAAAAGTGCCAGCTGCGTCTTGCTACCTCATATTCCTGCAGACTGTGGGTGTAAGAAGGGTGAGACATTCTGAGGGCCTGATTAGGTTGATTAGGTCTGAAATTAATAGAAGTTTACTCCCAAAGGAGATGGGAAGACACCAAAATGTTTGGAAACAGCCCTCTGGGGTAATAAAATTCCAGCTTTATATGGTGCTTCTTATACAAGGATTTGAAGCTATGAAGCCAACTAGCCTATCTCCTGATACACTCTCAGCTTATATGTGGCTATTCTTGAGCCACACTGACAATTGGTGAGAGACCTGAGATGTTTAAGCTGCACCAGTAGCCACTTTGTTAGAGTGTGAATGCTGGGTTTAGGAAGAATAAGGTGCCCAATACAGGTGATCTGTACTGGGGAAAATCTAGAATGCAAATAGGCTAAGTGGGGGAAGGATGGTTCAGTAGTTAGTGTTCTAGCCAGGGCCTTCGGACATCTTGGCCATGTCAATAGATTGAAGTTCGTTTGGCAGTTAATTGGCTAAACACCCCGGCTTTATTTCATGTGTCTCCTCTCTATAAAGCTGGGATAATGGCCCTGCAGCAGGAAGACATGAGGATGGATATGTTAACTGTTGTGAAACAGTCAGATACTCTGGGAATGGAGGTACTATAAAATAGAAGCACCAGGAGGGACAGTGAAAAAATCCTGGTTTAAAATTTTGAAATGGGTCAATTTTTAAATAGAATTTTTATTAACATTATTTTCCAAGTGTTCTTTTTCACATTTTCTTACTGAAAACGGGTTTTATTCAGGATGTGAGAACATTCTGCAAAGAAATTTTAGAAAAACACAAATAAAACTATCAGAAATCTCAGAATTTGGGGAGGAGGAGGAATAATTTCAATAGTGCTGGCAATATTCTCATGAAAAGTTTGGTCTTTGTGTGGGGGACAAGGGACCCAAGACTATCTTTCTACACAAAATGCTTGTCATGCAAAAAATGTTCAGTTGTTTTAATGAGGAACAGTGATGAACCGAAGTTAGACTCCATGGGCATACTCAGCACCATGGTCTGGCCAAGATGTCTCCAAACATGCTCTAGCCACCTCCTCTTAGTCTAACACTCCAAGCCCAGAAATGCACTGGTGAAGCCACCCATCAGTCCCCAAAGACTGCTCTCTAATATGCTGGAGATTAAGTTCTCAAGAACAGGCCTAGAGTGGCTTCACTGGTACATTTCTGGGTTTGGAATGGGCAAGGAGGGCATGAATGGGTGGGACAGGCTTGGAAACAGCCCAGTCATGGCATTCTTCCAGCACTATGTAGACATACCCTATATTATTACTACTTCCTTTAGAGTATGACCAACTCCAGCATCAAAGGACATGCATCAGCTATTCCCCTGCTTCTTCACAATATCAGCTTAAAAACAACAGGCCTTAAAATAATAATGAAAAGGAAGCATCCTTTTTATCTACCTTCTAATTTTTGATCCTCCAAGGGTTTTTTGGTGCAACAAAGAAGCCTAGAAACTTGTTCTTTCTTATAAAATTAAAGCTACAATTCTTACTTTCTCTCTTCTATCCAAGACCTGGAGCAAAAAGAAAAACAGCTACTATGTTATGAGACTCTCCATAAAATCAGCCGTAAGAACCGGCAACACTATCTCTATGATTTGGAAGTAGAGATAAACACCTTATTGGTGGTTTCCCTCACTCATGTCAGCTGCATTGCCTGAGGTCTCACGTACCTGTCATAAGCAGTGGTGGAGGAGCAGGACAAGGTGCTGTGCATCAGGGCTGTCCAATTTTGAAGTTGTTGGGGGCTGCATACCCTGAAGCCCACACTGGCATAAGCCAAGGGCCATGTGCCATGTGCGTGCCACCCCATCACATCTTGCATGCAGGTGCCCAAGGTCATACTGCCACACTCACTGGGGCAAAGAGAGGAAGTGAAAGCTGGAAAAGGGTGGGGCAGAAAGGAGATCCTGGCTGTCACTGTAGCTGGAACGATGAGAGGCATGGTGGTTGGGTGGGAGCCCAGGGTCATAAATCCAGACCACCAGCTGGACAACCCTGCTGTATATGATGCCAATCAGATCTATTCCTCAGCCTGCTACACAATGGTAGCATAGAAGTCACTGAAGCCGTGGGGATTTTCTCCCACCTATCCTTCCACAGAAACCTAAGTCAGCCTGGTTGTTAGGGTAGATGGATTTGAGGGCTTTGCCCATAATCAGTAAATCATAAAATTAGATTTACAGTTGAGATGTGAAAAAGCAGTTTTAATCTTGTGATTCACATGAATGGATCTTTTCTGAGGTGATAATTATAGAATAGCAATAACAATTACTGCAATGGCCTAGATCCTTAGCCAATGAACACCTCCGGGGATCCATTGAAGTCATGTCAGCTATTACATCAGCTGAGGATCTGAGTCATTCAAATCATTATTTGATTGCGTTATTAGTGCTATAATTCAACCAGTTCGATCTATCCCATTACCAATAACAGGTGGCTGCCTCATAATTTAGGAAGCAAGTACAGGGGGAAAAATCCCTTCTGAGAAATGTATAAGCAAAAAGACTGTTGTGACTTATGAAAAATTATGAAAAGGTTCTAAAACAAAATAAATATAATACATCTGTTGGTTGTTTACTGTTGTTCACATGACCTCCTTATGTTGGTACTCTCAACTAGCACATTTAGTTAGGTAAACAAGATATACAGGAGTCTATGACAGTGTCCGGAACAAAGGATTTGATATGAAAACTATAAACTTAACATATTCATCAAAGTGTCTGTCACACTACTATTTTATGTTTTCAGATGAAGGGAACAGATTCAGCTGGATCTGATCCTCAGCTACCATAAGCTGGGACTGCTCCAGTGACATCAAATGCTTAAGCAAGACTGATAAAAAGCATCTGCAAAAGATGCAGGGGAAGAGCTTGGTGTTTCTAAGTTCAAACTAGGTTAAAAAAAGACCCTGCCAATCCTTTAAAAGAGTCTAGGAATGGGCTATGAACATGTTTAGTATTCAGCAACCAAAACGAGAAAAGTGTCTGGAGGTCAGAAAAAAAATTCACCTGATCTTTTTGTTGCTGAAAAGTGAAACATTAAAAAAAATAGTTTCCCTTTTCTTTCCTGAAAACAAATATTTTCAGTTTCCAGACTTTGAACATTTTTAGGGACAGGGGGATTTTATAGCAATACCCCTCCTCTGAAAACTGAAAAAACCTCATGAAAATATCCATTTCAGCCAAATAGTCATTTTCTGTGTAAAATTTCCAACTCATTGTAATTCAGGTGGACCTTTGGCTTCTCCTTGCATTATGGCAGGATCCAGGGGCAATTCTTCACCTTCCAATGAAGGAATAATTCTCAAACTCTGTTATGTTGTAAAACTCTTCTTGCATCTGATATTTTCTTGCTTTCGTTCCAGTGTCCAGATTCCTAAGCCTTTCCTTCTTCAGCCATGGTATATGGTCAAGGGAAAAATAACACCAGAAATTATTAAGGAGTTGGGATAAAAATAACCTCATTGCCAGAGGAGGTGAGCCAGCTGATTGTTTACTTCTGTCTGCTTGAATGGTACTATTTATTTCTTCTTCTGGGACATACACTCATTTGTGCCCTATATTCCTTGGTTGTCTAACCCCTGCAGAGCTCTGTTCTCCCAAGGTATTTTAACAATTTAGTTCCACCTTCCATTGCATACACCACCCCCTTAGTAATGGTGCTCTCCTCCTACCTGATTTTTATTGAATTTAAATGGAACCACACCTGATACGAAGCATCTGCATAGGACATAGACATGTGGTTAGTGGTCTGAAGACTAAAAAAACACTCCACATGCCCTAAAAAAATCCAGGAATGGGCTACCACTAGCAGGATATGTCACTGCTGGAAGACTGGCGCTAGCTGGCCCACTGGGATCCTCAGACCACCTGGAAATGTCCTCCTGCTGTCAATACATTACAGTTTGCTTTGGCTTTGAAATGCCAGCTGGAAGCATTTCAGTTGGCTGACATACTCAATGAGCTTGATTGTTCCACCTGAACATGGTCAGTCTCCTGGCCTTATGCTCCCATGCATCTTGTGCCATTTCACACTAGATAGATCTTCTGTAACAAATATTTTAATTGGCCCTATAAAACAAAAGGCAAATAATACCCATAAAAGGCAGGGATGATCCTGCCTCAGGTAGGGTGTTAGACAAGATGACCTCTGGATGTTCCTTCCAGCCCTATTTCTCTATGACTCCACGACTGTGGTCTAGGATGCCTGTACCTAGAGGCCTGAGTTACAAAGAACTACACTGTTGAAGGTTTGTGTAGTATGAGATAGTTCTCGGCCCAAAGTGCTTATAATGGAAACAACAAAGGAAGGATTGCTACCCTTGTTTTTCCAAATGGGAAACAGAGACACAGAAATACTGGACAAATCCTGCAAGGTTTTTAGTTGTCTATCTCTCAGTTAGGTGCATAAATCTTGGTTTCAGCAGGAATGAGGTACCAACGTACCTTTGAGGATAGGCCACAGTGGCTCACCCATGGTAAGTCTGTGGTAGAGGCAGCATTTGAATCTAGCTGGCTGTCAGGGTGGGCTGTCTTACTATTCGTGCCTAATTAGAAAACTACCTTGCCTTTCAAATGGCATATATGTGTAAGTAACTTATATACTGGAAGCAAAGTTAATTTAAAAGGTGAGTTATAAAAGCTGTGATGTTCAGATGCCTATCCAGATCTACATCTTCCTCAAAGTCTGGCCTTTTGCTGGCATTTTTCTGTGGTTCAGCAGAGGTTTTGTTCCATATTGCTACTTGGGTTATCAAACTTCAGGCAAAAAGGCTGAATCCAGTGAATCACGGTGCCAAAGGTACCCCCTTCAGTGGGATTTGTATCAGGCCCATAACTGTGGTTCAGTTCAACTATGTCAAGCTGTGCAAAGGTGAACGATTAGAATTACCCAAGTTGTATTGTCAGTGCACTCTGGTAGCACTTCAGGGGAAAGGTAGCACATATTGGCAAATGTTTTAGCATAGCAAGATAGGCTCAAGGCCTACTTTGGGATATATTATCAGGGCCAGATAGACTGGTCTACAACATGATCTTTAAAAGCAACCTGCAGAACAAATATCCCAAGATTTTAAGTCATGATATGAGACTGCTCACTGAGCTGATCAAAGCAAGCAGCAGTGAGACAGATTCTAGGAGGATTTGACTTAACATTTACAACCCTCATTTATTCCATTACACGCAAGTCATTACAAGTCTCCAGTCTCTCTAAAAGCAGTTATACCTGGCCAAGATATTTAAAATAGCTTCATTTATACTCAACGGTGAGTCGTCTTCTTCCATGTAGTGGGAACAAAGTGAAAACCCTGACAAATCCAAGACAGCACTCAACACCTGAACAGGATGCTTAATTTTCTCTTAACTCTGCCATTTGCCTATTTGTACATTTTTCCATGTGGCCTTTTTTAATCACTCCCAGAAGCTGAAAAATGGGAGTTCTCAAGTTCTTGGGAGGTCCTGATGGTGTGATATGCTTCTCAAGAAGTCAGCCTGTCATGGGCTTCAGCAAATTATACAGTTCATGCAACAGGATGGTCCAAGTTGGTTTGTTGGCATTGGTGTGTGAGCCTGGGCCTCCACCACGGAAGTAAAAAACCCCTAACCTGTTAGTGGAAACTGCATCAGTCATCAACCTCTGTCTGTAACTCAGGCACCGAGGAACAAACAAAGAGCACCGCTCTTTGTGGATGTAGACAACAATTCAGAATCCATTTTTACAACAATGCATCAGTGTAGGCAGTTTATCAACCAATCGCACATCTCTAAAGAATTATTTATTACTAGGAATCCTTTTCCAAGAATAAAAAATAAAAGTGTGGTAAAAAGAGGATGCAATCTAAATGAACTAGAAAATAATTAATTTTTATTCTATTCTAATGCATTCAAATTAAAATGCTTATTTTCAGGTCCTATTGGTAAAGAATTTAAAAATGTAGCTGATACAAAAAACTTGTGCAAAAATGTTCTTCCCATTCAGAAAGCTGTTTTTCATCTAATACTTGATGAAAAGATTTCTACTGAAAAAGCTTTCATAAAGATATTTCTGTGTTGTCAGTTGTGCTCCATTTGAACAATGCTGCACTGTAACAGAAAACACTTGGCCTGAAGGAAATGGGAAGGAATTGGAAGATGGATGGCACTGCCACATGGGTCAAGTCCAATACTTATTATGATCACTAGGCATTTTTCCACTGATTTGATGATTGTTGGTTCAAGCCTTAAGGCTAGGAACCGAAATTACACATAAACTGGTATAAGTGATCAGAAACCAGTTCAAACCTGTAACACAACAGAAGTTTAGTGCACATAAACCACTTTCAAAATGGCCAAAACCAATTTAGGATAAACCTGGATGGATGTAGTATCAGACTTAACAGATTTAGGTCAAATCAATTTATTGAACTTCTGTCCCATATCCCCTCCAGATTCAAGTTAACACACAGTCCTCCGGCATCCCAGGATGCTTTCCACCTCCCCCTGCAACCCACCTCTTACAAGCTGGGTGGGCTAGCCTTGGCCCATGCTGTCTGCTCCAGCCAAGCAGGGAGGCATCCTCTAGCACCCCCTGGCTTCTAGCCTAGGCCATTGCAGGCACATCACTACTTTTCTGGAATCAGAAGTGACTGTCTGTTCATTTGCTTATCAGTTCAATCTACACAGCTTACACTAGCCTGCAGAGATTGAATTGATTCTTCCTCAAGCTTTTTGACTGTCTGTACTAAGCCTAAGTGTCTTCTGCTCGAAGTGTATCTCTTCCCAACAATAAGGTGGTTTTTTTTTCAATTGACTTGGGACAAATATATATAAGTGTGTGTGTGTGTGTGTATATCTTTTATTTTTTATTTTTGTTCCAAAATGCAAGTTGCATTCTTATAGCACTTCTGAAGGAAGTTCCTGAAAGGTACACACAACTATCTTACCAAATTCATGCAGGATCAAGGTCTAGATTAGGATGTTAAAAAAAAAATCTTTTTTCTTCAACTGAGGCATTCCATTTGGATAAACTCTAAATGTTTCTTTCCAATTTTAAGGGTTTTTTTCTTCTTCAGCTTAGTATTGTACAAAAGAATATATTATAGATATAATAACAAAAATGTAATAGAATACCATTTTACAATGTAATAATATATCACAATATAATATCACTATGTAATGGAAAATATATGATCTAATGAAAAGCTATTTTGAAATGAATGTTGAAGTAGTCTTTTCTGATACAGTTCAGACAGAGCATCTTAACCTTATCAACTGCTTCCCTCCACACACATGCGCATGCGCGCGCACACACACACACACACAAATCTTTTTCAAACAAAATTTCATTTCAATTAATACTTTCCCCTGAAAGATTTCAGTTACAGTGAAGTGGCATTTTCTGACGGGAGATGTCCTGGTGCAAAATCTTTGACCACCTCTGTTTGTTTTATGTGCTTTTCTTGGCAGGTTAATTTTGGTCCCTGGTTCTGTACTGTGCTGGATAGATACTCAGCATTCTCCATTCCTGCTTATGCAGGAATGCTTAGCACCTTGCAGAATTGAAACCTGGCATTAAACATTTTGGGACAACTGTAAGCCTGCTAAAGTCAATGTAGTTAAATGAGGGAGATAACTTGGATCCTTGCTCTCAAGAAGAACTAGCATAAGTGTCCAGATTTGCAACTGAAGTAAATCCATAGAGCCAGGATGAACTGCACCAGTTTGAGATCAAGCCTTCTGATGCATTGGGTTTATTAGAGTAACCTATAAAGAGAAAGTGTATTTTTGCTGTTTATTGTATTATAGTTATTGTTATTATTTGCATAGTGCTTAGGAGCCTTAGTCCTGAATCATGATTTGATAGTCTCAGGGTTTTAACTTAGAGCTCATTAAAGCAGACTTTATATAAGGCTCTACCCCCTCCCTTTGCAAAATGCAGGCTGGAGTCTGAAGTGTTTCAGAAGTAGGTGCCACTGGAGTTGGATACACCACAGTAATTACAGCTTTGCCTTTCAGCTCCTACTCAGCTGGGATGGTCTCTGACTCCAGTCTATGCCTCCTCTGTGGATCTCCCCAAAACAGCATGGACCCTAGAGATTTCAGTGGCCTAGTCAAACTGGAAAACATCTCCCCCACCAGAGCCTAAGTCACATAATAAACAGCTCCTGAGTATTTGGGTCTGCCCTGTTTCTTCCTGCACAGTAGAGCCAACTCTTCATGGAAACCAAGAAACGGGGGCAGGAGATGAACCTAAGGAATTTGACTGCTGGTTAAGGCAGTTGTTAAATGGCCAAAATGGAACAAAACTAACCAGAGCTTTTTAAAGCCCGTCCATCTTGTCTCCTCTCTTCTTTAGGATAGGTGTCTCCAAAGCCTCTGAACAAGAAGGCTATAGAACCCTGCTGTAACCAGTCCCTGTGAAATACACTATGAGACCTTTTTACTTGGGAAGCTGTGGAAAATATTTGCTGCCCACAGCCTGTGGTGACAGCAAACATCCTAAGCGGGATTGCAGTTTGGATGCCTCATTCTGTGGCACAGCTGTGACAACTCTCGTTGGTTATAGGTTTGCGGCCTGTCACAGTGTGTTTACCTGTAAATGAATCTGAAAGACCACAGGCCTTGGAACTGTGTGCAAGGAGGCTGAATGAAAAGTAAGGATCTATTTTAAAGCAAAAGGACTGTACATCTTGTTCACTGGCTCCCATTCACATGGGCAAACAGCACTTACTGAAGCAGCTGGATTTCGTCAAATAAAAATGCTTTACACTTAAAGGATTTCTTTTGGAATAAAAGGAGACCAAAGAATCTCGCATGTGCCTACAATAAACAAGGCAAACATTTTAAGGTGGTCAGGACATTCTCATTCTGTCTTTGCTGGTCCTGCCTCAGAAGTTAATGAATTGCCTACAGAAAAGGGCTCCTAAGGGCCAGATTCTCAGCTGGTGTGAATCAGAACAGACCTATTCAGGTCAGTTCTGTGGCTTTGAATCACTAAAGCTGCATCTGCTTACATCAGCTGTTATGAGTGTTCTTTCAGGGGCAGGGAAATTCAAGGGAAAAGCATAACTTCCCAAATAATGGCAACTTCCTCTAGCCTTGATGTTTTCAAATATGCACAGAGCAAAGCATATTTAGGCAAGCATCTGCACATGGCAGCTATGAGAAAAATTCCTGCTGGAGTTGGAACCATGTGAAACTGGGTCAGGTACAAAAGCAAGAGGATTTGCTGATGTTCATGAACCCTAGTGAGAGTTCTGCTCCCAGGTTTGGATGGGCCAATTTCCTGTGTATCAGTTTCTACATGAAATTGGCTGTAAGGCAGAGACATTGACTAAGTATCAGATTGAGCTTTTGGGCTGCCTTTGTATTTGAGAGTGAGAGGCGTGACCCCAACTGGACCAACACAGAAGGAATTGTTCCCGCAAGTCCTTGCAAATCAAAATGGAGTTGCTTTGCACAGCATTAGCAACACTTGTTCATAAAGCTTCTTGCTATGACCGCCCAAGTCAAGCCTCCTTGACGCCTAGAGTTAAATGAGTTTGAATTTCTTCAGGGCTCTTGGATGAATCTGAGTTCACTCCATCTCCAGAGCGAGATGGGAGAACTGTGGTAAATCTGAGCAGTATTACCAGTGAGGCTGGTGGAAGAAAGGCCAGTCAGTCAGCACTAGATCCACAAGTGAATAAATTGTCCTAGTGGTTCTTTTAGGCCATAGATTTGCATTTCCTGCTAGTGCTTTAACGTTCAAATGCTGTCATTTTTCTTATGCAAACTTTCTGGTTATGAAGAGCCATTTATTCTTCTGAGGTTTTCCAGGTTGCAGAATATTAGAGCTGGTTGGATTCTTCATTAAAAATAACATGGTTTGGGAATCATATGCAAGGAAATCCTGGGAGGGCAGATAAATATGTTCATTATCCCTAAGTGTCTATGAGATAGGTTATTTCCTTTTTGATATCTAGCAGGAGCAGTAGTGTAATTTGGGGTGGGGAGGAGGGTGCATAGTTATGGTGCCCTCCAGAGAGTCTGTGCCCTGACAGCAGCAGCAGACAGGCATACAGACACAGTGCTGCTTCTGTAGCAGCAACTATCAGGATGGGCAGACCATGTTATGGAAGCAGCAGTCACAGACACTTTTTGAGTCCCTGAAGCACGTAAAACTCGCATTGTACCCCTGCTAGCTAGACCTCTAAGTGAGAGTTGTTGCTATAATTATTTAGTTGTATTACGGGAGTACTTGAGTTGTAGTCATGCACCATCCTACCTGTTACAGTGTAGCAGACTCTGTGGTGTAATAGCAGTGTGTCTGACTTCACATCAGAAGGTTGTGTGTTCAAGTCACACCAGGGTCATTGCTGGCCCCTTTTTCCCCAGCTGCTGGGGAGATGGGCAGCCCTCCACAGGAGGTACTAGACATTGTTCAATAGGCACTGATGAGAAGGATCTATATCTGCCTGGGCCAGGGGGTTCTTGCATGGCAAGTCCACAGGACTCAGGCAGTGGTAGCTGTGGCTGAGAAATTAAGGTGGTGGACTAGAAATCTGGTGGGGTCTCCCTGTACAGGTTTGAATCCTGTCAGCTATGGGCTGGATTGTGTGGCTATGGGCTCTTTTTTCACCAAGCCCCCCCGGGGAGGACAAGAAATAATGAGCACAAGCTGATCAAGGCTAGATATAAGGGAAAACTTCTTTACAAGTTTAGTGCCAAGGGTTTGGAACAGGTTCCTCCCCAGAGGTGGTACAGTCATCCACCCTGGCAATCTTCAACAAGTGTCTTGATGCCCATCTTGCTGGGGTCATCTGATCCCAGGAGTCTTTCCTGCCCAAGTGCAGGGGGGTGCGGACTCAATGATCTGTAAGGTCCCTTCCAGCCCCTAACAATCTATGAAACTATGAAACCAGGTCTTCAATGTGTAAGGTGCTGTATATGAATTTCCAGCTATTAAATTAGGCTGTGATCCTACAAAGACTTCCCCACCTGTTTAATTGTATTCAGTGTGGGCCAGATCCTCAAGTGGCCTAAGTTATCTCAGCAAAGTCACCAAAACAACTATATATACTACCTGGGGAACTGCCTTGTGAGTAATCCCATTTCAATGAACAGGACTGCTCACAGAGCATGTAGTTAAGCATATGCAGGACTGGGTTTTATGCTGTGTTGTTATACAGTTGGTCACCTCAGTCACATGGTGTTGCTTCTGTTGCCTGATTGGGCAATTTGAATGGTTTTTAAAATAAAGAGGGAGTGAATCATGAATATTCAGGTACCTGAAAATTTGTGAGGCCTTTAAGATGCAAGGACAATTTCCTGAATGCCCAGAAATCATCCAAATGTTTGCAAATCATACACAGCACAATCCCACAGATGGTCACAAACCAAATTCAGCTCTGTTGTTTGCAAGAAAAAATATTCATGAATCCAACTTGTTTGTTTGTTTTACTATTTGAGCAACTCTACCAGGCAGATGGAAGGTCAGGCAGGGGAAAGAGAGAGGAAAGGCGCAGGATTCATTCTTGAAACAAGAAACACCTTTCCCCCCTAAAGAAAAGCAATGATTAACAGGAGTGTATTCTGCAATGGGCATATGCCTGGCAGAACTAAATCAAGTTAATCAGAATTCTCATAGGCAATGAAGCCAATGCAATAGACCAGAGCGCCAGGGTACGCCACCATCCAGCCCCATCTACTCCTGCCCTGAACATGTCTCCTTCCTACCCTAGTCCACTCTGAAATAGTCTCTCTGCTTAGTTTTATGACTGGGTTGCCTGGGCAGTTTGTCCAAGCTATTAACCATCCATTCTGTGCACTGCAGTAATTCTTTCTACCCTTACCGTGATACCTTCTGTTACAGCACTGTCTGTACATTGACGCTGCTGTTTCACCACTAAAGTGCAACCACAGCCTTGATCTAACAATATCACCTCAAAACCCCATTCTTGGTTGACAGAGCATGATGCAGGAGTTCAACAGTCATATTTATCTAGCATTAGTTCAGCCTCTTCAGCTAAGATGTGCTAAATATAAAGGCATCAGCAAAATTGCAGCTAGCTGTGTACAACTAAAGGCAGTCTTGCCTAATGGGGCGGGGGGTGAAAAGATCTGAGTTCAGTTCCTGGCTTTGCAACTGACTGGGTGAGTGACCTGGGGTGGGTCATTTGCCTTCCACCCATCAAATGAGTTGTCTATTTAGACCAGGGGAAGTCAACTTGTGGCATGCTTGCCACAAGTGGCATGAGCACTTCTGTATGTGGCACATGACAGACTGGGAAAGGGACAGGCAGCACAGTGGTAGATAGGACAGGGAGCAGAAAACAGAGCAGCAGATCAGGTAGGAAGAACAGCGCAGGGAGCAGAAAGAAACCAGTAGATCAGGCAGAGGAAGGGGATCAGAATTGCACACTGGGAGGTTGCAGAGTTAATTTGTGGCACACCTACCAAAACGGTTGGCCCCCACTGATTTAGATTATGGAGGCATGGACCATCTTATGCTATATGTTTGCAAAATAGTTAACAACATGGCCTATATTACTGTAGATGCTACCATAGCAGCCTATGACAGAAACTTCTGACAGTCAATGGAAAAGAACTAGACTGCAGGCTGACTCTTCACAGTGTAAATGGTCATGGATCCACTGAAGTTAGATCCACAAACTAACATTAATTTCAGTGTGAGTTTTGAGTGAGCAAGAGCTGCAGGACTGGGTAACAACATTTGCCCAGGGGAAGGCATGTTAATCTTTTTTTTTTTTTGGCTAGGGGGCTTGTTTTAATTGATGTGCTTTTTAACTGGCCAAGGAATAGCAGCCCAGTGCCCTTGCTGGCAATATGCTGCTTTCAAAGAGCTGTGACATTTAAATGATGTTCCCCTCACAGATTCGATTAACAAAGCCCTGCACATCTCCAGACACATGAAGAGCACTGTAGTGCATGTCGGTATGATTTACATAGGCACTGGGGACTGGAATTCCCAGAGCACATGTATCACAGTCTTTCCTTTATGCAGGCAGAGTATGTGAGTGCTGAGCAGTGGGAAGAATTGGCTCGTATAACATCAGCACAGTCAGCGTGATAATAGGGGTTCTTTTTCTCTTTCTCTCTCCCCCACTTTTAAGTGAATGCAGAGCTCATGAAAGGTGCCTGATGGAGAGCTGTGGAAACAGAAGTCATCTGTTTATGGATGGAGGTCTTTGTACCAATCCCATTGAAGTCATCAGCCTTTGGAGCAGGCCCAGTGATAAGCTTCTGAACTGCCCTTGAAGGCTTCCCTCACTGGAAGGAGGGAGCACTCCATTGTCACCATTGATTCGATTCTTGACTTCCCCCACCCTGGACACAGACTGACAACATGCATGAGTGCCACCAAGTTGTGACACTAAGGCTACTTGCAGTTACCTAATGAGGGTATGTGCCTGATTCCCAAAGTAGCTGCAGGCTGCAGCCCTGTGATCTGAGCATATCTCTACTGCTGCCAGACCATGCTAGAGATAACCACCATTAAGCAGTTACGTAGCAGAGAGGATGGGGGCAGGAGGGTGAGTGGGGCACGAGCCCCCAGTGCCAACTAGTGGGAAACACAAAAATAGCAGCTGCTGCCCAGTCACTGCCACTGCCCCATGCACTGCTACTGTCCACAGTGCAGACCTGCCCAACTATGGCTCTGCCATGAAGCACAGCAAACCCATTCTCTGTGGGCTACCCCTCCCCAGAATATAAGTGTGATACTAGCATGCCAATAAATGCACTCAAGACAGAGCTTATGGTGGGTACCCAGTGTTGCCCAGGGTATAACCTGCTTTCTTGATGGTGACCATTTTATGGGTTGCCTCTCATTACTAGCATACTTTCTATGCCACACTATACCCCTTGTCTCGCTTGGCATAACAATGATGCATCTTTTAATTTCTATCCCCAGTGAAAATCTCTGCTTTTCCTTTCTGCTACCTTCCTGCAACAAGAAGGAAGGTTTGTTTAGTAATTATGTTTATTGAACCAACTGTACCATGGAGAGAGATCCTGGACAATCTCCGAAGCTTGTCCAACAGCACTCCCAGCTATATAGTTGGTCCAGTAAGCAATATTACCAAACAAATAGTGCTTCTCACATATTTCCTGGGCCAGGCTGGCTACAAGATGACTTCCCACAGCAAAAGTGTTTTCTTCTGAAGAGAGCTGTGCCTAAGGAACCCTAATTTGTACTGCTTACCAGTGAGTAGCATGACAGGGGAACAAATTAGTGATCACAGCAATCTCAGTATGTCCTGACAACAACAGCGTAAGTGGCCTCCACATCCAATCTGTGTTTACTCAGCCAGGTTCTTGCTTCTGGATCCCCAGCAGTAATTCTGTTCTCACCACCCCTGGCATTTTACAGCTGAGCCTGAAAAGACACTGCAGGTTCACACATTATCACCTCATCAGCTCCCTGAGGTCTCTGACAAACACGGCCTTCCTCATTGAGGAAATAATGTTCTCCTTGTGATGCAGAGAGAGCCTGTGGAGAGAACAAGGATGCTTCCGGGCTTTACTTTGAGCCCAGCTGCCTTCTCTTCCTTACTGCCAAAGGCCTTGTGATTGGAGGAGCCTGAGTGTGATTCAGGTGGGCAAACAGTAACGGGTAGGGGAAAATGGCACTATGCAAAGATGTGTATTCAGGTCCCTTCAGGAAGTGTCTGAGACCCATGCTGCTCCCATAGTCCACAGTACATGCACATGCTAATTGCTCACTGGCAGGTGGGGGGCAATTATTTTAATGCTCTGTGGAGGACTTTTCAGTGTCCCACACATTAAAACGGAAAGCCTGGATCCTTTTCCTGTTTAACAGGATTAGTCAGAAAGTAGCCATGCTTCAGAGGTTTTCTTTCATTTGCTGGTGATAATTAATAAACTCCTGGGCTTCTTTGGTGCAACATCTCATGTTATTTACTGGGTGCCACCTGTGAATGGGAGCTTAGCAGCTTGGCTCCAGCCACCAGTTTTGCAGCCTGGTGCATTTGGCTGGAGTCACTTACAATTAATAAGGGCAGGAGGACACAGGGTTTTATTCTCCTGTGGCAGCTTTCAGACGTGAATGATGCTGTGACAATTGGACCCTGTGGAATGTCCTTTGTTAGGGAAGCTACAAAAAGCATGTCCATAATTCCAGGGGAGATAAAGCAACTTGTCAATCTCCCAGAGGTCAGGGCTGCAAATTTTGCACACTGACGTCTTCTTTTTCTCTGCTTCTCAGAGCAAGCAAAGGTAAAGAGATGCTGTAGAAATTAGTACAGAAACTGTAGTGGCACAGAAATCATGTATATGCCTCCCAGATGGGAAGTCAAAACTTCATCCTAAATGTACAGTGAAGAGGAAAATAAGACTAATATAAACCAATATTGATTCCAAACTATTTGTCTTGAACTTGGTGTTATGATTTGCATTATAATCGCAGCTACAGGCCCCCACCAATATTGGGGTCTATGATATGAGGTGTTGTACAAGCACCCATGGCTTGTCTTCACAGTTTTTTTTACGCTGGTTTTGTGAAATACAGAAATCAATCCATTCTGGAGGAAAAACAATGTACTTAAATTAGTGTGGCTGCATTTATACTGGTATAAAGGTATTTAAACTGGAATGACCTGCTACAGTAAAGCCACTGCCAGTAAAAACACCTCAATATTGGTATAACTGCTAGATACTTGTGCTATGAATTTTCCTACCAGTCCATATAAATCAGTGTGTAAACAAACCTATAGTGAGATACAAGTCCAGTTTTAAAGGTCTTACAATTTAAATAACCAAAGCAGTGTAGAAGGAGAGCAAGGATTGCTAGTACCATTTTTTATAGATGGAGAACTGGGGCACAGAAAGATTAAAACAGGATCTCAGATCTTCTGAGTGGCATCTCTCTACCTAAACCATAGACCCTCCTTCCTTCACATCAGCAAACTACATTAGTTTTCAAAATGTATACTGTTGTTTGGTGTTGTAGTAACATACATTGGAGGGCATCTTGTATTCAGACTTGGAATAAGAGCATTTTCCTGCCCTGAATAATTTGACAGTGGACATACAAAAGGCAAACAAGATGGGGGATGATGGAAGAAGAGTGTATTTACTCCACTCTTTATAGGAAGTTAAAGCACCTTCTAGAGCAGTGGTGTGTGACAGACACAAGAACTGACCCCCAATCACTCCAGATTTTGGCTGCATCTTTTGCCATCAGAGCATCTTCCCTTTGGTACAGTTCAGGGATGAAAACATGCATTTGTTCCCTTGCTTGGTTTCAAGTGATGAGAACTTACTTATCCTTGTGTCAGTTCCCCTGGAAAAAACAGACTGGAAAATAAGGGTTTATCATTATAGAAAATTGGCTTGCATCATGGAACAGCTACTTCCAAAAGAAACTAGAAGAGAGATGGAACAATTCTCAGGTGATGTTGTTCATACTCTTATCCCCTGCTACATTTTTCACTATGAAAGGAGGACATGAGGTACTATATGGAGAAAACAGCTGTATCACCATATTGGTGCTATTTCTGGGTTTGGCTCTGCAGAATGTTCACCAAGAAGTCAAACCAGGTTGGAGAATCATTGATTTCAAGACAAGAAGAGATCATCATGATATGCTGAGCTGACATCCTACAGTATGCAAGCCAGGACATTTCACTGAGGGATCCCTGCATATCATCTAGTAACTTCTGTATCAGCTAGAACCTATCTTTTAGAAAGGCAGTTAGCCTATTTTAAAGGTTTCCAACAATAGCAAATCCACTACATCACAAGGTGAAGTCATGTCATTGCAATAATTAGCCCCAGTCACACTACCTCAGTTGAGGCTATATCTATATGGTAAAGTTATTGTGCCAGGAAGCAACACCCTAGGACTCTCCCACACAGCAGGCTGCCTCCTGTACCAGAAGCAGTGTATTTGCACCCACATGGGGTTTCTGAGGGTGTTGCAGCTAGACATGGCTTAAGCTTCTTTTGTTTCTCTGTGGAGGGTGTTATGTATGTGGCTCCACAATGGTGGGGAGATTATACTAGCCCAGAAGAGAGAGAGGACCACACAGTGTACATGACTGTTAACCTTTTATTATTCTGAACAGAAACCAAAACTGTAAGCAAATATGGTACCTAAGGAGGCACACAGTATAACAGCATTAAAAAAAAAAAGTACCATGTATCCAGTGGCTAATGCCTAATACATCACATTCCTTGACCCCACTCACATATACATAGTTTATCAAGAAGGAATTTTCCTTTATAGATCTTTTTATTGCTTGATGTTAAAAGGCAAGGGTAAAACCTTTCTGTATAAATAAATAGAGGCTGGTTTTAGATACGAACTGATCAAGAAGGACAGGTGGCTAGATTCCAAAGGTAAAAATAAATACATTTGAAAGCAAAATACCTGAGAAATCCTCTACTTATCTGCCAGTTGCAAATTCTGTGCTTCCATGTGATAGATTAATGTCACTAAAGCCATATAAAGAATGCAGCTTTTTGTACTGCTTTAAATGACAGTGGTGCAATTGGTGGTTATAGGAGAAGCAAATCTGAATTCAGGACTTGGCAAATAAAAAGCCTCTCAGTTTTTCTCAGAAGTTGGTACAACTGTATTGCTTGGTAGGCAAGAGGGCTTGATTTTCATAAGAGTTTGGTGTCAGCTTTTCAACAGTCCCATCCTCAAGGGATATGTTTTGAAAACAGCTTCGCTCCTATTCAAGCACAGAAGACAGCAGAGCAGGCTTTGAAAAGTTGTTAGTCCCAGGATTTGCCACTGAGGTATTTATTGCTAGAGTGTTTAAAAAGGCCAGAACCTAAAGGGTTAAACTGCTCTGAAAATTCAGCCCTCCTCTTCAAATGTATGAAGTCACCTAACTCCCATGGGAAGGAAGTACCTAATAATAATAAGGCTATGAGCCTGACGTCTGATTTTAAGAAGTCAGTGAGTATCAAGCCCTATGGAAAAATATAGCTGTCAAAGTCTCTGAGCTTTCCCTTACCTTTTCCAGTGTGTTAACAAAGTTAGGGCTTGATCCTAGACCTTCTGACTCCCTTCCATGGATCGGGCCCTTGCTTTCTTTGTGTGAGGTCTGCCCTGCATTACAATATCCTGGAGCTCTTATCCTTTCCTGCCCTGTTTGTCTTTCAATTTCTCTTTGTCGTCGTTCTTTCTACTGTACTGGAAGCCAGGTAAGATATGTGCAATTTATTGTATGTAAGTTGGCTCCAGACTAAATTCTCATTTACATTAAGCCCATTTTGCACTGATCTGGCAGTGTAAAGGAAGCTTAAAGTGTGCGTGAATGCAATTTTCACCCACTTTAAAGATGCTTGACACTCCATTTTGGTAATCAGGTCCTTTAAGGTGTCTCAGTTAGGCACCCAACATCACCATGTCTTGGGAAAAATTAAGCCAGAGCCATTAAATTGGAGAACTGCTTTCAGTTAAAGGTTTACCAAGCATGCCGGCTTTAGAATTAAATAGGAACTAGTTAAATTAAGATGTACTATAGTTTAGACACACTTGTTTATCTTGGAAACACAGGGAACAAACCCTCAGTTGATGTAAACCAGTGATAATTCCACTCATCTTAATGGCACTTTGCTAATATACAATATTCGATAACATAGAGCAAACCCTGTAAACCTCACCCAGGCCAGACTCCTTTGGAAATGAAGCAGGGAAAGGAAGAATGGTGTATATTGAGCCTATGTTTTAGTTCCAGTTAATTTTTTTAGCCAAAAAAATTCCTTGGGCATGTTGCAATTGCAGCATCTATTTTGGGGGTTGTGTTGTATATAGTGCCAATACCTCAAATTAATAATATTCTTTATGCCATTTCATTCTTGGAGCAGTGATCAAGAGTTAAATAGTCTCCAGTATCATTTCCTGTTGCTGATTTTCACGTACAATAAATGCAATCAATAAAAGTCAGATGCAGGCTTTTATCAGTGTTAATCATAGTGCTATGGCAATAGGCTCACCGTATTTTACTCCCTTTCAATGTGAAAGCACTTTTGGGCATCAGCCCCCTATGATCATCTATGCACTCAGCCACTGTCTTCACAAATGCTTATGGTTCCCTAAGGAAGGTCCTATGATCCCCACTTTCATAAAAGCCCCTAATTGTGCCTTCCTATGACTGCACAGACACCTATCTGAACTATGAATCATAGAACAATAGGCCTGGAAAGGACCTCAGGCTGTATTCAAATCTGACCGCCTGCTCTAGGCAGGATCATCCATGTCTAAACTAGTCCAGACAAGTGTTTGTCTAGTCTATTCTTAAAAGTGTCCAAGGATGGAGACTCCACAACTTTTCCGGTCAACTGTTCTAATGCCTATGTGCCCTCATCATTAGAAATTTTTTCCTAATATCTGACCTGAATTTCTCTTGGTGCAATTTAAGACCTTTACTTCTTGTCCTGTCCTTGTTAAAAATATTAAGGCATGTATATGATCAAGTCATGTCCCTTGTAGCCATGCAGATCACTACCCTCTTTATAAACACCCTTTGGGTATCTGAAGACTGCTTCCAAATCCTTCCTCAGTCTTCTCTTCTTCAGACTAAATAAACCCAGTTCTTCCAGGCTTTCCTCATAAATCATGGTTCCCAGGCCTCTACTCATTTTTGTTCATCTTCACTGAACTCTAATTTGTCCACAATGTTCTTGAAATACAGTGCCTAAAACTGGACACTATTCCAGGTGAGGCCTAACCAGTACTGAATAGAGAGAAAAAAAAACACCTTCCTTGTGTCATTCCCTAGAAACAGAGATTCAGTTTGGGGGTAGGGCCTCTAAGCACTAATACAAATACTGCCTGTAAAAGGAGGCATTCCCCTGTGTCATTCCCTAGAATGTCATTCCACTATATAGAGACATAGTGGGAGACAACCTTGAGCCAGACAAAGGCCTTTCAGTCTCAAAAGACTAGAGAGCCAAAGAATAGATACAACAGCACAGGAAAGCAAAGGGACTTGCCCAGGGACACCCACCAAACCAATGGCAGTCAGCAATAAAACCCATGTCTCCTCAGTGCTAGTGTGATGTGCTCTCATACTCTCATCATCATGTAGAGGCAGAGACCGGGTTGGGACTTTTCAAGCTCCAAGTTTGTCCTAAGGCACTGAACAAACAGTATACTGGATGGGATTCATGCTCTTTGCTTTTTACACAGTCATACATTGTAAAAAAGGCCTGGGGTAACTCATGCTGATAGCTACTTCCAGGCTTGTTTGAATGAAATAATTTTATTTGAACACAATATGCTATTTCAACAATTTTAAGTTGCATGTGGTTATTTGAGATTGATTCTGCTTTAATTTAATCAGTTTAATGGGATTTTATATTTTTAGATATAACACCTCCAAATTGTCTGATTAACTTTTTAGAATCAATATGCTTAACAGCAAAGCATACAATTACACAGACAAATTAGCCAATACAGAGTTTGCGCATGGGCGTTTGGGTAGCTTGGGAGATGGCCATTGGGGTGCCAATCGCAACCTCTCACAAATTCTTTCCATGAACAAACAATTTGTCCATGCCCAGGCTGAGCTAGGAACTGAAGCAGAATGGTCCTATTTCTGTATTGGGCTCCATGCATGCAGAGCCCTGAGCAGGGATGGAATTTACTGCAGTGAGCAGACTCAAGAGACAATAAAAGGCCATGATGCAGGAGGGTTGCCACTACTTGGGGCTATCACAATGGATGTGACTGTTAGGGCCTGTCTTGGCTAGGAAGCTGGGCCATATAATGATGTGATCAGTAGGTGTTGTGTCAATGACTATGATATGAACAAACCACAGCCAGCACAGTAAGATAAGAACCATCAGACTGGAGACAGAGGTTCACCTGGTCCTATACCCTATCTCTGATGGTGCCCCAAACTAGCTGCATCCGAAAGGTGTTATCAGAGAAACTCCAAAGCAAGTAGATGCAGCACAATCTTTCCCCCATTTGGCCTCAATCTGATCTTGAATAGTAAGACTAAGCCCCAAAACACAAGGTTCACTAATCCTAGCATTAGATGCATCGACTTGAACAAGGGGCCTGGTCCTCATGTACAATGAAGCCTCCTTAATGGTATTCTGGTACTGAAGAAGTATTAGCATGCTGGCCTCTTTAAATGTGGGATTGCCTTAACAAAAAGCCAGTTCATGTGTCATGATGTCTTTCCCTTGGGCTACACTTTGCACCTCTAGCTCACATGGTATAGCCTCTTAATCAGGACTAGCCCCACTGGTATCAATGGAACTATATCAGTAGTATGACACTTGTCAAGTGAAGTAAAACAAATCAGAATATGGCCCTTCCTGTTCATTCAGAACAGATTCCTTTTTCTGTTTCTGGCTCTCCATGGATCTTTCTTCCTCTGTTCCACTCCCAACTAGTCATGTGAAAAACACCAAAGGACAGAAGGATGTATGAAACCATGTAACTGCTTTTCCTGCCAATGCTAAAAGGACACTAGAGGTGTCCCAGCAGAAGAAAGGGGGAGAAAACAGAGGAAAGTGACTGCAGCAGGATGTGATGGGAAAGAGATGAGGGAGAAAACTGAAGTGCTCATTACTGGAGAAGCCTGAGAAGGAGAAGGAAAAGTATAGGAATTAATTCATGCTGCTAGAGTCAGGACAGGAGGGCAAAAACAGGAGGAAAGAGAGAAGATGTGAAAGAAGACCTAAGCCCTCTGTTATTTCATGGACAGCTTTTACAGCTAAAAAGGGAGCCCCAACACATTACAAACCATTGATGTTACTAGGAAAGCCCACACTTGGGCAGTACGCAGTCATGGTGAGACACTTAGCTGTCATTCCTTCCCATGATGCTTTGTCACTCTATTCAGAACAGCCCAAAAGGTGATGCTAGGACACTGCTCTCATGTCCCAGTTCAACAAAGCACTCTGGACACAGGCCACACACAAGTAGTCTCAGTGACTTGATGAAAGATACCGTACTTTATTCTACTTGGCCCTCTTGCTTTCCCCCAATCAAAATGATGCAAAGTGTAATCCCCCTCATACATGAAACAAAAGTTCCCCCATACACACATCAGTAAAATAAACATTGATCACTCCCATCCTGCAGTTTTACAATGGGAATTTCATTTTTGCTAAGATGCTGCCTTCCACCCTAGAGACACACATGTGATTCCTGTACTTCCTCTTTCTCTACATTTATTCCATCAGCCCTAGCCTCTTACCTCCCTCCCCACAACCTGTCTTTTTGTCACGTTGCATAATTTTTGAACTTACCTACTTGAAAAATTCTTTTAGAAATGCCAAGGTGACTGGTGTATTAAAAATAAGCTAGAACAAACAAGAATGACATTATTTTAATTCTTTCAGTACCAGGTCATTTTCTCTGAAATAACATAGCTTAGCATATTGCCCTCTTGCTCATCATATCTGCTTTCCCTATTACTTCCTTAGTTGTTTTTATTTGTTCATCTCCCAGGGGGGTGGGAGGAGAGAGAGAAGAGAGAGCCACTGCTGATATAGGAAGTTCTTTCAAGTTGGGATTTTCAAGGCACTGAATACCTGAACCCCATTGGAATACCATGGGAACTGAGCACCTTGAAATCCTTCAAAAACTCCAACCAAATACAGCAGAATTTCATGTGTTGTGTTCATGTTCTGGAGGTTTGTTCTAAAATGTGTCCTCAGTTACACATTAGACAATTCATTGTTGCAATAATCTGTTAGCAAATACCTGACTCCTATAAAGAGCCTTGCATCAGTAGATGTCTATATCAATCTCATTTACCTCTATTGTATGGG
>NW_017729022.1:122553326-122555855 GCF_001723915.1 Gavialis gangeticus | reverse complement strand
GAGCCTTGAATCAGTAGATGTCTATATCAATCTCATTTACCTCTATTGTATGGGTAGGGAAACCAAGGCTCCAGAAAACTGAAGTCGATTTACACCATATCAGCCAGAAGGCCAACAGTAGAGCCAGAAACAGAACTCAGATCTCTGTTCACTAGACTAGATCACACTGTTTCACCCAGTTTCCTGCACAAATGAATGTACACCTTTCCTTTTTTCAGTGGTGGCCTTAGGGTTGTTGGGGCCCTGGGCAAGAGAGTCATTTGGGGCCCCTTAGAGGTATATACTCAGGTAAATATTAACCCACCACAGCTGTATCATGGATCTTTTTAATATTCTTTGAAGGAATTAGATAAATAGTCGAGTAGTAAAATGCAAATAGAGTCACTTCTTTGCAAAAACCTTCACCCCCCCCGCAAATTTGGGCCCCTAAAGTGTAGAGCCCCATACAGTTGCCTAGTTTGCCCTCCCCAAAAGCTGCTACTGCTTTTTTAAATCTCTTTTTTTTTTCAGGAACTTATATGGCTACTGCTATTGAGGCATCGGAATGCCTCACAATCTTTATTATATTTATCCTTACAACCATGAGGTAGAGCAGTGGTCTCCAAAGTGGGGTGCACGCACCCCAGGGGGTGCGCAAGATGATCCACTGGGGTGCGGGAAGAAAATTTTGGAACTTCTATTTATATTTATTTTTTATCTAAAAAAATAAGAAAGAAATTAAGCTTTACTAATATTTAATATACGGATTGACACTGGCGCCCTCACTCAGTCCGTATGTCAAATAAATAAATATACACATATTGGGGGTACGTGCTCAACATTTTTTTACTGATAGGGGTGCGCAATCAAAAAAGTTTGGAGATCACTGAGGTAGAGAAATACTTATTGCAAGGGCAGATAATGTGGAAAGGGAAAGGAGGGGTGATTGACATTAGTTTCATGCTACCAACACGCTCCCTCCACCCTCTACCCCCCACCCCTTACACACCCATTTAAAAAGTCACTCCTCCCCATGGCAAAGTCTTGACAGAGCACCTCTTGACATAAGTGTGGTGGAGACCACTTAAAAATTTTGCCCCACTTCTATGAAAATCTCTCTGTGATTCAGAACACACTCCATTCATGAACCTCCTAATCCAACAGGTGCCTGAACTCACTAGATGTCTCTTTGTATGACCTGAAGTTTGCAAAACTGCCTGGTCTGAGTGCTTATGTCCAACTGTGATCCAGTTAGTAGGCAAAATAGATCTCTCAGGGGTCTGATCTGGGAGTTCATTCTGAGCATGCCAGACACAGGCCAGTGGGTAGGTCCTTCACAAAACACAGTGATAGGCAAATACAAAAGGTAGGCCTACTTTGAATATAGTAACCCAGAACACTCCCACAAAAAGTGGGAGAGCTAAGTTCAATGACTCCTCAAGTCTGAGAAGATTCAAACCCACATCTCTTCCTTCCCAGGAGAAGGCTTTAACTACTAGGTAAGATGCAGCTGAGGGCCCCCTATACCCTTCTAGCTGGAACTATGCAGAAAACAATGTATGATCCATGGGGCCAGAGAAAGCTCAAGCAAGAGGGAGCCTGACTGTGTAACAGTTTTACATTAAAAGTTCATTTTTGCATTCTTGGCTGTTCAGTGGCACAGTACACAGGCAAACAGGAAATCTGTGGCAGATTAATGCCTTGAGCTCAGTCCTTCTGAGTGCTACGTACTACCTTAACTGCAATGCCATCCTTCCCTTACCTCAGTGTTTCCCTACTGATACTTTCTATTTAGTACTCCTGCCTCTCTCTCTAATACTGAGACAGAAGCCTGCCATCCAGCAATAGGGCTTTCGCTTTCTGATTAACAGAGCTGTTCAGACATTGAAATTCCCATGTTGTGGGATGTTAAAAACCTTTTCAGGGAAAAAAGAAAATCACTGTGAATTGGGAGAAAAAGCCTAAAATTTGAAATTTCCCATGAAATTAAATTTCCCCAAATTGATTTGGGACCATCAGAATTTGTTTTCTGATGACTTTGGAACGTTTCTTATCAATAAGATAATAACCTATCATTGCTCTGAAAGGTTGAAAACATTTCAGCTAACTTCTTTTATTCCTCTATCAAAAGATTTTTATTAAAAGTATATGACATACAATATAAAATTAAATATAACATACACTAGTATTAAAAGGAAATATAAACTATAACGAGGTAATTGAATATAAGATTAAAGAAATTAATGCATTCCTGTGATATCCTTTGAATTTGATGAAATTCCATTTTTAAATTGAACACGGTCCATTTTTTAGCAGGTTGAATTGCTAAGCAACTTGCCATTTAAGTCCCTGCTTTGTTCTTGTAGATTGCCAAACCCACATAGGTTCCAATTCAGTAAAACTTACCTGTTCAGGAAGGGTGTTTAAGCATATATCTATATCTCTATATAGATATATATAGAGAGAGATATATCTTTCTGGCTTTTGTACAATGGGACTTAAGCCCACATTTAAGATGTAAAATGTGCTTATGTGTTCCCAGGTAGCAAC
>NW_017729022.1:122546127-122548326 GCF_001723915.1 Gavialis gangeticus | reverse complement strand
GAGAGAGAGATATATCTTTCTGGCTTTTGTACAATGGGACTTAAGCCCACATTTAAGATGTAAAATGTGCTTATGTGTTCCCAGGTAGCAACAGACAGAAGCATGTTCTTTCCTGAGTAGGGGTTCTGATGGCACTGAAATGGTCCCATGGAGAATAACTGTAAAATATCTGCAAGCAAACAAAATGGGAGTTTGGTCAGGAAAAAAATGGGACAGACTGGGGAAAATCCAAAAGAATACAGGTATCATCTTGAAAAACAAACACAAGTTTTGTGTATCTGCAGCTGCATCATTTTAACTATAGATTGTTTTTAAACCATTCACTCCTAATGGTGCAAAACAGTGAAGACACTCTTAATGTCATTTAATCTTTGCTTGTATCAATTTAGATTAAATTAGACAAGAATCAGCTTAAGTGGAATCTGGTCTAAATCCAATTCAGTGTCTACAGTCAGGGGTAGGCAATGGCATCCCCCAGCACAGGTGCCAGAGCATGGCATGTCAATGCATTTTGCTTGGCAAGTGTACCTCGGGGCAGATGGCAGGGAAGAGACCAGGGCCAAACCCTCATCTTCCCCTGGCATGCCAACATCTTACAAGTCAAGGTTGCGGGTGTTGTTGGCACTCTGCCCAGAAATGTTGCCGAACCCTGATCTACATTGTGTTTTGCACTGCTTTCATTACACCACATTAAATATAGACAAGGAAAACAGCTGCAAAAAATAACTATGAAGATATATTAAATATGCAACTATAATGCTTTGAGCAGTGTTATGGCAATAAACTGCAGTTGCAGAATATAATTTTTTTAGTGGGTATCTTAACAAACAGGAACTATTTGCAAATGTTTTGGGGATTCACTTCAGAGTACACAGATGAAAAGTTCAGGGAGTATTTCCAGAGACTGTGGTCTCTTCCTCTGCCTACAGCAGCATGCATAGTTTTTTTCTGTGCTTTTTATCATCCCCAGCAAAATATGTAGCAGCTTGTGTTTTCTTCAGGTGCTGTTCCCATTGTTGCATAAAAAGAAACATCTTATAGCCTGATGACATGAAAAGAGCGAATTAATGAAACCTAAAAAAATCAAAACCAAAACCTGAACCCTAGTAGAAATTTTAGCCCAAAAGCACAGGTACCACCAACACCCTGAAATCCATTAGGGACTCTGCTATTGCTATTGATTTTCTAATGGAACATGCTCAGATACTATGGTGATGGACAGCAGTATTAAGCCCACAGACAAGGTTAGACAGATAGGTATTAACTCATGTAGTTCTGGTTGACAGTATATTTGCAGGGCTCAGAGCTTCTTTCATTACAAGGTGATAAACTCTAGCCGAGGTCCCAGTTTTGACCCAACAGTCTTGGTCTACTGCAGTGCTCCAGCAGTAGGATATTTTTAAAGGGAAGAGCCATGTGGGTGACAGTGCTGTTCCTGTGTGGCACTGACATTTCACCTTCTCAACTGCCCCGCAAGGCACCACCACTACTCTAGGCCTGGTCTATCCAGAAAGAGGCACTTACAGATATGGGGTAGGACCAAAACACTTTCTGGTGCTTCATTTTTTCCCTATCTGAGAGTTTATATGCTTGGCCAGACTCATTCTGCCAAGAGAACAGGTCCAATTGTATTTCTTATGAGCTCTATACATCTACAATGAAGTCACAATAGCACCTGGTAATAGGGGTGCCCTGGACTCTGTGACTTGACTGACAGGAAACCTGACCCTGACCCTAATCATAGACAACTGCAAAGATGGAGACTGTAGCTCTCCAAGACAAGGTGCAGCTAACTTGATGTAGTAAGGTTGACATGCTAAGCAACACAGACTAAGCTCAGAAGAGTCTTCCATCTATTGACTCCTCTGTGAAATAAATCCTATGAAATATGAACTTTCATTTCTACCCAGGAGAACTTTTACAATCTTTTCTCCAATGCCCAAAAGCTTGCAATTCAAGAATTATTTTTTGCAAAAATCTTGTTGTCTAATAAAAGATATCATCTCACTACAAGTCCTGACTGCCTTTTCCTCTAGACCAATATGCCTACAACCTGGATACCTGACAGACTAAGCTCTGCATTATCCAGTTCCAGGAGCAATATGTCTCCTAGCCCTCAGCCTAGCTAAGAGATAACTAGGAGGTGACCATAACAATTTAAGTTTAAAAAGTGAGGGGGGGGGGGTTGAAATTGCCCAA
>NW_017729022.1:122534451-122546049 GCF_001723915.1 Gavialis gangeticus | reverse complement strand
GCCCTCAACCTAGCTAAGAGATAACTAGGAGGTGACCATAAAAATTTAAGTTTAAAAAGTGAGGGGGGGGGGGGTTGAAATTGCCCAACAGGATTAAAAATTTAATATTTATTTTGTAGCTATTAACATAAATGTATTTATTTAGCATGAAATGAGTATGTATAGTTCATCTATTACCTTTTACAACTGAAAATAAAGGCTCCAATTCTTATGTATGCTAAGCCTCCTCTATGTTTTTCTGTCAGTGGAAATGGAACTTAGTACAGAGTAAACTACATACACTCTAAGGCATCTTTATACCACCACAGAGGTATCTGTCTAGCAACCTGAACAGAAAGATGCCCAGGTGCTTGTTAAAGATATATAACAACACAGGAAAAAGTCGTCAGATGTAGGCTATAATTCACAAATACAGGGGTCAGATTTTCAGCAGGTGAAATAGGAGCCTGACCAATTTACATCAGCTGAATTCAGCTCTGCTGATTCACCACCATTGATACTCTGAGAGTTTTAACTCTTGGCTAAAGGAATTTGGGTAAAAATCTAGGCAGCTAACCTTTCTGTTCCATCAGTTAATGAACAGTATAGTAATGGGTCCATCAAGTGGCCAAAACCAAAACTGCAATATGTTTGGATGCAGCTGCCACTTCCATTATAACCTGTGTTTGATCTGCTCTGGAATAAGTATATGCAGGATGTGGCACTCTCCCTATTCGCTAGAAACAAGGGAAACCAGATGACAATGTTCATCTATAACTGCTGCTCAATTAAGAGCCTGAACAAAAGCCAAAAGCTTTCCATTGCCTTTCATGGTCTTTGGTAAGGACCCAAAATGTGCAAAATTGCTTAAATAAATATTGCAGGTCCTCCCTATGCTGAGAAGTAGCCTTCTCTAAATCTATCAATCTACATTTTGTTTTGAATAGCAATCAACCCATTTATTCTTTAAATTAGCATGGTAGTGTTAGAATTATGTCATAGCCATGATAGTCTAGGAATTATGTGAGAGGCAAGGGTTTTTTTGTGCAATATCTTTTATTGGACCAAATGCATGGTCAGGATAATGTTAGACAAGCTTTTGAATGCAAAGCATTCTTCTTCAGTTCTAAATAAAATTCTAGTATATAAAAGACTAGTATCACATGGCAAATTCAATCTTCACCAATAATACAGGAGAAATAATAGCAGTAAACTTTTCCATTACTAAATAACTTTCATTCAGTGGTTTATGAAACATTTATAAATACTTAAGCCTTATATCCCACCCTGTGAGGTAGGTTATGGGCATATCAGATATATTGTAAGATCAGACTCCAGCTTTCAGCAGAGCCAGTAGGCAATTTCATTTTGAGGGATAATGCTGTTTCACTGGGGTGGAATTGTTTCCACATAACTTTCATTGGGAAGATTTTTATTAGACTTATAGGGAAAAAAAAGCAGTTCTGTCACAGGCCAAGTAAAATCTGGCCTCAGGGTCAGAAGGGTTGGATGCAGGTGCTTCTTCTGAGAGATTTGGAATGGAAATTTCTGTCTTGAAGTAGGCAGAAGAAGAACTTGGAAACTGAGTCTTCCACATCCCAGGACATATTCACCCAGTCTCAGTTTCAGGAAATTTTAGAATAAATTTTGTTTTCATTGCAAAAGACATTTTGGAGGCCTGGAAGTTCCTGCAAAGTGGACATGTCATCCTCTAGTCAGCTTGAACTGTAACTACTTCAGTGTGATGTCTGGGCCATGCTGAGAGCTTCATGTGTCTACCACAACACGGGTTAACATTAGCTCTTCTTTTAGGTCAAGCAGGAAAGGCTCCTATGTTTAGAAGTAGGGGCCCTAGGTGCAGTTCCCATTGTTAGCAGCTTGGCAGGGGCACAGCATTACACAATCCTGCATTCCAGTAAGTTAATTGGTTTATTGCAGGCTCTAGGAGGAACCCACATGGAGCTCGTTGTGGGGTCAGGGCCTAACTTAACAAGCTAAGAGCTATGTCACTATTCTATGAGAACTTTACCAAGGCTCAATGTTGTAGAAATAGTTTACATGCTTCTAATCAGCCCTACATGTATGTGACTAATATGATACATATGAGTAATCCCCTTGGGTGTTAGGTTTGGCAACCACTGATCCTTCCACATCATGAGAGGTTACCCAAACCTTTGATGCGTATGCCTAGGAAGGAGTTTTTGGAGAAGTGGAGGATGCCCAGAACTTCCATCCCCACTTTAGGGCACTGAAGCAGAATTCAAAGGCCAGACTGGGTCCTGACATTTAGTGCCTCCATGGCTGTATTTTATATAAACATCCAGAAATTGAACCCAGGTCTCCTGTGCGGCAGACAAGAATTCTACCACTGAACCACAGGGGACTCCCTTATTAGGTGTACAAAATTACTAATATACATCAGGACTGGGGACTAACCATGGCACAGATGCTACACTAGCTGAGAGTTTTGGAAGACTAGATTTCCCTCGCTTTATGCTATACATGTATTCCTGGAAAACGGTGCACAACTTGAATTTGCATAAAGAGAACCCACTTTACAATGTAACAAATAGGGATACTGTACATTCCAAGACCTCGACTGTACTGACCCCCAGACCCATTTCTACCACTTACAAGACAATTTTGACAACTACAGAAACGTGTGTCGCAGACAACGAGCAAGGAGCACAGATCCACACAGGAGACTATATTTTGGTGTGCATCAATCCCACAACGCAGCTGACTGCAGGCTTCAACCACACTGATTGCAGAAGAGTGAATGTACCTCACATATAATGAATTGTTGGTATAAAAAGGATCATCACATAAGAGCGAATTTGCACATACAGAACTCACATAAAATGAGGGAAACCTGTACCAGCAGGCAGAAAACAATTACCTAAATTTCAAATCAGCCAGGATTTTACAGTTCGGAGTTGTAAGTTCTACCGTATTGGCAACTCCAATTCCATGGGTATTAAAAAATCATGAGTCAAAGGCCCAACAAATCTGAAACAGGTTTCAGATTGATTCTAATCTGTTGTTAATTGCCTTCTGTTTGAGTCAGAAGTTGTTGTTTTTTGCTTGTTTATAGGTTGCCTCTTTTAGAGATCCCTTCTTTTTCAAGCTTTTTCCTGTAACCAGGAGGATTAAAAATCTTCCTTGTTAATAAAAGCTGAGCTTCTCACACATTCCCCTGGTTCCAGGAGCTGGGACTTTATGGATCACATCAAACATTGTGAGACAATTTACAAAATCCCAAGCTGGCAATAATACATTCCATATGTTTTTGTTTTAGCCATGTTTTATGCCTTCATCTTTTATCACCACTGTCCCTGACCAGAAGAGCATACTATAAACACAACAAATTTCAAGAATATCAGTGTTGTACCAGTTCTGTATCAGCATTTGAGCCGGATCATAAATGTATAACTATTACTTCATAGCTCATGTTAACGAATTCTGGAGCTGCATTTATTTAGAACGTGTTTAGAATGACCTGTTGACATTTCTATTGGAAATCAGACTGCCCATTATAATGCACAAAATTTAATCTAGCAGGATTTATATAAATTCCACTGAGCTATTTAAATATTAATTAAGATTTCTTGTTCTGCACATTCTGCATATCCTTTCAAACAACCTTTATCCTCCCAAATCTGGGAGACATTTTATGGTAGATTTATGATAAACACTGAGATTTAGCTGAGTGAGCTACCGTCTCTCTGAGGAATATTGAGACTCAGAGAGGTCCAAGCTGCTAATCTGAAATTTTCCAGATCTCGAGGTAGAGCAGATATGAATTTCTAGCTGATGAATCTCTTTGACTCCATACAGTTCTCCCCACAAAGATCCTACATTTTATCCTAGTGCACAGGGAAGGTGATGGTACATGCATCTTGCTATGGGTCTAGAAGAGTGAATTTGAACCATGCTTCAAATTGTGCCAAAGTCTGCTCTCAATCAACTCCTCTGTAAATGGTCTTTTGGGTTGCAGAGTGGGGATAGCTGCATGCCTCCCTTGTGTTCTGTGAACTACAAGGAAAGTGGTAAACCATAAGGCCTGTGGCTCACTAGGTTTGGAAGGACCCTTGACCTTTGATCATGTATGCTTTAAGGCTAGTAAAGACACCCAGAAAACCCAAGACTGAATCAATTCAATCTCTGCAGGTTAGTCTAAACTGCGTAGATTGAACCAATAAGCAAGTGAACAGGCATTCACTTCTGATTCCAGAAATGTGCCTATATGCTCTGCAGGGGCCAGGAGTGCTAGAGCATGCTTCCCTGCTCAGCTGGAGTAGATAGCTTGGGCCAAGACTAGCTGGGTGGGAGAGTGTTGTGGGGGGGAAGTGCAAAGCATCCTGGGATGCTGGAAGACTGTGAGTTAACTTGAATCTGGAGGGGATCTTGGACAGAAGTTCAATAAACTGATTTAACCTAAATCAGTTAAGTATGATATTACATCCATCCAAGTTTATCTTAAACTAGTTTTGAAAGCTATTTATGTGCACTGAACTTCTATTGTATTACAGATTTGAACCTGTTTCTGATCACTTATACCGGTTTATATGTAATTTCTGTCCCTAGCCATTATAAACAGGGCTGGACAGTGACTCGAGCTACAGACTTCAGTTAGCAGCAAACAGGAACTTTCTGTAAATCCTGGGTCCATATGGCACATTGGCCTGCAGTGGAATAGGCTCCAACCCATTACCCGTTCAACTAAGCCAGTGGTCCTCAACCTTTTTAAACTCAAGGCATGCCTCAGTAAAGGCCAGCTCTTAACTTTCACTCATTTTTTTTGACTATGGAAAAATAATACTGGAATTCTGCAGCTGCTAAAAGCTCATAAAGACCACAGAAGGTCAGAATGGTTTTGATGTTGTGGATTCCTATTTGAAATCTCTAGGTTTATCCTGTGAATCGTGTACAGGTGTTTGCATTCCTAACAGTGTAGCACTCTTAATAGGAACTCAAGGCACCCTAGAGTGCTGGAGTGATCTGGCTGAAAATCACTGAACATATCCATCAAGAGGTGGAGGAGTTTAGTAATTCACCGCTGGACAGTCCAACAGTGCATTACTACTGCTTAGACCAAAGATATTGTAGCCCAATTGAAATCATTGTTTGGAGTTAAGATGTCCACTCCATAGCACCCTGACTCAAAGTGGTGCTTCTGAGACAGTCCCTTCTCCAGCAACTTGGGTTGCTGTAACTTCTGTATTTGCAATTTACATTCTACCCTGTTTTCAGGGTTTGGTTTAAAAGCTTGCTTACATAGGAAGGTTTAGTTTAAACCAATGTTTAAACCAAAAGAATTCTGATTTCAGGTAGAGCAGCTTATTTCAGTTTTACTTAACATTGTTTCTCATTGACTTTTCACCAAACAGAAATAAGCCTGGTTTAAAGTGCTGTTGTTAAGAGCATCCACAGAGGCATTTTACTTTGGTTTAACTTTATCAGTCTAAATCCACATCATTAGGTTATACTGTTGCAAGTTTCTCGTGCAGACAGGGCCTGATGTCCTAGTGCAGTCATTACTGGAATAAATGAGTTTTGCAAAATGTTGACATTACTTTAAAATATAAGGCAGATGCTTGCCTGATACTTTGTCCAACTTTAACTATTCATGCTAAAAATTAAGTGTCTTTAGATTCAGCTGAATTGAATTGGGGCAGTGACCTGAATCAGTGAATCAAATCACTGTCCCTCAAACTGGGCCGAATCAGAATCCGAACTGAATACTGTCTGCTTCGCACACACCTAATATGCATTCAGGGGCTGAATTAAGAGTGCACAACAATGATAATTCTGGAATTTCCTAATTTTTGAGTACTTGATCTTCCAACCCCCAAAAATATTCTTTTGAGGCAGTGTTTGCATTTGTAATACATTTGTTTGCAAAATTTGAGTCAGCTTTAGCTGTGAATCACTATCCATGCCCCCATAATGTATATATCATTTGCTCAGATTTGTCCCTGTATTTTCTGACTTGCAGTGTCTGTTGTGGTTGTTGTATAATAAAAGAATATTCTCAAAAGCCCGTGACTAAGCAGTCTGCAGGGAAATACTCCAAGACTTGCAATAAAGGCATAAATTTCTCAGAAATTCTGCCCAGCATCTTCATGCACGTTTGAGTGTCTGGCCTCTGACCTCATCAGGATTCTTCCCTCTGGACATGCCTGCTTTATCTGCCCTTGTTTCTTGCTCCCTGTTGATCTGCATCAAATTCCTTCAGTCTTCTTCCATGATTCAGGGCAAGCCAATCAGTCTGAAAACTTATGAAAAAGGAGTTGGGTTAACACAGAGGCAGTGATAAAGTGCATGCACTAAAAGACAACTGCTTTGGAGAAACTCACACACAGAAGGGAGAAAATACAAACTGAGCAAGAAAGTTGAGCAGTGACTCAGTCCTTCCAACTAATCTTCAGGACCATAATTCCCCAGAAGGAGCCTATACATGCTGGCCTACTGCCTTGGTAAAAATAGGGAAAACAATTTACCTGTACTGTTTTACACAAGCCGAAGTCCTAACCTGTCAGCTGAAACTGCCTGACTTGTTTTAAAAGGGACAGAGCTATTTTATGGGGCCAATGAAAGGGAGACACAGTGGGGACCTCAGGGGAGGATGGCAGACTGGGGTTAATGGACCTTGTCTATACTTTAGGCCATTGGCTCCTTGCTGGCCATTAACTAACTGGAAATCATTATTGCATCAAGTGCTCTTTTGCTCTGAAAAGAAGCCTTGGGCAGGTGGTGGGAGCTCTCTGCTTAATGTGTCTCAGTGGCTCCTCTTCTCAGGTTACAGGTGAAAGAAGTAGGGACTGGATTCTTCTCCTAGCCACCCACTTTCCCAGGTAGTCACTAACTGTGTACTCCTCATTTCCCAAGCAGCCTGTCCTGAAACCCTGCAGTCTCTTGTGCAGAAGCGATTCCCATCCCTGTTTTTTCTTTGTCCCAAGAATTCAGTGGCTATGCATGCAGTGGCCTGCCTTTGATTAAGGGAGGCTTACAGTTTCCTGGTGGGCCTTGGCCTACTAATCCTGTATCATAAATAGGCCTATGCAGAAGTCCCAAGTGTTCAAAGCCCCAGCCGAAGCCAACGGGAGACGTTTGAAAACTTAAAGCGCTTAATGTTAAGTACTCTGAAAAATCAGATTCAAGGCCTCTGAAGTGGAGCACCCAAAACTAGCAGGAACTCTTCAGCTTCAACATTCTGTGTCTTAACTCCTCATCTGTCAAATGGAGATAGCACTCATTCACCTCCCAGGGGTTTTGTGAAGATGGATAACAGTTACAAAGCACTCAGATACTCTAGAGTGGTGTGGAGGGAGGCAACCATATGGCCTGTGGGCTGGATATGACTCACGGAGATGGTGTCTCGCCTGCTGGAGTACTGGCATGGCTGGGCCTGCCATCAAATGGCATCAGTGGAAGGAGGGCGAGGGGGTGCTGACAGTCACTCTTGCTCTCTGGGTGCTTTACTCGTTGCTGGTGCTGTGGTGCTACCCCCCTGGCCAGTTGCCCCCACCATGTGTCCTATGTATGAGCTGGAGCAGCCACTACAGGGAGCAAGTGGGAACAGCAGCTCCAACTCTGGCACATGGCTCATGGCAGGGGCTGCATCTGCTGCTACATGCTCCAGATCAGAGTGGAGCTGCCACTGTTACAGCTGCATATTCCAAGTCAGTGCCAGAGCTGCCACCACTGCTGCCACATGCTGTGGGTCAGAGCTGGAGCTGCTGTCACCACAGTCACGTGCTCCAGATTGGAGGCAAAGCTGCTGCTGCGTGCCCCAATCCAAGGCCAGAGTTGTTGCCACTGTTCACTCTAGTCCAGAGCTGCTATTGCCATGTCAGCTTCCTCATGCCCTGGTCTAGATCCAGCCCACAAGGAACCCCACAGTCCAGATCCAGCCCAGGGAATGTGGCAAGTTTGACCCCTTGCTCTAGAGGTAAGCATTATAGAGAAGTCCAGGAGAAAATTCTGGTCAGATTCTACTCTACCTATTAGGTGCATATGTGAACATAGGCACATAAGTGTGATTCTCTTCCACCCTGCTCTGGAAAACAGTTAATGCAAAAGGAGTGTGGGTTCCTCCTCCTTGCTGCTTGTTTGTGATTCAATTTTAAGAGTCAGATGATGGCATGTTACAAAAGTAGATGCATTTATGGATTTCAGGATAAGTACAGAGTGAAATAGAATCACATTTCATGCCTGAGGTGATTTAGCCACCCAACAAGTAGAATAGGATCTGGCCCTATGTCTTCTGAGCAGCCAGTAAACAATGTGCAATGACACCCATTCTTTGAGCAAAATGCAGTACAGACCTGTGGGTAAAAAACTGGTAGGTGATCATGTAAATATGCTCAAGGAGAATGACTTCAGCTTGCATGAAAAATCTAAATTCTGGCATTTCCAAACTTTTGAGAACTTTACTTTGCAATTCTTATGTTGTTCTTTTAGTATAAATTGGTTTGCTTGTTTGGGGGCACTAGGGATCTAGGAATATAGGGGTCTAGGAATGCTGAAATACCATGTAAAAAAAACCCTTGTTATACTGTTTCCAGAGTGACTGTAAATAGGAAACACCAGAACTCTCCAGAGAAAACCTTCTCAAGCTGATGAGGAAGAAACTGACTGGTTCCCAGCTTTCAGTAAGTGAATATATTCCAGGGTTAACAGATCTGGAAGAACGCACCAGATTTTTGATGACTGCCTTGCAGCCTCTGGCTAACCTGAGTTCATTGCTAATAATTATTAAACTGTTTTCAGTGACATTACACTTTTGCCCATTGACTTTGTACATGATTTATGAAAAACAGTATTGCAGAAGACTCTTATATTTTTCATGAAACAACCAACTAAGTATTTTTCAAATCACAAAGGGAACTATATCATGAAAAAAAATGTCTTGTGTAACAGTTAGTTCCAGTACACCCATAAGTGTTAGAGAAGGTCATGGACCCAGGAATGGGTGTGAATGACATGATAAAGAATTCAGCAATAATTTGTTCCAGTTTGAATACCACTATTAATGTCTTGCAAAATGGAAAATAGAAGCTCTTGAAAACAGAGTCAAATTGCCTTTGTCAGGTGTCTGGATTGTTTGAGACCCTTTAAGGTTCAGATTCAGTAATCTGAATGATGAACATATTGCAGAGAGTAGTACTTTGGTATTGAATCAATAGATTATTTTGTGGATTAATTTATATCTTGCCATAGATAAGGAGATCAAGCTTTGGTCCTAAGAGGATGACAGAGGCATAACAGGACAGTTACGGGCAGTGGCAATTCACGGAGCAGCACTGGCAACCACAATGCTGATGGCAGTGGCATGCACAGCTACCACTGCAGCAGCATCTGTTTTTGCATCTCCTTCCCCCAAACGTGGTGCTCAGGGCTGCTACCATTGCCTCCCAGCCTAGTTATGCTACTGGAGAATGATCATGTAGTATTGGGTCATTCACACCAATGATCAGCAATTTTCAGCATAATGTGTTCTTGTTGGCAAATGACTGGAACTGTGGGCAGAGGCCAATTTCCATAAATTTCCCACCTTAAAAATGTATTTAAAGCAGGGGTGTCAATCATACAGCCCACACAGTCACTCCATCCAGCTTGCTTATCTACCAGTGGGTTACCAGAAGCTATGGGACATGACCTACAGGGCCCTGGGCACCTGGTGAACATGGTCATTGGCAGCAGGGGGCTTTACCACTTGTCTGCACTGCTGCCACCAGCAAAGGCATAGGGAGCACTTTTTTAGTGCCCCAGACATGGAGTGGGCAGGGAGAGAGGTAGGGGAGCAAGAGGAGGAAGCAAAATATTATTTTATGAGGTTCTCCTCAGGTAGCAGTTTCTTGTGCTGTGCAGCATGGGCTTATGCTGATGCCACCAAGAAAAAACAGGCAGCAGTGCAGGCTTCTTCAGGGGTCCTCCAGGTAACCTATTCTCTTCCCCTTGAGCTCTGGGCACAGGGCAGTGCTTCCCATGGCAGAGCATCCTAGGAAGGGTATCATTCCTCCCCCTGCTTGTGCCCAGATACACTACTGGGTGCAGCTCCTACAGCTGAGCAGGGGCAGCACAGAGCTGCATATGCCATGGCAAAGACTCCTGGGGGTAGGGGACCTTGCCAGTGCCCCCTCTAAGTTGGTGCCCAGAGCCAGCACCTGGCTTGCCCCAGGCTAGCTATGCTACTGGCCATCAGATCTTCACTGCCATGGTTGGAACCCCACTGTTGGAGCAACTAGCCTGGGAGGAGCCAAGCACCCTGGTTCCAGGCTAGGGTGAATTTGGCCCCCCTGATTTAAAAGACATCCAAATAGTCAGAACACCCTGTATGAATATTTTCCAAGCCATATAGATAGATAGACAGACAGAGAGACAGACAGCTAGCAAGCACATATATATACATAACATATATGTATGTGTGTGTGTGTGTGTGTGTGTGTCCATGTGTATACACACACACACACATACATATACATATATATATATATGCTATGTATATATATTTGCTTGCTAGCTAGAAGCTTGCTAACTGCAAGATACACACACACACACACTATGTATATATATTTGCTTGCTGTCTGTCTATCTTTGCAATGACTTTTTGACTTCAACATTTTAGTTCCCTTCAATTTGAACCTATTTCAACATTTAAAAAAGTCAGAACTGAAAGGAGATATTTTAAGAATATCAAAACATTTCAACTGACCTGATCTAATTTTAAACCATGGGTTGGATCCAGTCTTTGAAAAGGTCTGATCCTGCCCATGAAGGTCCAATCTAGCACAGAGCATTGGTGGCACGGAGCTGCACTGTGTCACCCATCCCCTCTCCAGCCCTCCCATCCACTGCAGAGCTTGCTACAATGCTGCATCTGTGCTTCCCTTCATTGCCAAGCAGTCTGGAAGCTGCAGCAAGAGTAAATTGCAGGCCATGGCTACCCCAGGGGATTGAAATATCTATCCTGCAGTCAAGGTCAGGCTCCATCCCACACCACTAAAAATCTTCCAGCTCCTGCTTGAAATGATTTTCTCACAAACCATTCAAGACTCTTCTCTTTCAGAATGGGAAGAAAGTACAAAAATCTCCAAAACTCTTGCAGGATGGGAAACCCATTTCCCACCCAGTGATGATTGTATCACACACAAATTATTTTGTGCATTATAATATCTACCTGGGTTAAAGGCTAATGTGGATCTAGGCTGTGCAGCAACGGCAAAAACGACGAGTGTCTCAAAGTAACACGAAACCTTCCCAGTCCTTCCCTCATTCTAGCTGGGGAGGTAGGGGTCTTAATTTACTAGCCCTGACCAGTACAAGCCTCACTTGCCCACACTGTGAACTCCTATCAAGTCCTGGTTCTGCCACTGACTTACAGTACAATGGGCATTTAAGAGAGCTACACCTCAGCTCCCCCCCCCTGCCCCCTCTTGGTACTATGAGGATAGCAATCCTTCCTTTAGACTGATTGATTTGTTTAGGTTGTAAATGCTTGAGGGCAGGGACTGCCTCTTATTATGTGTATCTACAGCACCCACCACTATGGGACACTGAGCTTGGTTGCAGTCTCTAGATCCCAATATGATATCATCATCATCTTCATGATTC
>NW_017729022.1:122524491-122529451 GCF_001723915.1 Gavialis gangeticus | reverse complement strand
TTTGAGGGCAGGGACTGCCTCTTATTATGTGTATCTACAGCACCCACCACTATGGGACACTGAGCTTGGTTGCAGTCTCTAGATCCCAATATGATATCATCATCATCTTCATGATTCTTAAGAGAGACTGTACCAGGTGCAGGTCAATTCAGGCAGCTAGCAGGTTATGATTCCCCAGTAATTAACCATGTCCTCTACAGAGATGAACACTGTTCTTAGCCAGTCATGCTCCTGAACTGCCAGGGAAAAGCAACAACTCTGATGGAAGAAACATAGTGACTTGCCAAATAATTTTCTTGAAGGAAACGTCTTAAAATATAGTTTGAAATTCTAGACCCACTTAAGGCAGCAGAAATTTTGTCTAATTTCTGTTGGATTGCAGGATTTATGTGGGATTTCAGGCTTTCATCCCATAGAGGTTGAATGGTGTCTTGGTTTGACAGAGAAATGAATTCTCCCTTCACAAGCATCGTTATAATGGCCATTCCATACTTTGATCATTAGTCATATACGGAATATATGTCAGGACATGTGCATGCATCCTTAGATTTTATTCATGGCAATGATAATATTTCAAGCTAATATGAGTGAAAAACAATCCTGTTTCAGAATATAGGTTGTTTTCCTTTTATATTTCCCCCATTTTTATTCAGTGGCTTTCAGTATCCCCTACAGAGTGGTATTTTGGGGCTTAAAGTGACTGGCAATATACCATATTTTCTTGCATTGCAAGAACACCCCCAAATAAGATATACACCTTGTTTTTGAAAGGCAAAAAAAGAAATCTTTCCTTGAAAATACTGGTAAGTGACCATAAGTAACAGAGTACCAGCAACTAGGATGCCCAGTGTTTTATTGTGCTGCTCCTTATGCAACATGTACAGTGTTATGTTTGCTTTCTCTTGGCAAAGGTTTATGCCACAGAAACTTCCATTACCTTATTCCTCACTTATACTGTGTACCTCAATTTCCAGCAGCTAATTTTTGGAAAAACACATATGTTGCATGCAAGAAAAGATGATGTCTTAAAGTTATTCACACTTGTTATTAATTTGCTTTAAAATCAGGAAGATTGAGTAACAGATTATTTTTAACAATTGAGTTAGAAAGCAAAGACATGTGATGCATGTCCCCCTAAGACTGCTTCACTTGCTTTGCAAGGGTGACTCACTTGAATAGCTGCCTCAGAAGGGTAATAATCATGTAGATGCCTAAATGATGGAACACTGCAGAGTAGCCCACCTAAAAAATTCTACATGTATCAAAAAACCCACATTTCTCAAGTCCACAGAATTACCATAGGTAGCTCCAAGATAGAAAAGTTCCACAGGATATTGAGGGTTATTCCAGATGTGTCTTCGGGTTATTCTGGATGCATCTTACATTGCTAGCAAACTTTTGTTGTATTTAATAGTTTCCTGTAGCAAAAAAATGTAAAAAAAATGCAGATGTATCAGACTTATGTAATTCAAACGTATCCAGAAAACTGTGAGCTTGATCCCCCTTTTTCTTATTCTGAGTTCAGTTAGGAAGTGTGAAGCTTATGTAAATGAAGAAAACCAGGGACAACATTTTAAAGGAAGTTTCACACAAAGGATTCAGAACTAGCTGCTCCTGGTATTTTGGAAGAATCTAGGCCCCTATTTCCCATTGATTTGACACACAGAATTGCTAAATTTATGGTTGCCATTTCCCCCATTGCTAGTAATATAAAACCTATGGCATAGCGTACCTTAATCTTTTGTGCCACATTTTGTCTCTGCAACTAAAACATTCTTTCCCTCACTTAGCTATTCCATCCAAGCCAACTGGAGGCACTATCTTCCTGTATGATACAATAGATAAAATAAGGGAAAATTCTTTTGATGTAAATAACTGGGGTTTTTTTTCCCAATTTCATCAATGTTTTTGTCAAAAAAGAAAAGAAAAAGAAAAATTTCTATACCAAGAGAATTTTCATCAAAGATTGCCATTTTAGTCACAAAGCCAAACTCTACCAAAAATATCTTGATGAGAAATTTTCAGGCAGCTCTGGTTAGCATTTTATCTAACAGCTCAATTCAAGTCATTCATCTGAAGGGTTTACTGGGTTCCCACCAGTATTTGGCTTAGTACATAGCTTTGTTAATTTTAGCTGACACTGCCCCTGCTTTGTATAATTTCAAGGACTGGATTGTGACTATCTAGTTTGAATCTATCTACTTTGAAATCTACTTTGAGCTGGTGGAAGGGTTGTAGGAATCGAACTTCTGTAAATTCGTTATAAAGATTTTAGGCAGGCAAGGTTCTTTGAGTAGATATGATATCTTTTATTAGATCAACTGAGTAGTTGGAAAAAAGTTCTTAGCAAGCTTTCGGGTGCAGTTGCCCTTCGTCAAGCATAGGGAGCCTCTGTTGATCTGGTTTTAGCTGCTTCAAAGAGACAGAACGGCAGAGGGCAGCAAAGAACAACATTTTAGCATCCTGACTACTGCTACTGGCCTTGAATGCCCTTGGGCTAACTAAAGAAGAAAAATAATCAAGGCTTATCTATGTTGCACTGATTTAATTAGATCTGTTTGGAGTTACACCAGTGATCTTGGCATTGGCTCCAAAGTGTCCTGTATCAATTTCCTTTAGATTTGTTAAGCGTGGAAGGACAGTTGTCTAACAGCTATATCACTATATCACTAGCCTGGGACTTGAGATAGAGATTCAGTGTCACAGACATGCTGATTGACTTTAGTTAAGCTGTTAGTTTATCCCATGCTTCATTTCCCTATTTGTAAGACTGGGATATTAATTCCCTATTTAATGGGAATGGTGTGTGAATCCACTCATTCATTCATGTGAAGGTAGATACCATAAGAAATCAGCATAGACAATGGCTCTAAAGTTAAAATAAGAATCACCATACAACAGGGCTATATCATTTAAAAAAATCTATTTATAAACCAGTTTCATTAAATCAGCGCAATTTTACCTTAGGGAAGGCTTTGAAAAAAATTCAATCCTGCACAACTGTGACATGTCACATCATCAGCTGACTATATTATCCTAAGCAAAAAACATAAAGTATGCTTGTTCCAAAGGGCTGCATAAGCTGAATAATTCAGGAAGTGGAAAAGCACAATTTACTCCAAATACCTTATAGAAAAACCTCAAGACATGAAAAAAGACAAGCAAGGGGAAGCAGAATATATATGCCTTAGAATGTAGGCTGAATTGATTCAATCTTCGCAGGTTAGTTTGAGCTACATAGGTTGAACCAATAAGCAGGTGAACAGGCATCACTTTTGATTCCGGAAATGCAGCCACATGCCTGTAATTGCCCAGGCCAGAAGCTGGGAGGCGCTAGAGCATGCCTCCCTGATCAGTTTGAGTAGATAGCTTGAGCCAAGCTTAACCTGCCCACCCTGTGAGGGGAGATTTGCGGGGAGAGGTGCAAAGTATCCTGGGATCCTGGAGGACTGTGAGTAAACTTGAATCTGGAGGGGATCTGGGACAGAAATTCAATAAACCAATTTCACCTAAATCAGTTAAGTCTGATACTATATTCATCCAGATTTATCTTAAACTGGTTTTGGCCATTTTGAAAGCAGTTTATGTGCATTGAACTTCTGTTGTGTTACAGATTTGAACCAGTTTCCAAACACTTATACAGGTTTATGTGTAATTTCTGTCCCTTTATGTCCAGTAAATTTTAACAGATCTGACCTCCTCTGCAGTGATTCATATGCTGGGACTCAGTTCTACAGCAAGGAATGGACACCTAGGGATTTAGCTGGGATCATATTCCTTATTTCTACTCTTCTTTCTATCCTGATCTTGGAGTCTGCTAGGGGCTGGTTTGAATGCAGACCCAAAGCTGCTCCCAGTATCTGTAATTTATGATGAAAAACTTGACCTGAACTAAAGGCAGCACTTTCACCCAGAAGGTTTATTTAAAGGAGTAAAAAGAAATTTCTATTAGTAGCTTTTCAAAGAACAGGAAGATAGCAATATTTAATGGAATGGAAAGCCAGGCTACAGGCATGATCTTCTGAAGACCATGGAAACTTCCTGACTGTTCCCATTCAAACAGCAGTGTTTACAGCGTGTTCAAAATCAACCTATTCATGGGCCTGCTCAATGCCTATCAGTAACCTGATATGCCATCACCAAAGGCCTGTGCTACTCTTTGGCAAAATTGTCCTCAATTCTACAGCTGAGTCTAGAAATTCTCCAGTTCCTCATTGCAAGAAGCAGGACAATGCTGATTAAACAATAGTCCATTGTTTCTATTGATTAAATGTAAAAATGAATGTGATTTACTACCCCATCCCCTCTTGTCATTCCATCTGGTATAAAATTCCATTTGTTTTGCACAATGTCTATTTTCTTTTACTTATGAAAGGAAATGTGGCATATTGTACTGAAAATAAACACCTGTGCTCTCCAAGTTGTTCTATAGAGGTGTGGAAGGGAACACTAGAGACTTTCAACAGCTAAGAGGGTGAGGACAGGAATGTAGGTTTATGGGAAGATCACATGAGTGTGCTGCTAGAATGATCAGCACTAAAAGCATTAACAATGTTGGCAGTGTTAGGTTTCAGATTCAAGACTACTTTAAATGAGCAGGGTAGTTCTGGTTTCTCTGAGGGCACCAACAGATGTGCAGCTCCCTGCTCTAAGTTATGGTGTTTCACAGAAAGTGCCATGAGTTAAAGCAACTCCCTCTGCTCCCAACCTGTTTCCTGTTTGGTCAGGGGAGGGGAGGAAGGCTTGAACTCCACTTTGGAGCTGGTCCAGGGGAGAAGCTGCCTGTCTTTAGCCTCTCTCCCTTAGCCCAGCCACACACCCCCCCAGCTCTGGTTCTGTCTTCAGGAAGGGACAGGAGATGAGGGAGGGGGAGCACACTGTGGGTTGGGGTTTGCCTAGCCTGAGCTGGGGGTTGAGCGGGGGCTCCAATCCACCCCCACTCCAGCTCAGCCTGGGCAAA
>NW_017729022.1:122516489-122519491 GCF_001723915.1 Gavialis gangeticus | reverse complement strand
TCAGGAAGGGACAGGAGATGAGGGAGGGGGAGCACACTGTGGGTTGGGGTTTGCCTAGCCTGAGCTGGGGGTTGAGGGGGGGCTCCAATCCACCCCCACTCCAGCTCAGCCTGGGCAAACCCCAGCCCACAGCTCTCTCCCCTTCCCTTCTCCTTTCCTGCAGACAGCACTGGGGGTGGGGGTGGGGGTGTGTTGCATCAACCCAGGCCCAATCACATGCAGGAGCAGACAGAAGTTAGATGATGGTGCTCTGCTTTGGATCATGTGATCAGCCCGAGCACTTACAGAGGGTTGATTGCACAACAAATGTCACTTCTGTCAGCACCCTGAATAACTATTTCAGGCTCTTTGGAGACTTGAGTAGACAGTGTTGTCCCATTTACAAGGTTATATTCATGATCTTGAGGGCCAGAACCATTTCTTTGCAAATGCAAATTCCACTTGTAAAACAGTTGTGTGACTTTGAGAGCCAGAGCCCTAGGAATGTGCTTATGACTTAACCCTACCCTGATTAGCATGACTGCTAATTAGGGTAGCTCTCCAGGGTATTCTAAACAGTGACAAGGACTGAACAGGCCCCTGGAAATTCCAGAAGGCAGGCATATTGCCTTTCCCATACTGCTCTTGCAGGGCTCCACATCACTGCAGGAATGAACTGAGGCCTGTTCCTCAGTTTGATCCATTCAGTTTTCTTCATGGATATTGAGGGGTTATGACAAGGTGAATGTGACAGCCATGATTGGGATTTTCAGAGGGAGCCTAGTACCTAGGCCCTACTAAATTTCAGTAACAGTTGGCACCTAATAACCTTAGACCATATCTACAGAGTTAACATCCTATGCCCAGCAGTGGTGCCCTCACGTGCATTGTGCTCCTTGGTGTGGGCTCTCTCCTTAGTCAGAAGCTATGTAGTCACATCTGTATGGCACTTCAGGAAGGCTCATTATCACTGTTTGAAGGACTATGCAATTAGTTCATCCCCATGATGATTGGCTGGCTATGGTGCTATGTAGACATGGCTACACTGCTTCCACTTTAGGGGGCCACCTTTTGCCCTCCAGAGCAGCACATCATCTTGAAGGTGCTTCTGCCAAAGAAAGTAAGTTTTCCATGTGGACACAGCCTTAGACTGGTTCCCAGATCCCAGCCTCCATGACTTATCAATCACCACAACAGCCAGCCAAAAAATACAGTGTTGCTTTTTTAACAATGCCAGTGTAAACTGGAAAATGTCTCATGGCAGTCAGTGGAGAGACATCAATGTAAAACTACGGTACATGAGCACAGAATGATGTTGTCAGGGTGGAATCCTGACCACACAGATGTCAAACAGCAAACATGACTTGAGTGGAGCCCAGATTTCATGGTCTGGGTCTTGTTGCTTGTTTCCCCAGCAGGATATCTAGTATTGGTGATCAGAGGACTGTAGCGATGCTATCAGCTTCATTCAGTATGCAGCAGGGGTTGAGAGCCTCATTCACTCACTTTGGGACACATGCTGGTGTGTGTTTTTAGCAGCTAAAAAGAGCAAAGTGGTAATTACAACAAATGAGCCATGCTGCTCCTGATATTGAAGTTGTTGGCCATTCATCACAACTAGCTCTGCAGGAATGATTGCCATTCAAGAACGAGGAAAGGGGAAATGGCTGGTAAAATCCCAGGCAGGTTTAATAATGGCCGTTCACCTTTCCTGATTAATATGCTTGTCAAAATAAAAGGGAAATGAAAATGACCCAGGGAGCACAAGGATGGCAATGGAGTTCACAGAGATGTCTGGGCTGCATTTAATTGCCAATACTCCTGTCATATCTCCCCACTCTCTCGTTACAATAGAATAATGGGATGGGAAGCACAGTGGATTTACCTTGACTTTGAACTCCAACCCCAGCATGTCTTCTGCTGTTCAGTTTGGACTTGCACAAGTGTTTAGCAATAGACTTTTGTTGCCTTGAGATTTCAGGCCAGACCTTTGGCTGGTGCATATCCATATCACTTCAGCAAACTGGACAGAGAAGCATGCTATTTACACCCACTGGGGACAGGGCCCTACTCACTCATTAATAAAAGGACTACAGCAATCTCTGCATTCTGAATTTCCTGATGATATTGGACACAGGCTCCTTTGGGATGGTATTTATAGCTGGATCATACATGGTGCTGCTCTACACAGCTACTGGGACTCAAATATGTAGAAGGCCTTTATCAGTAGGATAGTGATAAACTATTCTCAGTGTCTGCAGGAGATAAGGGAAGAAATAAAGGTCTTAAATTGCAATCAAGGAAATTTATATTGGTTATTAGGAAGAACTTCTTAAGGGTTAGGGTGATTAAACATTGTTAAGTGGAACAGATTACTTAGAGAAATGGTGCCCATCTTTTCACTCCAGGGGCTGGAAGGGTGGTCTGTCTGTGGGCCATGAAGAGCACAGCCCTGTCCTGATCCAGCTGCATGAGATGGGGGGAGGGGGCAAATGGCCTGGTCCTGATCTGGCCATGTGGAGCTTGGTAATATAACAGATGGGAAGAGGTGGCAGTATTAACTCCCACTGTGAAATTTCCCAACCTGTGGGGAGGCCTGAGGGCTGGACAGTATGCCCCTTGGACGTGAGCTTGTGACAAAAAAATGTGGTGAAAGTTTTCTCCCAGCAGCAGCAAGTACCTCTGCCACTGTAGAGAGCTGCTTTTCCCAGAATATCTTTCAGTTCACTGGCACACCCCCATATGCAAGGGTATGCACTTGAAGCAACAAAAATAATTGCTGCACAAATTTGTTCTGCTACTTTTTGCTGTAGTGCACACACATGCATGTACACTTTGGTCTGGGACAAATTGCCCCACTTTGGGGAAACTGCCCTGTGCTCTTTCCCCTCTCTTCCTGGTTCCCAGTGTTCTGGAGGAGCCAGGGAAAAACTAAAGGAGTGAAGATGCTCTGGTCAGCAGCCAGAGCATATTCTGGGAAGACCAAGCGTCCATGCTCCATTTTGTACCTTTTTTTTTTTTTT
>NW_017729022.1:122515927-122516370 GCF_001723915.1 Gavialis gangeticus | reverse complement strand
TGCTCCATTTTGTTCCTTTTTTTTTTTTTTTGCTATCGGGATTTCTGTGAATGCAGGTGTGTGGTTTGTGGTGCCACAAAGACGTCTGCAGCACCACAAACTGCATGGGCTTGCACTTCTGGATGTGGCCCGTGACTCCAGATTTGACCCATGCACTCATGGTGAAGCACCCCTAATATAGAGAGAAAGTGTGGAGTCTTCAATCCTTGGAAATTTTGGATGAGATGACAGGCAAAAATTATCCTGCTTTGACCAGGGGGGTGAACTAGATAACCTTCTGAGACCCTCTTCCATCCTGACTTTTCTATGACCCTGTGGCGGGCCAGTAGGCAATGCTCCTATGCTGAGCCACCCACCTCACTGTACCTGACCACCTTCCAGGTTCCAAGTGCCTCCTTGGGGGAACCTCATGTCTGGCCAACCCCCTTCCTGGAGCACACCCG
>NW_017729022.1:122512873-122514213 GCF_001723915.1 Gavialis gangeticus | reverse complement strand
AAAGAGATAGGGTAAGGTGTGTACCCTCTTCAGGGCCCAAATTGTCAGAGAGCAGAGTTTTTGGGGAGAAACAGAGGTGACCTTCTGCCACAGACCCTATGACTCAAGAAAGCCTTGTTAAAGGAAGGTGCCCACCTAGAGCCAGACCTTTAACTGGTGTAAATCAACATAGTTGCATTTAAAAATAGACATACACCAGCGCATTCCAGCTCTGTTGGCATCACACTTGTGCAATGCAAAACAAACCACCTGCACAGTGAAATGCTTAGTTTTGAGTTTGTGTTTGTGAATGCAACCACATGATGGACTTGCACACATCTGTGAAAACTGGCCTTAGAAAACCTTACCTATCCTGTTAGCATGGGTAATGGTTCCAAGAACCACCCTCCTTTCATAAATGTGACTGTTGCAGTTCATCATAGTTGCATAAAGAAGCCTTTTGTTCCTTTTAATATGTAGTCACATGGGAAGAGGTAGAAGAAGTAGATTCAGTCAGGGTGCCAGTTTTGCAGGCAGCTAAGAAGAGCAGAACAGCCTGAGTTTCAGGCAGAGTCTCAGCTACAGAAAAGCTCCAAATCAATAATGTAACATGGGGTGTATGAGTGGGCACGTGCTCCAGGTGCCACCTAAAGGGAGGGGCACCAGAAGAACAGGGAAGGAGGTGCCTCACCCTGCCTGCCTCATTCTGCCTGTATGTTGTGACTGCAGGAAACAGCTGGTGTAGGCAGTGGTTTTCAGAGAGTACAAGGTGTCCTGGGAACCACAGTATAGTAGAGTGGCAGTGTAGTTCACTGCTGCTGGGGGAAGACACTGCCGGCACTATTTGCTACCAAAATCATTATTTTTTTGCCCCTTGGACATGGGCTTCAGCAGCAAAAAAGCAGAATAAATGTTTCCCTCCAGCAGCTGCAAACCTTACTGCCACTCTATAGAAAACTACAGTTCCCAGAATATCTTATACTCCATGACACTGCCCAGCTACTGCTGGCTGCTCTTCCTGTGCCCTGCAAACCAGAAGGTACCAGGGGAGGAAGGGAGTGGAGAAGGGTGAAAGAGCACTGCCCCAGGTGCACTTCCTTTATGCTATGCCTCTGTCAGAGCTGGCCTTAAGGAAAATGGCACTCTGGGTAAACTTGTATTTTGGCACCTCCCCTCCACAAGTCAGTGGTGCAGCTGCAGGCAGAGGCAGGTGGGTAGAGGTACAGGGTGCAGCCCAGCAGAGAAATGGAGTGGCAGGGCTGGCCTCTCCCCACAGCCATGGGGCCCCCTGCAGCCGTGAACACTCTGGCGCCAGCCCCCCTCACTCCCCTGCCACCGCTGGTTTCTGTGTGCATTCCCCC
>NW_017729022.1:122508064-122512731 GCF_001723915.1 Gavialis gangeticus | reverse complement strand
CCCCCCCCCCCGCCAACAGCTTCTGTGCATCAGGGGCCCCAAAAAGTATAACTTGCAGGGGGCCCCAAAAAACTGGGCTGGCCCTACAGAGTGGCATAGTGCACCAGGCAGGCATTCAGGCACCGCTGCTGCTGTGCAGGAGTAAGGCAGGTGGACTGGAGCAGGTGCCACCCCACCTGCATGTGTCTGGCCTGGCTCCTCCTGAGTAGTAGCTGGAGGTGGGCAGGCTGGGCCGAGCACCACCCCTGCCTAGGGCAGGCATCATCTGAGGCAGGACAGGGTGGGGGGAGATCGTTGCTGTCAGTGCAGGCTGCTCACGGGTATGTGCATGTGTTTGGCAGCCCCCTGCCTATGGTACCCTGGGAGATTGCCCACGTCACCCACCCCTAAGGTTGGCTCTGGCCTCTACTCCAGGTCACAGATCAAGATGTAGTCCAACTTGGTTTCCATGTCAACCACAGAACTTCCAAGAGCTTGACTCTACCTATGCTATAACTATGGCCCACGTCATGTTAAGAGCTGATCATCTCACAGTCTTCCGTGCTTCATTACAAAACCCCAGTGAGGCCTGAAAGCTTTATCTTCGCTAACATATAGATGAGTTGCTGAGGCACAGAGGATGAAACCCAGTTCCTCAAGAGTTTGTTGAGGTTGGACTATACCATTTCCATACTGAGCCTGGGAGCACTGCTAAAGAGCACAGCCCTTTGGCTCAGATCCTCAGAGGTACTGAAGTGTTTGACTCACTTTGAAATCAATGCAAGATAAATGCCTAAAGACATGTGTAGGCCTGGACCATTAATATCTGATCCAGGGCCTCAACAATATTAAGGCACTTAACTTCTATTTAACCATCTAACTCCATTTGCTTTCAATGGAGAGTTAGAGACCTAGATAGGGGTTAAGGCTCTTTATATGTTTGTGGATCTAGGCCAATACTTTTACTCCTCAATTGCCCCTGCAGAAGACAAGAGTTATGAAAAACTTTACATAAAGGAAGCATTACAGTACAGCACAGTTATCTATGGGCACATCCAGACCAGAGCAGTCCTGTGGTATGTGGCACTGAAAACATGTTTTTTGCCACCAAATCCGCATTTCTTTTGTTCTGTAAACATGGGCTTTGGCAGAAAAAAACTGGGATGAAAGTTTCTCCACAGCAGCAGCAAACTCCATTGTCAGTCTAGAGAACTATGATTCCCTGAATTCTTTGCCCAACTCTCTACTCTCTTCCTGCACTGGAGGGTAGAGGGGTGGCCAGGGCACATTTTTTTGCCTCTACATCTCTGCTTTCAATGCCTGACTTCTTGCTACTTTCCTGTCCCCGTTTACATGTCCCCAAGTCTCCAGCCCTTCCCAGAATCGAATTCTGGCTTTCCTTCACCCCCAATAGAGTGGCTTTCAAGCCCAGACTCTTTCTCCAAGTTCCACATCCTCAGAAAAAGCTAACTCCCCCCTCCCCAAAGTCTAAATGGTCAATTTGAAGACATTTCTGATAGAAACATCATTCTGTTAAAACCTGTTTCAAGTCTAACAGTCCATGAGATACGATTAAGTAAAATTTGAGAGATTTGAAAATTTTATTTTCTTGGTGGTTTATTCTATTTATCTTCCTCTAGCTAAGAAGTGGCTTGTTATTTCTTCATTTTCTTTATTGTTAAAGAAATATTGAAGTGGGAAGTCTTCCATTGAATTGAAAAAATTCACACGCTCATTAATGATGACAATTATTTTTACAGCTGAATCAATTAACACTGACATCAAAATTAATTTAACTGGTTAAGACCATTGTTCTCTAGTTAAAGTGATGCCTCATGTTTTTGCCTGAGGTTGGCCAATTAAATGAAAGGCACTATACTCCTGTCAGGAATTCTCAGGGCAGACAATGATCAGAAGGAGAACTAGACAAGTTCGATGTTCCTGGCCTCCCTGCTTTGTTTCCCAATATATTCTATTTACATCTTATTGCAAAAATGATGGAGAAGGTAGAGTAGGAAAGCAAGGGGAGATGAGAAAACTGAATGTAAGAACACCTGGCGACAGCCTACACTGCTATGTGGCTGCCATTTTAGTCAATTTATTAGAGAATGAACCAAGAACCTCTTGAATCAGAATTGCTCATTACAACTTCAGCGAAAGACTGAGGGAGGTCTGTTAGACTAAAAACTGTATTCAACTTGCATCTTCTGTATACTCACAATGGAGACTGACACACAACGCACAGTGTCCTGTGGCTTATACAGTACCTCTTCAGACAGGTAGTAAGGGGAATCTTTCATAGGCCCTTGAAGTCAAAGGTAACATTTTTCCTTTGATTTCAAGGAGTTCAGGATATATCTGATTTAATAGTAAAAGTAATTAAAGTTCTATTCTGAGACAGATATAATGTCTCATCTCATGCTGCTCAAGCAGACAGAGAGGTGGAGGCAAAGCAGATGAATGGGTTAGTATGAACAGCACTTCATACACTTCAAGGACAGGAGAAACAATGAAGTATTCTTGGAGAAATTATGAAAAAAACACGCAAAAATAACAAGGCTACCATTATGACAGAGAATGCCAAACAGCTTGGAATACAATTCCAGTCTTTGGAGAGCAGAACTTCCTGCTGTTTCCAGATAGTTCATTGGCGCCGCTCTATCCCATAGAGAAAAACCATCCTTGTTTCCCTTATGGTTTTTTTTGTTTTGTTTTATTTTTGCTGTCTGATCTGAGCTGTCAGTGAGGCAGGGATCATTCAGTTGTGCTAAATAATCTGATGCAGTCTTCACAACATGATGTGACACGAGGAATATTTTCAAAATAAGCCATTTGCTTTCACTACGGGCCTCCTGAGAATCAAGTAATTTATCTACACAATGGAGAATAGTTATGACAAAGGTTTTTGGTAACGGTTCTCCTTGGAGAATATATTGCTCTAATGTAACAAAAACAAACTTTAAAAGGCTAAAGGAAATGTGAAAGCAACTTGGGAAAGGAGAGAGTTGTCTAAGGGTGGTCAAAGGAAAATTTTTAGACATTCAAATTACTAACAGGGACTACTTTGTAATAACCTCATTGGAAATAAAGCTCATTAGAATATTTTTGCCAGAACATTTTTATGGGAAATAGCTGGCTCATGGCTGTGCATTTTTTTTGCCTGAATTTTTGATTCAGCTGAAAAAATTCTGTATACTAATCTGTAAACATCTGGAGAGCAAATTTTAGCTGTGAAGGAAGAAAGAGGATTTTAAACTGTATATATACCTTGGATATGCTTTGCCAGTGTATTACATGTACTCTCTAAGTCCCTAGCAGTCCAAATCCCCATATAGTTTACTATTTAAATCATAAGTGAATATTTTGTGACTCCAAAGCCCAGGCTTCTGTCCCTTGATCTAGATAACAAATCCTATTAGCTTGGAGAAGGAGGAAGCAGCTTTCACTTACAGATCAGACCCAGTGAATCCCAGTGTAACATATGATGCTGATGATAAATAATGAAGCACACTGTTGTACTTCTTTACCACCACAAGGTAGCAGTGTTTCCTAATATTTGTGTGGTATGTTACTATTTTAGGGCATGTCATCTGACTCATTTGAAGCAGAAACAGTCCAGTGAAATCAGAGTAGGATGCTCTGTTTTCAAACTGGTGCCATGAGAATAACCAAGATGTTGTAAATAGCTGTTTTCAACAGTTTATTTCCACTCAAGGACTTATGAGAAGGTGTTTAGGGTTGTTGCGTAGCATAATACACCTTCGTCTGGGCAAATCTAACTTCACAGTCAGAGCCGAATACCCCAGTAGCCTACTAAAGAACCCACAAAGCTCTACCTATGGATCTTCACTGGCTCCCATTACCACAGCCTCTGAGGCCTGTGCAAGCTTTAGAGTTTCTTTAACTAAGTGGGCTATTTTACTCACTTTATTGACAGGGAAATGCTACAGTGCCCAAGGGCACCACTACCCTGAGAAACAGCAGTGAGGTAAGGCTCATCATCATCTCATACTTCCACTGCAACTGCATCCACACTGCAACTGCCTCTACTCAAGTCCACAAGCTCTGCTCAACTTCCAGGTATGGGATTAAATCCACAGTTAACCAAGAAGGCTAATGTTAAGCCAGAGGGGTCTCCCAAATACCAGACTGTGCCCTAATCCCTTGAATAGACCTTCATGTCAGCCTGTGCCTGAATTAGGTACTTTAGAGAAGTGTAAGGGGTTTTGTATCTTCTCCATGTTACCAAGAGTGTGGTTCTGCTTTGACAAATGACAACAAAGAAACAACACTTTTTTAACCCACAGCTCTGCGCTAGGAGTTTGCTCAGCTCTGTAGCTGCTTCCTTGAATGACAGAAGTCATCATTCACATCGTACTAAATTACCCCTGCAGAAACCAACACAGCCTGGAGAAAACAAGCTGGATCCTATTGCTTCTGGTGTGCTTTCAACCACATGGTTTGCTAAAGCACGGCTTTATGAGCACTTATGGTGCACTGGAGAGGTGCCGGAGGACTGGAAGAGGGCCAATGTGGTTCCAATCTTCAAAAAAGGGAGGAAGGAGGACCTGGGAAACTATAGGCCAGTTAGTCTTACCTCGATCCTAGGCAAGCTGTTTGAGAAAATAATTCTGGCATACATCCAGGAGGGGCCAGCAGGGGACTGCATGCTTAGGGGCAATCAGCAC
>NW_017729022.1:122496156-122507896 GCF_001723915.1 Gavialis gangeticus | reverse complement strand
CTACGGGACCTGAACCTGTTCAGCCTCCACAAGAGAAGGCTGAGGGGGGATCTTGTGGCCTGTTACAAACTGGTCAGGGGGGATCAGAAGGCATTGGGGGAGTCACTGTTCCCCCGAGCACTCCCAGGAGTGACTAGAAATAACAGTCACAAGCTGGCAGAGGGTAGATTTAGGTTAGACATCAGGAGGCGCTATTTCACGGTCAGGGCGGCTAGGGTCTGGAACCAACTTCCAAGGGAGGTGATGCAGGCTCCTACCCTGGGGGTTTTTAAGAAGAGGTTAGATGAACACCTTGCTGGGGTTGTATGACCCCAGTACTCTTTCCTGCCATGGCAGGGGGTCGGACTAGATGATCTTCTCAGGTCCCTTCCGACCCTAGAAACTATGAAACTATGAAACTAAGTTCCAGTCAGTTAGCCCTCTGCCTGAGGGTGGATAGAGTCCTTGGGGCCATTTTATCCTATTGGACTTGTATGGCTTCATGATAACATGCAAGAAGGAAAAGGCTGAGTCAGAAGCCAGACTGCACTGTAGTGTTGGCAGGAAGAATAAAAATCTTTTAGTTCCAAACAGTGTGTTTGCTTTCAGTTCTTTGACATGATAAACACAGAATTTCATAGCACCATTTAAAAAGTGTCCTTTCAGGCCAGAACTGTATTAAAAGGTCCATAGCCAAAAACCCTGTTGCAAATTGGCGTAGCATAGCCATTAGGAGCCAAGTTAGGTCAATTCTGAATCCTTTCTACCATCTCACTGCTAGTGCCTCTGCTTTCTGACTTACAAAAGTCTGACATTTTTGCTTCTAATCTTGCATTAAAGGTTCCCATTCCACTGAGATGAAGTTGCACAGAACTCCAGTTACCTGAAGTACACTGGAGGGCTACCAGGATCAAGTCCTAATCCATGCTTCCAAGGGGCCCATCCTGTTAATTCAAGCCAGAGGCTTAAAACAATAAGCCATCCTCATGGCAATTAGAGGCTTCCCTGACTGATATCCCTTCAAATTCTCTATCTCAACTTTTGCCCCAAGGATTCATTATAATGTGTATGAACCAAGTCTGCTGATCAAATAAGTATTGATTCAGCTTGAGAAAACAAGTCTCAGAGATTGGAATTTGACCTTAGACCTTTCTCTCCTCTCTGCTGTGACACACAAGTACTCAGTTTTACACACTAAGAAGCTGTTTCACTGGTGAGTGCTCTGGCTCTAGCTGTTGCTGTCTGTCCCATGCCAGGTCCATGCTTGAACAAAGGAACTGTCCTTGGCTGTCCATGTGGTACCTCCTAAGATCACTGAGCTGACTGAAAAATGAGTGGACTTCATGGATATATTCCTGCTTATGCTAGAGCAGAGTCTGGCCCCTGAAGTCTGGATCACTGGTGACTTACACGCTGTCATAAGTAAGTTTCAAGGAGCTGGATTCTGGATTCCTTTTCACATAGCCAATCCTTATCTGTGTTGTCTTCTTAACCATAGTCCTTTTGCAGTTTTTCTAACCCAGGACAGCTTGAAGTAAGTAAACCCATATTTGGAGCCAGATCCCCAACAGGTGGTAAATCAGCATAATTTAAACAAGTCCAGCTCTTTAGTTAAAAATATTCCTTCATTTGGACTGTCTCCATTACTCCCTTTAAAAACAGTTCCAAACAGGACAAAACCTACTGCAGTGTATTCTTGGTTTAATTATATTATGCCCTTTGCTATTTTTTTTAAGTGTAATCCTCTAGTATAGACATTTTATATGAATTTTTTAGAACTGGAAAGGGTGTGTGCTGAATTCATATTATCTGACTGGAAACCGCTTTATGGGATTAGTTTATAAAAGTAATTGAAGTGTATCTTTTTTAAGACTAAGCAAGCCCATCACATGTGGAAAGAAATAAGATCCATTCCTAAGCCAGATATGCAAGGAATAAAGATCACTTCTGCCACTGAACCTAAGACCTGGTGAAATAGTTTCTGTGAATATTTTATTCATTGAAAAAAATGGGGTTTTGGCAAACCCTAAACTATTTGTGAATTCAGGTAAAATTTGTCAAAAAGGTTGGGCTGAAAAAAATGTTAGAAGGTGACACTTGCCCATTTTACCCAAAAGCTGGGTGGCTAGGGTTTTCAAACTGGATGACTTGTCTCTACTTTCTCCTCTCACTTCCTGACCAGCCGGTACTAGAAATATTTCTCTCTCTCTCTCTCTCCCTCTCTCTCTTATGCACTCAATCACTCACTCTTTGCCTCAACGTATTTGGCCTAAAACCTTTTTTGCCTCAATTTATTTGACACCCCCACCTAGTTTCATACAGTTATCTCTTGATAAGGCCAAGGTGAAATGCTAATTTCCCTACTCTGGGTAAGAAATTATACCCCCCCAAATTTTATGATTACTGGGGTTGATATCATGTTAAGGGAAATCACTGTTAAACAGCTGCCATCAGGTAGCAAATCTGCACTACATTTTGATTTCTTGAGTGCTAAGGCAGAAGAAAAACCAAAGGGGGATTTGACAGCAGTCATCGAATACCAAAAAAGGATTGTTATAAAGAGAATGGCAATAAATCATTCTCTAAATCTACTGGAGGAGAAGTGATAGGCTCCAGAGGAAATTCAGGTTGGATATTTGGAACAGTTTTCCAGTAATGAGGATGGTTAAGCACAGGATTAAATTACCTGGAGAGGTTGTGGAACTTCTGCGACTGGAGAGCTTCAAGTGCATATTAGACAAACATGTGAATTAAATGGTTAAATAGGGCTGATCCTGCCTAGAGCAGGATGTTGGACAAAATGATCTCCTGAGGTCCCTTCCAGCTCTATTTTGAATGAGTCTATGAAATCTGCATATGTCATTATAACTGATCCTTTCCATGATATAGGGCTGGATCTCCACAGAAGTTCATGAACCTGTGCTTACTTACGCCATCTAAAGAAAAGGCCTTTGGTCTCTGAAAAGATAACCAGAAGATGTACATCTGGGTTCCAGAAGTACTAGAAGCACTTGTGGAGAAGTTCCCCTGGGAATCCAACTGCAATTAAGTTACACCACATCCTAATTGCCTAGTGTACTTTCTCACCAGAAGTATACAATGACTGATCAGGATATTCTCCAGTGCCCTCTACGGTGCTTTGTGCCTGTCTTGAACCATAAGTAAACCTAGTTCAAATGCCTAAGTAACATAGGCTTAGTGTACCTTTGTAGAGACAGCCAGAGCACCTCAGAGCTTTGGTTCGATGAACAGTCAAATACTGCTACATTGATTATACTCAGGGTCATATTTTCAAAGTAAATTTACTCTGCTTAGAAGCAGCACCCTCATGTTGCTATGGGCTGCCTTCCTGACTGGAAACAGTGCAGCCATGTCTACATGGTGCTGGAGGTGGGCTAATTCACTTAGGAGAGAGCTAATTGGCCCTGTTACTAATTATCCCACCCAAACTTCCATGCAAATCAAGCTACACTGCTTCCAGTATAGGAGGAAGCCCACCCAGAACAGCATGGCATACTTGAGGAGGCAGTAAGTTTCCCATGTAGTTTAGTTCAAAGGTGTAACTGGGCAGCTCTGCACCCTGAGAGATGGTGGCACATGGGCCAGCAGCTACAGTGGGCTGCCAGTAGCAATGGCTAGACCAACAGCATGGCAGCTGCTATGTTTGTACCCCTTCCCCCTCCGCCCAATAAATTGATGCCTGGGGCTGGTGCCCTGGATGTCCCCCTTAGTTATACTACTGGTTTAATGTAAAAGAAAGCTAAATCTCTGGAGAACAAATGCAAAGAGCATCTCCAGCCCCTTGGCTAGTTTTTATGCCCCAGTGTGTCCCACACAGAGAAATGCTGCTTTACAAACAGCCACAAAGGGGATTAAAGGCTCATCTCTATTTGGAAATAAACCAGAATTCTAAGCCTGTCCATATGGGGATTTATGCCTATCAAATAATTCTGGACTAATTATGTCTGTAGAGCTATTCCAGGAAATGTCCAGGCTTTAAGAAGCCTTTGTACCAACCTTTGTAGGTTGTTCAAATAAAATTCCTTCCCAATCAGTGAGCGGACAAAAGATTTCCCTTGACACTTTCATAAAGTAATAAATTAATCTGAAGTCTCCACCCTAGAGCTGCTCTCCAGAACTGAGTCCAGCTGGGAACACATTGCAAGGATCAATTAATATTCTGTTATATAGGCTGGTGACATTTTACAGCAAGGATGAATAGTAAATACCCTCCCCCACTCCAGCCTTTAATTCACTCCTTAACATTTAATGTATCAGCTATAAACAAATTTATAATTTTTCTGATATTAGCTAGCAACATGAGTCCCAGTGGCTATCTCATAACAAAGTTAAGGACAAGTAGAAGTTTGTTTAAATTTCAGAGGAATCATTTGCAAATGGAAATAACATTAATTAAGTAGGATAACAAGGGTACCAGAACATACCATGACCTCTCTGGCCAGCAGAATAAAATTAAAGTCAGTGTTTCAAGAGAGTTTTCAATTTCATTTAACTATCCAAGTTCAACTGAGTACCTACATTTGTAGATCTACATTGTATAAAGCTGATGGGTGAATAGTTCAGCAAGACTGCTGGTATGAATAATTGCTCATCTGTGCAAGGACTGCACAGACTGGTCCCTACCAAGGTTGGCAACTCTTGAAATTACTCAGGAGAAACCCCCGTAATAGTGGCCCAGGAGTAAAGCTGAGAGTGATGCTGGTTTCATGTTGCCAAATCAGGTCTAATGTTAGAGTTAGGATATTTGAAAGTATCTTGTGTTAGCTCCCAGTAGGCTTCCCTGCCTGTTCCCATAATGGGTGTAAGATAATGCAGCTGGCTTTCTGCAGCAACCCACGCACTATTGTAGGATTCCTGTCTTTTTCTGGTGGTCCCAACTCCTGGGAAAGTAAAGGTAGGATTTCTCCTAGGACATTTTGGGTGTAGTTAGAATGTGCTGATTGAATAAATCATGTTCTGCCTCTGGAAACAAAAGGATGGACAGGTCCTCTCTGTTCATTTGTGCCCCCTTTATCTGCCTTGTTCATTGCAAGTGTAGGGCTCAAGATATTACACACTTAACTCCTATTTAGGACCCTAGCTCCCATTGAACTGAAATCTGTGAACGTGCGTCTACATGTTCATTAATGCAATTTAGATAATGTGCATTAAATCTAGTACCCATGAATGATGCATGCCCCGGAAGGGCTGGGGAGGTGGGGCACGGCAACCACCCACAGGTGGTAGTGGTGGTGGCGGCAGCAGGGGCATGGCAGTGGCAGCAGGAGGGGTAGCTAGCGCTGACCAGCAGTCGGCGACCACCCGCAGATGCCGCAAGCAGTGTCGACAATGGCCAGGAGCGCATGGCAACTTCCCACAGGCGTCACCAGCAGTGATGGTGTTGGTGGGGGGTGGAAAATGGTGACCACCCATAGGCACCACCGGTGGCATCAGCAGCACTTCTCTCAGGGGGTGCACTGCCAATCTCAGGGGCTGCACATGCACCCATGTGCACCCCCTACGCATCGCCAATGCTAGTACCTCTATTGTAAGTGCATTAGCCTATTTTAATGTGCACTAGTTAAGGAGCACATTTTTTGTGATGCTTTAATGCATATTAAAATAGGCTAATGAGCATTAAAGTGTATGTATAGATGCACCCAATGGGCAATATTGAAATAGGACTTGGCCTCTTAAATACTTTTGAGGCTCTGGACCTGAGGTCTGAGACAGATGCTGTCTCTTACTATCTGGCTGTGCAGTGTGTAGCTTCTGATTCCTGTTGCTGCCTCTAGGTGCTAGTGTTTATCCAGAATTACTACTAATAGTAATTATTGTTATTAATATTATCATTGTTATTATGCAGAAGCTCTGTTGGAGTTGGTGACAAATGGGCTAAGTTCTCTCCTGCTGAAAATGGATGCGTCTCCACTGGAATCAAGTTGAAATTGCTGGAATATGATACCATTATCATTATACCAGATGATATTTTCCAGCCAGAGATCTGGTTCAATAATGCAAATAAGACTGAAAGCATCAGTTTCACAGTTTGAAAACAGTGGAAATCAGAATGTAAGGTCTATCATATTACATTAAGAGCTGGTTTAGCCAGCTTCATTTCCCAGTCTCTGGGCACATCTTGAGTGATTTGACTGCAGATTGTGTCTCAAGTTTAGAAGAAATTAACTACACAGGAATAAAAAGTAACACACTAGGAAATATCCAGTGACACCCAATTCATATTAGAAAGGTTGCTAAGCTATGGGGCTACAGTCCATAAGAAACTAAAACATACCATACAAATACTGTAAAGGAAATAGGAAAAAGTCTGGCATAAGTATCAGAAAAGACACTGGTTGGGCAGAGACTGGGAGGTGACTTGCTAAATAGTAATATAAAGAAAGATTCCAAGGTTTTACCAGGAAGTTCTGAATCAGCCATCTAGTCTGACTGTACTTAAAAAGCAAGTATTCAGCTATTTCAGGAGGTGCTGTGAGGGACATTAAAGGAAGCACTGCTTGATTGAGGAAATCCTAAATTGTTTTAGCCAAGGAGGGTCATTATCTTACTAAGTTGCTGAGTTTTTAAAATGATATTCCTCCAGACACAGACAAAGGCAGACAGCAGGTATGGGGAGATGATTATATTTTTACACAATGTCATGACTAGAGATTAACATATGGGCTTCAAATTCAGAGGAAACTTGACTCCTGAAAGTCAAGAAAAGGCCATAAAACAGGAAGCAAGGAGCCATGCAGTCACCCAGACTGAAAAGATAATTTTGTATGAATCATGAACATTCCTGTAATTTTGATATTTTATGGCTCTGTGGTTTTGGAAAGGTCTAGGTTCCCTTCTAGTGGTCTGTGGGCAAGCCTTTGGTTTTTTGGTTGCCCCATTTATACATTGGTAAAATGGGGATATCTTCTCCCACTCTTCACTCTGACATACATTTTGACTCTAAGCTCTGGGGACAGTGGCTGTCTCTTACTATATGTTTGTACAGTGCATAAGAAAAATGGTTCCCAAAGCTCAGCTGGAGCTTCACTATATGCTACTTTAATAATCGTAATGTGAAAGTCTGGCATAATGCTATAAAAATAGCATATCTAGACTAATAAGTAATGCTGGATTGTGGGAGGTGAGTATTTTAAGCAAAATATGGTAAGGCACAGTGTGAAACCGCTTAGATCATTTAATTCCCTGGTACATTAGAGAGGAAATTAAATTAAATGCAGATAATACAAGAGTACATTTTCTTGAAGAACTGTGTAAGAAGCAGTCTTCAGTGGGAAGGATAACAGAAAGCACTTGGGAGCTCTTACAGAAAAAAATGCATGCTCAACTGGAGTGCCAGTGAACAAGGAGAAAGGGGTTTTCAGTGGCGCTGCTAGGAACAGACAAGAGACATCAAGTCAATGAGGTTGGAATAAAGAACACAGCTGAGAGAATAAATAAGGTGTAGGAAAGATTGACAGCTAAGGACACATTTTACAACAATGCCTAAGTGATTTAGGAGCTTGTCTCACATTCCCAAAATGGTGTAAGTCATGTCTGTGCAGTTCCCATGGTGTTCCCAAGTGCACTGTCAAGAAACATTTACCCATGTCTACCTCGCACATGCTGAACCTGGAAATGAATCAGTAAACCCATCCAAATGGTTCCCTCCCCAATCCTCTGCTGCAATCCTCAAGTGCTCTGGAGACACAGAAATAGGGAGTACAGCAGAAGCACTGTCAGGGTAGCTTACACCCCACTTAAGGATTTAGTTTAAAATTCCTCTACACATCTATACTTCTGCTAGTGGTTACAAGCAAAACTGCCTGAGTCTTAATACCACTCATCTGCCTGGTATCTAAGCCCTGCCCAACCTAATAGGTGTTCTCATAGCAAGTCTACCAATATAATGCCCAGACAAGGACAAAAAGGATGGATGCAGGCCCAACAACCCAGGGCTGGAGATATTCACTAGGGCAGGGGGGTAGTCATTTTCAAATCTCTACCTTCCCTGATTTCAAGCACGGATTTAAACGCCGGACTCCCACACCCCAAAAGATCGAGGCAGTGAGTGAATTCAGTTACCTGTGATCAGACGTGCCAAACCAAGGCCACGATGCTGAAAAAAGTGAAGGACAAATAGGAATGTGTCATTTAGCCACAGCCACCCTTATGAAAGTTTGGGGGAAAGCATTTTTTTCTTGAAATATTCCACTGGTGAAGAGCTTTATTTTTTTCACTGCAGCTTATGGAGATGAACTGGAAAATTAATGCCAATGAAGCCCTTGAAGTGTGGAGCTGATGATGTTTTGTGCCTATCTGCTGGATGGAAAAGACAAATGCTTAGGTTAGGATTATTGTTAGAGATGCTTAGACTTTGTTGTTGGAAAATCACAGGCTAACTTGCTTTCCCATCCCGTATTCTTCATGACCCACATACCTCTCCTCTACTTCATCTTACTCCTTCAGTGTATACCACGTTACCTGTGACCCTCACATCTTGCCTCCCCCCCATGTTATCCACACACCAATAAGCTTGAGAGAGTATTTGTGGCGGGACATGACAGTGGAAGACAACTGGTGAGGGGATGGGTAAATGCTGTACTGCAGATAACTGGGAGGCCATCTGATGAATGCTTAAAGCTAGTGCAAGTGAGAGTGCTTTAGTATATTCTGTGATATCACCAATATTCAGCCATGAGTAAATGGAACTATATTTTTATTCTGCTACTTCTAGCAACTTCCCACTCAAATTACTTGCTTCAGTGCATCCCAGTTTTAGGTGCCCAGCTCTTTCCACGCATTGTGTGAGGAGCCTGGGTATCTAACTCAGAGCTGAAGATTTCAATAGCTAGGAAACTGCTGAAATTTTGGTCTTAAAACACTTCAGTCCCATTATGAATTTAGCCTTGAATGCCAAAGTCACTTTTCCCTCAGAAAAGGCTGCTTTATCAAAAACAAACATTTCTTAAATTGGAATTTTATTGATTGATGATATTTTGTGGGGGAGAGGGAGAGGGAGAGAGGAAAAAAATGAAGCTACTGGAAAGTTAAAAGTTTTTATGTTAAAATGACATTCGGTTTCTTCTATACTTTATTAACATGTATAATAAACAATAACTTGATATCAGAACTTTAAAAAAATTATTGAAACAAAAGATTTTTTATGGGTTTTGTTCATAGGATATTGCAAAATTATTTGGTTTAGATTCAGTTTTGAATGAATGAAAAGTTTGAGAGCACAGAATGTTCCACTGAACAGATATCTTGGTTCCTGAACAGCTCCATTCAGGATTCCAACAATATTTCCATGAAATAGTTTTAATTAAATGCTTTCATGCAGGTTTCAAGGAAAATCATGTAACTTTTCACCAAAAAAAAAAAAAAAATGAAAAAACATGTAATGGTAACTCGTCTTTTCTTATTTTAACTTAAAATTTTTCATTTGGGCTTGGCTTGCAGAAGATCAAATGAAGTAAAATCTTCTGATGTTTGCCACTGAAGAATCAAACATTTGTGTTTCCATGGGCTCCTTAAACTTAAAAAAAATTCATTTTTCTAAAGAAAATTAGTTTGGTCAAACATGCTAGCCATCTGTCCTGCTGATACACAACAATGCATTTGGTCAAGGGGGACACACAGAGTGGATGCAGTGGCATGGATGCGCCCCCCTTTTTTAAGTCCTCAAATCAGGTAAAAATCCTTTCCCCGCCCCACATCTCCAACACCCCTGGTCTCAGCACCCGCTCCTTTCCCCTCTGTCCTTAGAACCATGTCTGATTCCTTCCCATTCTCCCCTTCCCCTGCCCACTGTTGCTCCTGTCACCAGCTAATGCAGGGGTGGCTCCAGAGCCGTTCCTGCCCCACTCCAGCAGGGCTCATCAGGGGACAGTAGCAGTAGCAGCAGGGAGGTTCACCCTCCCTGTGCTTGCTCCTGGGCTGGCAGGGAACACCCAGAAGGACCGATCAGGGTGTTGGAACCCACCCACTGCTGCCACTGCGGTGCCCGGCCAGAGCAGGGCAGAATCCACCCATGCATTTGCTTCTTGTATCCTTTCAGAATATGTAACTTCCTCACTACAAACACACTCGCTAGAAGTCCAGATGCCTGTTAGCCAGCTTGGTGGAGTACAGAGGGTGTTGGATGGTAATCATTTTCATTTACTGCAGAGTTCAGCTGCAGCTGAGTCAATGATAAGCAGGAGACTGTTGGTATATGATACATACATTTCATTACTAATTTCCAAAACCATCTGGACTTCCATGGTGTGTCATTTTTAACAATCTTAATGTGAGCTATTTATTAAACAGGATACTGGTAGATATCAGCTTTGCTTTATTGTAATATTTGAGTTCACATCTTTGCCAAAACTATATGCTGTAAAACAATTTAGGCAAAAGGTAACACACAGCAGGTCTGCCACTATTTATTAATGATCTAGACAAATTCTTGAAAGTAGGACTGGGTATCTGATGGTAGATGGATGGCTTGGAAGAATGTTCAGAAAAGACAATGAGTGAGTTGTCTGATGATGTATCCAGGAAAAGGCAATAATTTAGAACTACAAGTTTGACATTAATGTGGGATTGCCATATTGTTCACATTACAAAACATTCTCAGCATTTTTTCTCTTTAGTCATTGGTCCAAAAAGAAAGAAAAAAATGCTGGAAAAATGTATTAGCACTGGAACCATTTATGCCAGTCTGCTAACACATTTCTAACCCCAAATAAACCAGAGAAATAGGACCTTATGATCATATCCTTCTGATCCCAATTTTTCTTGCTACCCACAACAGTGACATGGTTTTAATGGTTCATAGCACATAAGCTGCTAGTATTACAGATTAACATTGAATGTTTGGAAGATGAATGACAAAACTTCAGAATCAGAAGTGATAACAATGAGGGGATTTTGAATTTAGTTCATTAATTTCTTCTACATGTATTTATGAGGGTTCAGACTTCACCCCCAAAACATCCACAACCAAACCCAACTATAAATCAAAATACTGAGATGTTTTTGTTTTGCCCACTTGAAGCTTTGCATAGAGGTATCACAGCAGGCATGTTTGGCAATATTGATATGTAGATACAGACAGGGTAATCATACAGAGCTTAAATACACAACATATTTACATCAGTATAATCAGCCTTTACACAGGTATAAAACAGGAGCAGAAACACAACATGCAGCCTTTCATTGGTGTAATATATTTGAACCAAGTATAGAATTACCCTGGAAGAAGTCAAATATAAAACCACATCAGTTAAACTATATCAGCATAAAGTGATGTTTGTCCACAGCCTATCCCTAGCTAACCATTTGCTTAAGGCAAACAGGTTATGTTATCTGCTTCCATGCTATTTTCCAGCAAAACACAGTGATAGCAGCTGACTGTGTGCAGCTACTCCAGAATAGCTGCTTGTCTGTCTTTTCTGGATCGTGGTATTATTTACCTTGTTGCATAGGCAACAGGTATGGGGGGCACGTACCTCCCCTGAGATTGGCTACTGCTGAAGCCACTGTCAGTGGCTGTGGGTGGTCCCTGCTTGCCACCCACCGCTCACCACATTCCTTTCTCCCACAGCCAACACCACCACCAGCGGCTGTGGGCAGTCCTCGCTTGCCGCTCACCGCCAACAACACCACGGGCAGTGGCTACGGGCAGTCCCCGCTCACTGACATGGTGTCCCCCAGTCGTGGGAGGCACCAGTCATTCATGCCTTGTTGTACAGAATTATGTAAATGATACTTATGTAAA
>NW_017729022.1:122486223-122491156 GCF_001723915.1 Gavialis gangeticus | reverse complement strand
AGTCATTCATGCCTTGTTGTACAGAATTATGTAAATGATACTCATGTAAAAGTCCTGTGCATCAAGGTTTAGAATTACATGTTTATAATAAACTGAGCATGTAATATTACTGTCAGTCCCTAGGTGGCACTCAGTTACACCAAAGGTGTTAGAGTCTTGCTGGTCTGAGCAAACTCAGAAACTTAGCTGATTTTTTAAATGAAATGAAATCTTCATAATTTCCCAAAGAGGAAGAAACTTTGACCACCTGAAACCTGAGATACTGCTCCTGCCTTTGTGCAAGGTAATTTGCATCATCATAGAGCCTCACAAGACAGCTGAGAGATACCTTACCAGCCACCTTACCAGCTAAGAACAGCCTGCCTAGAGGAGTATTCCATCTATTGACTCCTCTGTGAAATCCTATGAAATATGAAACTTCATTTCTACCCAGGAGAACTCTTGCAATCTTTTCTCTGATGCCTGATGAAGGGTGTTTGTGTCCAAAAGCTTGCAATTAATTCTTTTTTCCTTTTTTTTGCAAAAATCTTGGTCTAATTAAATATATCACCTCTACCATGAGCCCTGACTCACAAACTCATCATTTTGCAGATACTTCACTCTGTAGACTGGATGCTGTTTCAACAAGCTCTCATACTATTGTTGGAAGGGGCTTCAGGTACCAACAGCATCTGGTAGTGGTTGTGTATCCTCTTCAAGAACTGATCCACAAGAGATAATTTTTTATTGCAGATCTAGTTAAGTGCTTTAGCCCTGGAGGCTTATGGATGTCCTTGGACTCAGGGGGCCTCTTCCAGGGCTTTGCTCCTATGGTTTAAGCCCTGGTAACAAACAAGAGGGCAGTTGTTACTCTTTTGCCATTGATGGATACCACATTCCTTTGAACCAAAGGTGCCCTCAAATTTAAGACACACCTAAATCTCCTGGAGTCTGTGTTAGAAGGGAAAACAAAAACAGATCCATTTACAACGACAAAATCTCTATCATGTGTATATGAGCTACTATATTTGAAATTTATCATTAGATGGCTTGTTCACAGGAACACCCATGTGATGCTTTGATGTAATTCCTGGACAACTAGGCATAATAACCAGGTCTGGGTGGTCATATAGGGCCAGATCCTATTCTACCTACAGGCTGCATCTATACAAAACACTACTGTGCAGTGGTGACTGCACATTTATTTAGTACTTGTATAAACAAGTATTAAATAAATGCACAGTAACCCAAGTTACTGTGCAGTAATGCCAGTGAATGCCTACTGCTCAGTAGCTTAATGCTTCTGTGCAGTAGTATCATGGCTTTTGCCACATGACAGTACTGCACAGTAATATCAGGCTACTGTGCAGTCAGCATCTCATGTAGACATGCCTATTAGGAGTGTAAGTGGATTTAGGTGGCTATATGCGATTCTATTCCACCCTGCTTGAGTCCCTAAAAAACAGGTAATCTGAAAGGTGGATGATTCCTCTCCTTCTTTAATGATATTTTGTGACTCAGTCTTAAGGATAAAATGATGGCGTATTACAACAATATATACACTGATAGATTTTTGGGACTCTAGTAGCATGGGATAGAATCGCATTTAGGCATCTAAATCCACCTGGATGCCTAATAGCTGGAATCGAACCTGACCTACATCTTTTCCTTCATTGCATATCTCTGTGTCCTTTATAAACAATCACCACAAGCACTGAATTTAGTTTTAACAGGCTGCCAAAACTATATTTTCCGCAGCCAGTCTCCTATAAGCTACACTATTCACCCTTTCACCTGCACTTGAACAAAAAATCTGTTTGGGAAGTTTTTCCTTGGCAAGGTTATATACTTACAAACAATGCATGGAGGCAGTTTACAGCTGCCTGCTCTCACAGAGGGCATTATGGTTACCCACTGCTTCTCATTTCCTGTCGTGAACTCTTGCACCTGTTTTTCTTCCATTTTGTGCACTATGGTATTATTCAGCAAAAAAAAATCAAAAAAAAAATTCCTGGGTCTAGTCACCATTCCCAATCTGTCCACACTGGTCTTGTTTGTTAGAGCACAGTGTAATAACAGAATGGTCAAACTGTAAAAGTGTCTCTTTGAAATCTTAAGAGAGCCTCTCATATGCAGGGGTTCACCTGACTTGTGAGAATCCTTGGTGCTTCATAAACTTCTCCACTAACCCCAGATTTGCCTTACATTCTGAATGTAATACGCCAGCTCCAAGTGCTACCTCATAAGCTTTAGAACAAATTGCTTCTCAGAACTGGAAAGCCAATTTTGTTCATTGTCCCATTAGAAAATCATTGCCACACATCTTGTTTTCTGGGAATTACTCATGGTTTGGTTCATGGAATCCTTTATTTACTTTATTGCTTTCAGAAGGTTTTGCTATTCATGGTTTCCATTCCTGACAGACTTCACTGACACCCTACTTCCTTCTTGCTGCTGAATTTCTATTAGTTTTCACAAATTTGAAAAGTTTGAGTTTAAAAGATCCAATATATCTGTGGGGGGCAATCTTTTTGGCAGATGTGCCACAAATCAGCCCTGCTCCCTCCCTGAGTGCCACTCCAATCCCCTTCCTCTCCCTGATCTACTAATCTGCATTCTGCTTCCTACCCTGTGCTCTCTGCCTGATCTCCTGCTCTGCTTCCCACTTTGGGTGCAGACAGAAGTTAGGGCCCCACTCTAACGCATAAAGCACAAAAAACGCCATGAGTTAGAGCACTACCCACCCCCAATCCAACAGGCGGGGGTACTGTAGGGAGCTAGGTCAGGCCCAGAGGCAAGGGGGATCTGTTCCACCTGTCCCACCAACAACTGTGGCCATTCAGCAGCCAGGAGCTCCGTGCTGGCTGCTCTTGGCTGTTGCAGGCCAGAGCTGAGGGGGAGGGAGAGGAATGGAGCCTTCTTGTCTCAGAGGCCCGACCTGGCTCCCCCAGTACCCTAGCCGGGGTAGCTGGGTGGGGGGTGTGAAGTAAGAGGGCCTTGTTCCCCTCCCCCCCACCCAAGCTCTGGCCATTCAGCAGCTGGGAGCTACCTCTCTTTCTCCTGACAGCCCAGAGGGTAGGGCTAGGTACCAGCCCAGCCTCATCCCCTGCACAAAAAGTTAACTTTGGAGGGAACACAAGTTCCCTTAGGTGCTCTGCTTTTGAGCACCTTAATGTAATACCTGATTAAACCAGGGTTCATTTTCTGTATGAGTGGCCAATTTAAAGTACTCTGTAGCTGTGCACAGGTGTTATGACATGGCTGTAGGGTGCTTTCAGGGCCCGGATTGCTTGAAAAATGTCACCTCTGTGTCCTACCTGCTGCCTGTCCCCTGACTTGATTGCTGCATACCATACCCAGAGGCTGCCAGTGCCACTTGTGGCACTCATGAAATAGATTGGCCACCACTGCTAAAGCATCACTGGTAATCCCTTGATTTGAGGATGATCTCTACCACTGTTCATTGATGGTTCTTGAGGTGACTTAAGAGTCCAGTTTTTGAGCCACAAATCCATCCGCAGAAGTTGCAGGTCTTTTAACAGGGCAGAATAGGCTGCAGGCTGAGATTTCTCTCCTTTTCTTTCTTCTGCTCTCTCTTCTCTGCTTTGAGGGCAAGACACTTTACCTCAAAATGGGTTGCTGTTTTGTTGAGGTTGTGTTGCCATTGGAGTCAGCTGAGAGTCAGTTCCTGCAAACTCTTGATGTCAGCACTCATTTTTTGAGGTGCACCTTCAAAGTGTCATTGTAACATTTCCTCTGGCCACCTTGAGATCTCAGGCCACTACTAAGCTGGGAGTAGAGCACTTGTTTTGGGAGTCAAGAGTCAGGCATCTTCACACAATGGCTGGCCCAATGAAGTTGGTATTTGAGGATCACCAACTCAATACTGGTAATATTGGCTTCAGCAGGGATGGTGGTGTTTGTGCAGCAATCTTCCCATTTAATGTGGAGGATTTCCCAGAGGCATCATTGGTGATATCTTTCCAGGCTCTTGAGATGATGACAGTAGAGTACCCAGGTTTCACATTCATAGAGGAGAAAGGGGATGATGACTGATGTAGAGCTGGATTTTGGGGTCTTACCTGATATTGCTATGAATAAAGACACACCAAAGCAATTTCACAAAGGAGGCACTTGCACACTGGATTCTGGATCTCCTCATCAATGTTCACTCTCTGGGAGAGGTGACTACCATGGTTGGGGAAATGCTTGACTACCTCCAGAGTCTTTCCCTTGATGGTAATTTGGGGAGAGGGGGTCACATTCATGATGTGGAGCAGGCTGATAGAGCACTTTAATCTTTTCAATGTTGAGAGAGAGGCTTAAAGTTTGGTAGGTTTGTCTGAAGAGATCCAGTGCGGTCTGGAGCTTGTTCCTCAGTGTGTGCCAGGATGGCACAGTTGTCAGAATCTTGAAGGTCAAAGATGGTTGTTTTGAGTAAGCTGGTCTTCAAGTTAAAACATCCCACATTGAAGAGCCCTCCCTCCATTCAGTATTCAGTGTCAGTTCTAGAATGAATACAGTCCTTGATGAGAACCAAGATGACTGTCAAATAAATGGAGAACAGAATTGTGGCAATGACACATCCCCAGTTAGGATGATAAATGTATGTGTCTCTGATCTGCTACACAAAAAGTCACAGTTATCTCATTGTGGAGGAGAGCTGATGTACTTTTCAGGACATCTAAATCTGGTCAGTACTTTCCACAGGGCTTTGCAATCGACAAAACCAAAGACTCTAGTAAGGTCAATGAAGGCTATATACAGGTCCTGATGTTGTTGCTGACACTTTTCATGGACCCGGCAGGCAGCAGAGATCATGTCAATTGTCCCACAAGATGGCATGAAACCACACTGAGATTCCATCAGGACTTTCTCAGCCAAAATTAGAAGATGGTTCAGGAAGATGTGGGAGAGGATTTTCTTTTCTGTGGAAAGGACACCTCAGTAGTTC
>NW_017729022.1:122479785-122481223 GCF_001723915.1 Gavialis gangeticus | reverse complement strand
CATCACACCCCACCTATCTGGCCTACAAGATGTGAACCATTATCTCAGAACATGCCTCCTAGATTAGACCCCACACAGACTTATCTGTGTTCTAAGGACAGTCACGCAGTTGGCATTCCTCAGGTCCAAAGTCAAAGAATAAATTCATGCAATCTAATGTACCAGTTTCTCGCTGCCAGTCTAGTAGATTGCAGCAGGTATGCCATCCAGTCCACTAGAATCAAAGGAATCATAGAATCATAGAAAATTAGGGCTGGAAGGGACCACAGGAGGTCATTTACTCCAACCCCCTGCTCAATGCAGGACCATTCCCAACTAGATCATTTCAGCCAGGGCTTTGCAGAGCCAGGCTTTAAAAACCTCCAAGGATGGAGATTCCACCACCTCTCTGGGTAACCTGTTCCAGTGCTTTACCACCCTCCTAGTGAGAAAGTTCTTCCTGATATCCAAGCTAAACTTCCCTTGCTGCACCTTGAGACCATTGCTTCTTGTTCCGTCATCTGCCACCACTGAGAACAGTCTAGCTCCATCCTCTTTGGAACCACCCTTCAGATAGATAAAGGGTGCTACAAATCCTCCCTCATTTGTCTCTTCTGCTAACTAAACAAGCCCAGTTCCCTCAGCCTCTCCTTCTAAGTCATGTGCCCCAACCCCCTAACTATTTTCCGTGCCATCCATTGGACTCTCTCCTACTTGTCCGCATCCTTTCTGTAGTGGGGGGACCAAAATTGGACACAGTACTCCAGATGTGGCTTCACCAGTGCAGAACAGAGGGGAATAATTACTTCCCTTGATCTGCTGACAAAGCTCCTATGAATGTGGCCCAGTATGCTGTTAGCCTTCTTAGCAACAAGGGCATACTGTTGACTCATACCCATCTTATTGTTCACTGTAACCCCTGGGTCCTTTTCTGCAGAGCTGCTGCTTAACCTGACAGTCCAAAGCCTGTAGCAGTGCATGGGATTCTTCCATCCTAAGTGCAGGACTTTGCACTTGTCCTTGTTGGACCTCATGATTTCTTTTGGCCCAATCCTCTAATTTGTCTAGGTCACCCTGAAGGTAGCTGGGGAGTGGCACATGGAGATGGTGCAAAGCACACCAAAATACTATGCACTGGGACAAACGCAGAGGTGGCAGAGCCTTTGGTTGCCAGCTCCCCTGTCTCTGTGAGCTGTGGAGCCCCAAGCTGAGGCACACTGCACCCTAGGGCTGGCTGGAGTTCTGTGTGCCTCAGTGAGGAGGCTCTGCAGCGCACAGAAACAAGGGAGCAGACAACTCTGGGCTACCTGCCTGCCTGTCTCCACATCCCTTCGTGTAGAGGCTCTGCAGCAGAGTCCTCCTGCTGAGGGATAAGGAGACAGGGGAGCAGCCAGTCCAGAGCTGCCTCCTTCCCCATCTTGAGGCACGTTGTGCCCCATCCAGCTGCTCCACAGCATGA
>NW_017729022.1:122473982-122479476 GCF_001723915.1 Gavialis gangeticus | reverse complement strand
ACACCAAAATACTATGCACTGGGACAAACGCAGAGGTGGCAGAGCCTTTGGTTGCCAGCTCCCCTGTCTCTGTGAGCTGTGGAGCCCCAAGCTGAGGCACACTGCACCCTGGGGCTGGCTGGAGTTCTGTGTGCCTCAGTGAGGAGGCTCTGCAGCGCACAGAAACAAGGGAGCAGACAACTCTGGGCTACCTGCCTGCCTGTCTCCACATCCCTTCGTGTAGAGGCTCTGCAGCAGAGTCCTCCTGCTGAGGGATAAGGAGACAGGGGAGCAGCCAGTCCAGAGCTGCCTCCTTCCCCATCTTGAGGCACGTTGTGCCCCATCCAGCTGCTCCACAGCATGAGGAGGTGGGGGAGCAGGCAGCCCAGGGCTGTCTGCTCCCCTATCTCTGCATTTTTCCTGGTGCATGCTATTTTAGTGTGTTTTCCATTGTTTTTTTTCTAGGTTTTTGGATTTGGGGGGTTTTGTTTTCCTACTGGGAAATCCCAGTTGCAAATTTTGCCCCCACGCTGCAAATTAGCAGTGCTGAGTATGCTTTAACATGCAATGTGGGAGGTTTGTGGAGCCACAAAGTGTACATGCCTGCATGTATGGACGGCCAGGGTGTGTCCTGGTGGTCTTGTATTTGTCTCTGCCTGAAGATGATGTTCATGATGACAGTACCATGCTCCATGCATTTGTGCAGGAGAAGAACGCTACTGGAGTTGGCTTTCCCTACTCCTTCCTTCCCAGTGGTAACACTCCAGAGTGCTGGGTCGTGTCCAACTCTGGCTTTGAAGTCACTGAGGAGAATGATCTTGTCCTCCTTGTGAATCAGAACATGGTCAAGGCTGGAGAAGAACTGTTCTTTGACATCAGCAGCAGCATCAAACATCAGGGTGTACACACTGATGATGGTAGCATACTGTTTTTTGATTAACTTAATACAGAGGGTCATAAGATGTTTGTTAATGAACACAGGGAGTTTTGTCAGTTGGCTGATGAGCTGGTTCATGATGGAGAAGTTGATTTCAGGAATGTGTCTGTTCTGTGCTGTTTTTCCCTTCCAGAAAAAAATGTAGGCTGCACCCTCTTTCCTCAGCAGGCCCTCCTCTGGTCATCTTGTCTCAGAGCTGCAATGTCATTGTTGTATCTCACTAGTTCCCTTGAGATGAAAGCAGTTCTTCTTTATGATCATTTGTTGTCTTAGTTATCCACCAAGATGTGAACATTTCATGTTGCAAAAATCTTTGTCTTCTTATGATGCTTTTGAGTAGGTAAGACAGCCGAGGTTTAGAGCACCTTTTCTAGCCCCTTCCCCTTGTGGGGTGAGCAGAGGGGATCCTGAATAGGACTGCTCAGTCACAGTAGCAGCTGCCAAATTGCACCTCTGTCTTAGCTGAGGTACAAGACAACCATTAGGATACTACTGCCTGTGTGCAGAATCATGGCTGGAGACTCCTGGCTTCACTAGTTCTATCTCTGTCACCATTGATCCATTACCTCAGGCCTTTTGGAGGTTGTTACAGGAGCACATGTTGTATCCTGTAACAGAAGCTTGTGCATGACTTTGTTTAATGTAAGGAAGCTGGTGCTCAGAAATAGCAATCACGCTATCTTGACAAGGTGGAGATCTGGGCCCAGTGCCACAGAAGAACCATAAAAGAAAGGGGACCTCCATCTTGCTGCAGCCTTCTTCCATCTTTACTGTCACTGAGATTTTAATATCTTCTTCCACCTGATCCCCATTAATGATTTGTGGTTGTACTGTGGTTTGCCTGGAGTCTCCTCTGTTCCAGCACTGTTTGTCATGGGTGAGTTTGAAACTTCAGGCAACATAGTTCTGAGGATCATTGGGATATATTAGCCTCTCTACCACTACAAGGTCTTGGTCCACAGAAAGGCACTGCTATATATATCTGCTATGGCTCCCACTTGTTCTGAAATGGCTGACACTGGGCTCATCTACAGGTGTGCTTTATGCACAGACTATTTTACTGCAGAACAAAACATTGCGGAAAAAACATGCTAATACACTAATACACAATAAAACAGGCTACTGCACATTAAGCATCACTAAAAAACCATGAACTTTCAGTATTGTGCATTAGGGTAACCTAATGTGCATTTATTTAGTACCTCACATTGGGGGTACTAAATTTAATGCACATTAGAAAAAGTGCATTAATGCATGTGTAGATACGTCCAGTATGTCATGGACTATTCCAGATCAGGCAGTCACATTCCTGTTTGCATCTCTTTAGAGAAGTAAGTTTGTTTGGAAATAACTTTTATTGGACTAAATATATAGTTGGGAGAAATGTTTCAACCAGCTTCAGTCACAAAATGCCCTTATGACATTCATATCTTTTGCCAATGCTTTTACCATAATACATGCATCACATCTGTTACATTACTTTATTTACTATGATTAATGTCTAACTTATGTATTTACTTTTTCCTATTCAAATTTAAGATGCATACCATTTTTAGAACAAATATTTGGGTTCTAAACATGCATCTTGTGTCCAAAGGAGTACAGGAGGTTGTTTCAGTGAATGTGAGGGATGGTAAGCCTCCCAGTCTGGAGAAGACAACCTCAAGCCCTCGCTTGGGTGTATTGAACTGAATTATTCCTTCTTTATTTAGACCACAGCACTCCAAGGTGCCACCACTTACAAGAAATACTATCTTGGTCTCATATAAGACTTCTGCAACTCTTAAAGCACTTTATAAAGAAGATCAGTATCTTTACCCCACTTTGTACATGAAGAAACTGAGAGATGGTATGTCTTGCTCAATGCATCCAACAGGCCATAGCAGAGACCAAGGCTCCTGAGTCCAGTGTGCTACCCACTAGGCTACATTGCCTCCCTCTGTTTTTGGCTGCTCCTTAGGTAGTTCCATATTTTCTCACATGCAACGTGCCCCAATATTCAGTAGCTAATTTTTGGGAAAAGGTGTATGTTGTATGTGATAAAATACAGTATTTGATTGGTTTCCCCCCTTCCCCTTAGCTACCACTGGAATAAGTGTCAATATAAGCTTTTATATTCTTTTAACTAAGTTCAGTTAAGTGGGAAACCCACCCCACAAAAAACCTAAATCGGTGCAACCTATGCTTAGACAAGGTCCAACTTTCATTTCCATTAGTTTAGCTTAACTTTGGAAGTTTTCAATTAAGCTAAAACAATATGAAGAGAGTTTAAACCATTTTAAATATATCTAAATTAGGGGTTTGCACTGAGGTGACCACATCCATCTCAAACCAATACAGTTTCATTGCTAATATAAGTTAGTTTTAGCTCACATCTTTTGTCAAGGAAGGAGAAAAGAACTCAAAAGAGCAGACTTTGATTGTAGAATCTATCCATGTCTTATGTTTCACAGCTATCAGACTGTTTTCCAAATTGATTTCCCTGCTGACTTAAACACCTGAGTAATTCTTTTTTTAATGAGATCTAACCCTTTTTATATGACTAACAAAAACATGGGATCCTCCTTTCTTAAAGGCTGAATGTCAATGAGAAGTTTGGATACTCCTGATGAACTGCATGGGATTCTACTAGGGAATATGTACACATGCATTAATGTGCCTTTTCTAATGTGCATTAAATTTAATACCTCCAATGTGAGGGCACTTTTATATGTGCTCTAGGCATAGGGGGTTACACTTTAATTAGAGTGGCTCCAAGAGCTGCTCTAATTAAAGCACCACCGCACCTTGTGTATCAGTGTCCCTGCATTCAATGACCTTTAGTTCAAGCGCTCCAATGCCATTTTTAAGCATGGGGATGCTGATACACAAGATACAGGAAGCTGCTGGAGCATGGTAATTGCCATGCTCCAGCAGACTCGATTAATTTGGCAAAAGATTATACTGGAATTCAAACATGCTGGAGCAGTCTCATATATAGGTGCCTTGAGATACTAAATTAATGTGCATTTGCATGCTTTTTTAGTGATGTTTAATGCACAGTAGACTATTTTATTGAGCATTAGCATAATACCATGGGTTTTAGACATGACACTTTCATGCAGAGTAAATAGTCTACTGGACACTAAAATGCATGTGTACACATGCCCTCTGTGTGCATTTAAATAGAGAAGAGCTCTGTGCCATTGTATAGCACAGTATCTGAGTGCTTCCCAGTCTTCTTCTCATTTTATTTTCTTTCAAGCAAGAAAAGAGGGTCCCCATGGTGCAGATATTGTACAGATATAAAATGGAGGCACAAGGCAGGCTAAATGACATACCCAAGGCTATGTGAAATGTCTATTTGGGAAATGAGACCTATGAGTCCCCTGTTACTGGCTTGTGCACTATGGTGAGGGGAGTTCAGGATGCGTGGTTGCTTCTCAAGGGAGCAATCCTGGATGCACAAGCAAGGTCCATCCCATCTCAGAGGAAAGGCAGCAAAAGGGCACAGCAGCCCCCTTGGCTCTCCAGGGAACTGGCAGACCTCCTACATCTTAAATGGAAAACCTACAAAGGATGGAGGACTGGAACTGCCACCAAGGAGGAATACTCTGCTCTGGTCCGGACCTGCAGAGAGCAAATCAGAAAAGCCAAGGCTGTGATGGAACTCCAGCTAGCTACAAATATCAAGGAAAATAAAAAGTCCTTTTTTAGATATGTGAAGAGCCAGAGGAAAAGCAAGGGCAACATTGGACCCCTGCTAAACCAGATGGGGCAACTGACAACTGACGCCCAGGAAAAAGCGGACTTGCTAAATGGGTACTTTGCATCAGTTTTTCACCAGTCCCATGGGATGGCCCTGCCCACTATGGATCAGGGAGGCCCAGGTGAGGGAGATTCCTTGCCCTTCATTGAAGCTGACCTCATGAAGGAACACCTTGACAGGCTGGATACCTTCAAGTCAGCCGGCCCTGATGGGTTACACCCAAGGGTACTCAGGGAACTGGCAAGCACCATAGCTCAGCCCCTGGCACAGATCTTCAAGAGCTCTTGGTGTTCTGGTGAAGTGCCTGATGATTGGAAGAGGGCCAATGTCATGCCTATCTTCAAGAAAGGGAGGAAAGTAGATCTGGCTAACTACAGGCCCATCGGCCTGACCTCTATCCTGGGGAAGGTCCTGTGTAGCCGCCGGGCCTCGACCAGTCGCTCTTGTGCCGCTCTCACTCGGGTGACTGATGTTATGCGCCTCATGGGCTCACGCCTCTGTCTGAGCTGGTGACTTCCACCCGAATCCTTAACCCCGTGCTTTCCTGCCACGACTTGTTGGACCTCCGTGTCCGGGGCTGTTCATCGGGCGTGCTTGTAGACCCGAGGTTCCTCCCAGCAGTTACTCACGGGGCTCCACCACCCCTACACCCCAGCCTCACACCACCTGTTCAGCAGTGTCAGGATGATCGGCGTCTTGCTCCTGGGACCCTTGACCAGCTCCTACTCAGGCCCCGATACTTCTAACTTACACGCAGGCCCGCTACCCTCAGATACCCCTGGAGCTCAGGGAAGAAATAAATCAGGAAAAGAAAGAAAGACGCTCCAACC
>NW_017729022.1:122467646-122468982 GCF_001723915.1 Gavialis gangeticus | reverse complement strand
ATACCCCTGGAGCTCAGGGAAGAAATAAATCAGGAAAAGAAAGAAAGAAGCTCCAACCCAAAACCAGGCGCACTGTCCCTTTAACTACCCTTCTCCCTTCCCGTGCTTCAATGGGACACTGGCTGCCTCATCCCTTTAGGCAATCAGGTTCCCTGTCTACTCTAAGGCACCTCCTAGTCCTGCGACGATGCTCGCTCCGGCTGCAACCCCTCCTGGGTTCCTCGCAGACCCTCTCTCCCGGGGCGGACTTCTTCAGGTGTTCCCCCCGCCGTCCTTATGAGGCGTTCTTGGCGTTCCTCCGTCACCCCATCTGCAGCGTCGCCAAGATGATTCTCCTCTTCCTTCTTGTGTCCATCTCAGCCGTTCTTGCTCCTCTGGTCTTGAGCATCAGATCGCCTCTGCTGTGGGGTCGTCTGTGGCTGCGTTCTATCACTCCCCGCTGGCTCCGCAGCGTGCACCACCATTTTTATCTGTGCCGGCCAGCATTCAGTGCTGACATCACTGGCCGGCCGCAGCTGGATAAACAGGTGGCTGACGAGCCGTGCAGGTTCTGCCTCCCACCCCTCGCGTGCTGCATCCTGGGCCGCCGGTGAGTATCCCTCCGTCCTTCGCATCCTGGGACATCCTGGAAAAGATTATCAAAGAGGCCATCTCTAACAGACTAGCTGAAGGCAATATTCTGAGGGATACCCAGCATGGGTTTGTTGCAGGTAGGTCTTCCCTGACCAATCTCATTTCCTTTTATGATCAGGTGACGTATCACCTGGACAAGGGGGAAGAGATCGACGTTGTATATCTTGACTTTAAAAAAGCCTTTGATCTGGTATCCCATGATCACCTCTTGGCCAAACTGGCTAACTGCGGCCTCGACCTCACCACAATCTGCTGGCTGAGGGATTGGCTCCATGGTAGGACCCAGAGGGTGGTGGTTGACAGAAGCCAATCCCCTTGGTGTGCAGTCACCGGTGGGGTCCCTCAAGGCTCTGTCCTAGGGCCTATACTATTTAACATCTTCATCAATGATTTGTACATTGATGTCAGAAGCAGACTGGCCAAGTTTGCCAATGACACCGAACTCTGGGGTAAAGTATCCACACCTGAGGACAGGAGGGTGATCCAGGCAGATCTTGACAGGCTCATGAAATGGGCAGACAAAAACCTGATGATGTTCAACACCAAAAAATGCAAGGTTCTCCACCTTGGGAGGAAAAACCTGCAGCATGCTTATAGGCTCGGCAGTGCTACGCTGGTTAGCACTACAGATGAAAGGGACTTGGGGGTCATGATTGACCACAAGATGAACATGAGCCTTCAGTGTGATGCTGCGGCTAGTAAA
>NW_017729022.1:122461464-122467391 GCF_001723915.1 Gavialis gangeticus | reverse complement strand
CTGCATCCAGTTTTGGGCTCCACAATTCAAAAAGGATGTAGAGAAGCTTGAGGGGGTGCAGAGGAGAGCCACGCACATGATCAGAGGTCAGGAAAACAGACCTTATGACGAGAGGCTGAGAGCCATGGGGCTCTTCATCCTGGAAAAGCACAGGCTCAGGGGTGATCCCGTGGCCACCTATAAATTTATCAGGGGTGCTCATCAGGATCTGGGGGGACATCTGTTCACTAGAGCGCCCCAAGGGATGACAAGATCAAACAGTCACAAACTCTGCTGTGACCGATTCAGGCTGGACATAAGAAAGAACTTCTTCACTGTCTGAGCTCCCAAGTTTTGGAATAGACTGCCGCCAGAGGCAGTTCAAACACCCACTTTGAACACCTTCAAGACACATTTGGATGCTTATCTTGCTGGGATCCTACGATCCATGCTGACTTCCTGCCCCTGGGGCAGGGGGCTAGACTCGATGATCCTCCAGGGCCCCTTCCAGCCCAAATGTCCATGAAATCTATGAAATCTATGAAATCTATTAAATCAATGGTTCTCAAAATTAAAATGGGGTGGGGGTCACATACCCCCTGTAACAGGGAGACAGTGGCCCTGTTATGAAGCCTCCCGAGAGAGGCATGAATTGTCAATCAGGGACGTCTAGAGCCAATCCAGAAACGTGTTAATTGGCAATTAAGTGTTCCCAGACCAGTGGCGAGGCCAGCCGGGAACTGTTAAGTGATACTTAGAGACTTTGTATATTAAGAACCGCGGCTGAGTAAAGACTTCCCCCAGAAGGGGAACCAGTGCAGGGGCTGAAGACAAGCCCAAGCAGTGGAGCAGTTTCCTGTGCAGAGACACAGGCATGGAGGAGACCGCAGAAAGTGACATCACTCGCACTCCCTAAACATATGGAGGCTTCTGACCAAGCCTACCTAGGCTTTGTACCAGTGGAGCTCGAACCCACGTCAGCAGTCAGAGACCGTGACAGGACGAGGTGCAACATGTTTTACCCTTTATCAAACCAGAGGCTTTTCACCTGCGCTCTCATTATCTTTTTCTTTTTCACTCCCATCAAGTCGTGGCAGGTAAGAATGGGTGCAAGCATGGGAAGCAGGTCCAAACATGCCCTTTGAGTGATCCAGGCATCCTGTTCACACCCCCTTTTAAGCTTGTTATACTGCTGTGTACTCTATGACAAGGTTATAAATTACAGCATTACCCTTTGTGTCCCTACAAGCCCACTGTAACCTCTGAGAGAACCTCACACATATAGAGTTGGTTTTGGGGGGGTGTTCTTATTTCTCTTCCTTTCCCTCAGTTTACATTTCCCATTTGCATTCTTTTTTCTCATTCTGTCCTCTTACATAGCCTCCAGAAGTTTGCCACATACCTCCAGAGAACACCTACCCCATTCAGAAGAACACTGCACAAAACCATCCCTCTAAGTTTAACCCTCCTTAATTCTGAAAAACAGAGAGAAGGATCTTTAACTAGTGCTAATAAAAACAGCTTTGGGTCTCTGGGCCAAAGGCACACAGAGTCTAAATTTCCACTGCTTTTCCCCATGCTTCATCATTTACCACTGAGTAAAGGAAGTGTCAGATGAGTATGAAATTATAGTGTTGAATTAATGTTACATCTCTTTTCACGGATATCATTGATTTCCCATGGTATAATACAGTTGGGAATCAGAAGTGAGCATTTCTGCACACCATCAGCAAGAGCAGAATTGGTCTTGAATAACCAAAAGATAAAACCCTAACCCTAATCCAATGAAAAATCTCTCTTCTGTGCAGGAAATGATGGTGGCTGTTAGCACAGATTTTTCATATAATACAGGAAATAAACAGGCTACTACTATATAATGGGCCTACCATATATGCAGCTGAGGGAAATGGAACTCAGCAAATCCAATATGTCAGCACCATCATGCCTGATATTTATTCCTTTCACTTTTTATTGAACCTGAAATAGTTTGTGATATGATCTCACTTTTACAGATCTGGAATTACTGAAAGAAAAAAACCCAAAGAAAAAACAGTACATTGGGTTTTGAGCCAGCTACACAGTTTAGTGAAAATTAATACCAGACCCACTGCTGTGACATACAATTTTATAGTAATTTATTTTGTTTTAAAGGCCTAATCACTTCCAGCTGCTGATTTGTAAATGAACTGGCTCACCACTAGAACCTGAACTGATTCATTTGACACCGTACCCCATTTTTCTAAGCCAGGAATTTAACACTTTCTTCTCAAAAGGATGAAGGGAGTCAAAACAGTCACAAGTGGTAAAATAAATCAAGTCAAATTTATTTTGGCTGCGTCTACACTAGGGGGAAATAAAATATTGTTTTGGCACATAGTAATTAACACATGCTAAAATTCTCATGTAAACATGGCATCTTTACCCTGCAGCTGGAGGTGGGATAACAGCATGTAGACACCCAAGCTAACTCTGTTTTACCTGGCTCAGGTCTTGAAAGCGGTGAAGATACAGTGACACAAACCCATCAGGGCCCCAGGGAATTTATTTAAAGAGCTCTCATGTAGATGCCATTCACTGAAACCCAAACAGGTGCAGCACAAAACTAGGCCCCCAGAGATAAGGAAGCTGATATCAACTTTAAGCCACCCTACCCCAGGTTGCATCTCAACTTGTGGTATAATTTACACTACCTGAGAGGAGGAGGGGGATCCTTTTAAAGGCATCTGGTAGACATTACACATAAGACATGATTAGTCTGTTAATTGCATCATAAATAGTAAGCTGGCCATACCTTCAGAGAAGTCATGGTAGCTCAAAAAGGAAAACCAGCCACAAAACTATTACACAAAAAATGTATAATAATTGTGTACCTGGTTTTCATCACACCTTAAATTTAACATGTGACAGGGGTAGGACTACACTAGGGGCTCCAACTGGCCTCTGCTAGCCAATGATCACCTAATTTTCAGCTGGATTTGGGACTGTACCTAGGCTGGTTCAAGCATAGGAGCAGTCCTGATCCAGCCCACACCTATGGTGTGGGCTGGATCAGGACTGCTCATGATCATGGGCCAGCACCAAGGACCACACCAATGCTGCTTTGAGGACCAGTGTGGTCCCAGAGTCAGCAGACAATGTACTGAATGTTGGGCACCTGGCTTTCTACTTTCAGGGACAGCCCAGGGGCATGGACCCAGGCTTCCCCTGTGCTGGCAAGTCGGGCAAGGCTGGAATCTGACCTCCAATCCCCAAATCTCACATCTTACTCTACATGTGTAGCATGGCAGGAGACATGATTATTTGGATCAGGGATCAGATTCCATCATGTCTTCAAATTAACTTCTGTCAGCAGCCCAAGTTACAGCAGCTGCCTGGGGTGTCCTACTGGCTGCAGTGATACCAAAGATCTCCCAGGCTAGGGGCAGACATTCAAAAAGCCTGAGCCTGAACTGATTCAATCTCTGCAGGTTAGTCTAACCTAGCTAGGCTTAACTGGTTTGAAACTGGACAGCCATTCTCTCTGGAAATTCAAGCACATTTCTGCAGTGGCTCAGGCTAGAAGCCAGGGACAGACATTGCATAAACTGGTTTGAGCCAAATCGGTTAAGTCTGATACTACATTTAACCAGGTTTATCTCAAACCAGTTTCAGCCATTTGCAAACCAGTTTATGTGCACTGAACATCTGTTCTGTTACAGGTTGAAACCCATTTCTGATCACTTAAACCAGTTTATGTGTAATGTCTGTCCCTAGCCCAAAAGAGTGCATAAATAGCCCTGCCATATTCTGTACCCAGGCATACTCCAAAATGCTTGAGAGGAAGTCCTAGGAAGGCAACCTTACAATATCCTCTGCCAGGCTGGTCTAAGACTAAGGTCCATCTTGTGCCTAGACACCTTGTTGCAGCTGAGTGGTTAATACATCCTAAAGCCTCATCCATCAGAATACAAGGGAGTGAGATGAGCCACCTTTTGTTCCTCAGCCTGATGGCCAGGTGTCTGCTCTCAGCTGTAGGAGGAGGTGTAGCTTTCAGCATAGGACAAGGCTCATAATCATATTTCTGGAATTGTAGCATAGCAGCCTACCACTTTGCTTTGTGCAACATGCATGCTGGGAGAGCTTTCTCCCTGCTGGATCTGGGACATAAAGCTGTTTCTACACTACCTTCAGTCATGCTTGAGAGCATGGCCATGAAGCAGGGCCCATCCACTTTTTCCTGCAAAATCCCAGAAAAAGAGCATTATAGCCACCTTGGAACATCTCAGAATGTATGTGCTAGCATATGCTCTCAGGCTTGCTGTTTCAAGCTTGCATACATGTTGCTTCATGTTTGGCGCCACTCTCAGATGCCTACCGAGTAGGGCTGTGCAAAATTTTGGCAGCCAATTTGATTCAGAGGAGATTCAGCCCGATTCAGGAACTAAATCCCGATTTGGAGACCGAATCTCCAAATCTCAATCAAATTGGGAGACCAATTAAAAGCTCTGAATCGATTTGAAGCATCTGAACCGATTCAGAAATGCTTCAGAAAAGATTCAGCCACTTCAGAGATTCGGCCATAGACTAAACAGGCAGCTGACAGCTGCCTCCAGCTGGTAAGTCTGTTGGGGTTGGGGGAGAGGGAAGGGAAGGGACACGGGGGAGGGAAGGACTGGGGCTAGGACTGAGACTGGGACAAGCTGCCCAGGTGGGGCAGTGGGGCACGTTACCTGGGAGGGGGTTGTGGGATGCAAGCGCAGCAGTGCTGGGAGCATGGGCTCTGCCCTGCTGCTGCTTGCCCAGCCAGGGTGGGGAGGGGGGTGGGATGCAGGTGCAACTCACTCCAGGTACAAGGGGACAAGTGGCAGCAGGGCATTTCCCCTGCTTCAAGCGTTACTGCGCCCACATCCCATACCGCCCCATGCTGACTGGACAAGTAGTGTCAGTGCCAGCCCCCTCGTGCCAGCTGGCAAGTGACAGCAAGGCAGAGTCCCTTCTTCCAAGCATTGGGAACAGGGCCTATGCCCTGATGCCACCCGGAGTGAGCCTCACATGCATCACAGCCTCCCACTCCACCATGCCAGTTGGGACAGGCAGGGGATAGGTCTGGGCAGGGCAGCCTTGGGGGCTTCTCCTGCAGCCCCCCTCACCAAGGCAGAGGCAGGCACAGCTGTAAGTGCCACAGGAGAAGCCCCCATGGCTGCCCTGCCCAGCTCCAGCCTCCCAGCACTTGAAAAAAAAAGCGCTGCACTCACTGACTGTGGCAGCGGCGATCAGGGCCTCTGGGGGCTCATGGCAGAGCCCCCCCATGCTTTCCCTGCTCCCCAATCACCCCCCTCTCCCCACCCTGCACAGCCCCGACAGTCCAGGAATCAAAAAAAAAAAAGCCCTGCACTCAGCGGCTGTAGCAGGGGTTGTGGGGGTTCTGGGGACATGTGGCAGAGCCCCCCCCAACACAGCCCCTGCTCCCTGATCTCTCCTCCCCCAACGCACCAGGCCCTAGCACATAAAAAAATTAATAAAAGCTCAGTGACTGCAGCAACAGCAATCAGGACCTCTGAGGGCTCATGGCAGAGCCCCCTCAAACAGTGTGGGGCAGCAGGGGGCAGCGGGGATTGCCCCCCCACCGCCTAGCACAGACTCAGTGGCTGCCCCATTGAGCAGGTGCAGCATGGCTCAACAGGGAACCTTACACAGTCTGGGAGCTGGGGCAGCTCCATGTGTCAGCCAGAGCCTGGCACTGCTCAGCTCCAGTGGCCCCAGCTCTCAGACAGCACGTGGCACCCTGCTGAGCCATGCTGCACCCGCACCATGGGGCAGCTAACGCATGAGTGCCAGGTGGGGGGAGGTAATCCCTGCTGCCCCCCGCTGTGTGGAGGGGCTCTGCCACAAGCCCTCAGAGGCCCTGATCCCTGCTGCTGCAACTGGTGAGTGCAGGGGGGTGGGGGGGGGGGTTTGGAGTATCGAGA
>NW_017729022.1:122460210-122461203 GCF_001723915.1 Gavialis gangeticus | reverse complement strand
GTGAGGGCAGGGGGGTGGGGGGGGGGGTTTGAAGTATCGGGAAGCTGGGGCTAGGCAGGAGATGAGGCTGGGCAGGACATTCATGGGGGCTTCTTCCACAACTCTCCCTGCCTGGAGAGAGGCAGGCATAGCTGGAAGAGCCACGAGAGAACCTGCAGCTGCCCAGCTGTGCCTGCCTCTCCTCAGCCAATCCGCATCTCCAAATCAGCACTGAATCAGTGCTGAATCTCTGATTCTGATTTGGCCGAATCAAATGGGGACAGTGATCTGAATCACCAGATCAAATCACTGTCCTCCAAAGCAGCGGAATCCAAATCCGAATTCCCTATTTGCACAGGCCTACTACCTAGTTTCATTGCCGGTCCTTGGTACACGTGAGGTGGGATTCAGTGGATGGGAAGTGCTTTTTGTCTCAGCGGGTAGGCAATGAAGACAAGTTCTTAGAACCTCATTCACAAAGTTCTGACCTTTTAACTTGTTATAATGGGGCTGTGATACACAAGTCTCCTAAGTAAATATGCACTAGAGTTCTAGGTGTTCTCCCCAGTGAGGAGAAGGCCTTCTAAGGGCTGATCTTATTTAAGTAAATGGCTGTCTTATCATCCCTTTGGAACCAAAAAAAAATAGCCATCTTGAAAGGCTTTACAGAAGATTTAGCTCCAGGTCTGTGGAGACTAAAATTGCCTTTGTTATTAAAAGTAACAAATGTGACCATTATAAAACATAGACTGATAATATTTTGTACATTGGCTTAAAAACCTTAAAAAAAACCCTCCCCCACAAAACCCCCCAAAAGGTAAATTATTGCACTGGTCTTGGTAGTCTTTTTAATTAAACATCAAAGGGAATTAATATTATTTTAAATCATACAGCTAAGCCACAGTAGTAGACAGCTCAGTCTTGCTACTAATGCAATAAGTTCTACCCACCCATTCCCACCACATATGTCAATCCAGAAATGAATGCAATTTCTCTAGCACTGTCTTCAACACA
>NW_017729022.1:122450103-122455210 GCF_001723915.1 Gavialis gangeticus | reverse complement strand
CCAGAAATGAATGCAATTTCTCTAGCACTGTCTTCAATACAACCAGGGTTTCCAGGTACACTTAACACAGTACTTTGTGTGCCCTCCAGCCACCTCTCTGGGATGGAGTTACATGAAGAGGGTGAGCAGGATTTACTGCTTCAGTGGAGTGAATGGGCACCTTTTCACCATAATGTAGCTCTAAGGACCCAGGGTCAGCCATTTCCCTAGAGCCTCCATTTGAAAGCACATTGCAGGAAACAAATAAGTTGTGTCTGACAAAATTCAAACCCAACATTCACCAGAATGAGCCCAGGCAAAAAGTATTTGGGCAAGACTGAAACATACCCTGTACTGCTGTGCAAGGGAATGTTAGATCCCCTCCTTTACTCCCCCATGTGCTTCCTGTGTATCATGTGCAAAGGGATCTGGGTTTCACCATGGAAAAACACCATAAAACCTAGATTTTCTCATTTTCAGGAGAGAACTCTGGATTTTCTCTTTTAAAAGGAGTGGCAGTGCAGAATTGTGCCCCTCACTGCTGCTGGGCGAGGAGGGGGCACCTCACCATGGCAGTGCGGGACTTGTGGCAGCAGTACCAAGCTTTCCCACCTGGCCCTGCCCTACCATGCCATGCTGAGTCCCACCTGCTGGGCCACAGAGGCCCTGGGGCGAGGACAGCAGGTCAAAGAGCCCAAGCCTGCAGCAAGCAGCCCACATCCACCCCAACAATGGCTTCCGCTCTGGCTGTGCTACCCATGAGGGAAAGGAAGCCAGGCTCTGCACTCTGCTCCACTACAGCAGCTGCCATCTCCCACATGCAGCAGCCAGGGCTCAGGTGCTGCTGCAGGGGGGCAGAGGGCTGTGGACCCTGGTCTCTGACTTTGTAACCCTGGCAGCTGGGGGCCGTTTCCGGCAGGGCTGAGAGTGAGGGCGGTTATGGGGGGGAGAAGGGGCACCAGTAGGGGTGGGGAGTTTCTGGTGGGTAGTGCATCAGCAGGGCCAGGGGCTGTGGCTTGGGAGTGAGGGACAATGACATGGATAGGGCACCTCCATATCAGGGCTGCTCAGTGCCACAAAGCAGTAGTGGGGGACAGTCACAGCTGGACCCATGTCCTGGTGAGCAAAGGGGGCAAGGGGAGCTCTTATTTTCCATGATAAAAACCCCAAATCAAATACCAAAATATACAGACATTTAGAATTGATTGTATTATAATGACTGCCCCAAATCAAATACCAAAATATATAGACATTTAGAATTGATTGTATTATAATGACTGAGACACTGGTAAGCTTCGAGATTGCTTTAAAATTGTAAATATATCAATAAAACATTATGTTCAACTGATACCCACCAGTTGAACACAATGTTTTACTGATGTATTGATTTTATTGATATATTTACTAATATATATATTAGTAAATATATCAATAAAACATTATGTTCAACTGATACCCACCAGTTGAACACAATGTTTTACTGATGTATTGATTTTATTGATATATTTACTAATATATATATTAGGGCTGTGCGAAGCTTTGGTTGCTGATTTGATTTGGCAGAGATTCAGCCCAATTTGGTGGCCGAATCTCTGAATCTGAATCAAATTGGGAGACCCATTAATCTCTCCAAATCAAATCGGAACCTCCAAATCGATTTGGAGAGATTCGGAAAGATTTGACGGTTTGGACATAGACACAGCTTTAAATGATTTTTCTACATACCTCAAGGTACCAGGTGGCTTGTGAATGCTGTGATGCTGGGGTGCATGGAGCATGCCACAGAAGCACAGGGGGCTCCCCAGCACACTCAGCAGCAGACCCATAAGTGGACCAGAAGAACTTCCGGTCCCCTTCCAGGTCTGCCAGGGAGCACACGAGGGGGCCCCCAGCTTGGTGACTGATGCCTCCTGGGTCTGGGGGGGGGCACTCGGGGTCCCCCCATGGCCAATTGCTGAGCCAGGGGGGCGCAGGGGGGCCCTCTCTGTGTGCTCGGGGGCAGACCCAGAAGTGGACCAGAAGTACTTCCGGTCCACTTCTGGGTTCACCATCAAGCATGCAGGGGGGCCCCCTGCACTTCTCTGAGATGCTCCATCCACCGCAGCATTGCAGCATTCATAAGCCACACGTGGTACCTCAAAGTATGTGGAAAAAAACATTTAAATCTGTGTGTATGGCCAAATTGCCAATTCTCTGAATCCACATCGAATCTTCAGATTTAGATTCAGCCTAATTGAATCGGGGACAGTGATCTGAATCAACTAATTGAATCACTGTCCCAATTCGGGCTGAATTTGAATTGAATACGTACCGTTTCACACACCCCGATAGATAGATAGATAGATAGATAGATATAGAGGCATTTCATTTTGATTTTAAAAATGTGGATTTGGGGGTTTTAAATCAGAGAATTTGCAAACTAGGGGCAAGCGTGCTAAGGTATCAGGGAAAGGTGAATAAATCCCCAAGCACCCCACCCTGAGGACTTAATTCCGTGACTTACAAGAAACATAAAAATAGCCACTGGCCTATTAAAAAGCAAGAAGTCTCTTGGAACAAGAACTCTTACAACACTGCTGGCACTCTGACTGAATTTGAGGAGATGATTCAACTCCTCTAAATTATTACAGCTGCACTAATTAAACAGATCAAATGAATTATGAAACACTATAATCAAACGCTTATCTGCTGGAATCCCATTCAAACACCAGGCTTTGTCTCCAGGAGAGCAAAACTTTCTGAGGAATGAGAACTTCATCTCATTAGGGTCTCCACCGCCCAGCAGGCCACAACTTTTCTTCTATAATATCATTAATTGTCCGTGCTACAATACCATTTCTGCAAACACTGGCCTGTCATAAGTGAATATACAGAAGTGGTTCATGTTATAGGGAGAGATAGCAGTCAGTTAACTATTACCAAGGTTATGTCATGCTGTGAAATGTAAGCAAACAGTTAGATGTACTGTCGAAGGTCTTTAAATTATAAAGGACATGCTGCCATTAGCAAGATCAAATTTCTCCCCTTGTGACTTGATTTACCAAAGATTGTACATATACACATACTCCAGCACACTGCAGGAAATCTATAGTCTTTAAAGCTTAAATACTTTCTGTTATTTCAGGAAAAAGATATAGAAAAATAATACTTCTGTCCCAAATCCTGCCTGATGGTGGAAAGTACAGATGACAAGAGCTCATAGAATATGAATGTGCTTAGCTCATTTTTATCCCTATGGTAGAAAAACTTGCAGCTGAATCAAAGGAAATACCATAATCCTTCAAGCCTTTAGAAAAACGAAGGTTGTTCATACAGCAAGGATGAAAGGAAAGAAATACTCTTTTTTTGGACTGGTTTTATTTGCTTGTCTCGCATCCAAGGTTCTATCCACTGGGGCATCAGCAGCAGGGATGTACAAAAGGAAGATTGACCTGAATTCAGATTTCATGCAAGGCCAGTGTTCAACTCCTCTCTCTCTCTTTTTTGTAATCTTGGGCAAGTCACCTGGGCCCAGATCCTCAAAAGTACAGTACTTGGGTAGCCACCAGCCTGTTTGGATACCTCACTTCACTATTCACATATCACTGACATCCGCCAAACCACCAATCAGCTGTTATCTAGCCCAACAGGCATCTGAAATCCTTTGCCACTGAATTTGCTAGTGCTGGACATGTGCAAAGCCTCTTGAGTACTGAGATTTCCCCCCACTGAACATGCCATAGCTCTGAAGGCCCCTAAGTGAGATTCTCAGTCTACATGTTCTCTCTATCTTATCAGCTCAGTCCCAAGATGGCTAAAAAATGGCATTTAGAGGTTGTTTTTGGGAATTGGCTTGTAGGTAAATATATATATGCATTAGAACAATAGTCCAGGGCAACAGCAAGGGTTAACTGATTTCTAAAGGCCTGATTATCACACAGTTTCATACACCCTTCAAGGCAGACAGGTTATCTAACCCAGGCAAGCAACAAGGCCAATGGATAGACACATAAGCTGGGAAATTGTGGACATCTACTGCACTGTTCCATAACATGAGATAAGGTGGCACCAGCTCAGAAGGCCCAAGAGTGGGGGGCCTGAGAGTTCTGGTTTTGAGGAAACAAACTGAATTAGGAGGACACCAGGGAAGTCCAAATTAGGAAGGGTGCATATGATGGGCTTGTGAAATAAAGGAATATACTGATAGGACAGAACATGGACAATATACAGTATGACAACCACAGACAGACGGATCAGCAACAGCCATGGATGAAGAGTCATCAGGAGGAGAAAAAAATACAAAAGCAGAGACAGGTCTCTGAGAGGGGAACCTGAGGCACCATGGACAGAGGGCATACCACCATCCCACTGTGGGGGATGGGCCTCGGCCTCCAACCTCCAGGCTGCTGACATCTGACATTCAAGAGAGAACCTGAGAGTGAAGCTTGCATCCTGGCCAGTTGTATCTTGACTCTAATGACAGCCCTAGGATTGGTAGCTATAGAATTGCTTGTATTATTCTTTTCTGTTATCACTGTGTATCGATAAATTTGTCTATTCACGAATGCAAAGGTCTTGGTCTGAGTGTTTTGGGTCCCCCCAGAATAAGGCGCCTGGGTCATATTCCAGTGCCACCACCTCCTTCTGCAGTCATGCTCAGTGTGTGTAAAGCCAATGCAGCCAACACAAAAGACAGCTTGAAAATGAGTCTGGACCTATATCCAGGAGAGCCAGGAGGCCAGTGGTTACAGCACTCATCTGTGTTGCATGAGATCAAAGCTTAAGTAACTGCTTCTCTGTGAAGATTTCTGGTACTGCTGTGATGAAGACCTTAGAATGGAACTAACATTAATATATCTTTATGGGACAGAAGGGACCTTGGCCAGAAAATATTACCCAACAGTTGCCAAAGAGAATGCAGTTGACCAATGCTTTTTCATAGCATACTTCCCATTCCATGTTGTACAGAGTCACATGGAATGCTCCTCTGATTATCTGGATTTCCTGGTGCTTTCCGTGAACAATGTAGAAAAGGCTGGTTTTACCTTCTAGCTTTTACACACTCAATGTTTGTAAGAAGCATAATTCAGGATGTGATGCTTCTTCAGGAAAGGTACCCTAGCACAGACTTAAATTTCAGTACGTACTC
>NW_017729022.1:122419561-122445103 GCF_001723915.1 Gavialis gangeticus | reverse complement strand
ATGCTTCTTCAGGAAAGGTACCCTAGCACAGACTTAAATTTCAGTACATACTCAAGTCCCTTTGAAGTCAAGAAAATTTCATATCAGGCTTAAAATGAAGTACAGATGCTTCCTGAATCAAGATTAAAGAGCATGCTTTTAATATATAAATATATGGCAAGTAAAATACTGAAAAAAGACATTGGTTAAAAAATATAGCCTATCTCAGTACTTTCATTTAAAATAGTGATAGTAATAGCGGGAGCGGTACCAGCAGTGATAGTAATAGAAGACTTTCACAATGTTCAACTTTCCTTGATGAGTAATGAGAAGGCAACAGAATGATATGTTTCTAGGGACAATAGAAATCCTCAGAGTAAAACACAATGCTGTGAGATTTGAAAGGAAAGAGTGGATATATGGAAATAGCAGATAAGGAAGATGGGCAAATGCAAACATTAATGTTCTTGGGAAGAACCAATCAAACACCTAGAAATAAACTTCAGTTATTGCTAAAGAACTTTAGTTCTAGCTTCTGTCTTCAAAGAGTAAAATGGGAAACAGAGGTCAGATCGATATTGGCATGTTCCATGACCTACTTTTAGTTCCCCTTTGTAATCATTCCCCTGGATACTTGTTCTTATTTACACTGACAACATTGTACTTAGATCCTACAAACAATGCATTTACTGCTGTGATTTCCTCTATTAAGTAAGACTACAGTTTTTTCAATAATCTACACATACCTTCTTCAAAAAAACTGTGCACAGGGATTAGATATGTGCAAATGTCCTAGCAGGATCAGGCTATTCTTATTTACAAGACTGGACCCTTAATTGCCTTTTTTTTAAAAATAATCAACATTTTTCTCAACATTTGAAAAAAGAGGTGCAGCACATATGCCTCAAGATTTGCAAATAGGTCATGATAATTATAGCTTTGGGAATAACTGTTTTCATTCTATAGTGTAGTAATGAAGTCAAGATATTACCTCATTCCTAAATTTCTCTTCTTTATGGTATATTGTAGTGTAAAAAGCGATGCTGTGGCCATGATGGTCCAGAAATTATATGAGAGGCAAGGGTTTCTTAAAGTGATATATATTATTGGATCAACTATGTAGTTGGGAGCGTTCAAAAGCTTGTCTAATGTTATAGCTGGTCCAAGAAAAGAGATCACCCTAAGAAATCCTTGCCATCACATTATGGTACATTGGAAATTTAGAAAAAAAATACTAGAAAAGCTGAAAAACACCCAAAATGAAATGCTGCATTTTTTATTTGAATATTATTATGGCATATATATAATTGTAGGAAATTCAACACCAAAAAGATGTTTCAAAATGATTTGTACTGTTGATTTTTAGGAAGGAAGCAATTTGACAAAGCCCAGATGGACTGGTGATAAGTTTTGGTGTCATTGAATCTTCATTTTTCATTAAAAAGAATTTTTGTCTGGAAAATTTCCACTAGCTCCATTTGGAATCTTAGCTCCAGCTGACATTTGTGCAAACAGTAATTATAACAGACCTGGGGAAATTTTTAAAAAAATATGTGTCCTATTGACAGTTTCACAGAATGCTACAACTTAAAATTTAAGCATCAAGCAATGTAAGCAGAAGAGAGAAAAGCAGTGGATCTTTAGCCTAAATCTTAAGTTCAGAAAGGATTATTAGAATCAGTCTCACCTGACCTCCTGTTTAACACAGAGCATAACATTTCACTGAGCAATCATCATGCTTCCTTATTGCTTCTGCCTGAACTAACATATCCTCTTCAGAAGGGCATGCGATTCTGATCAGTGATACTGATGGGCTTTAAAAATATTTTGAATTCCCCTAATATATTTTAAATGCTGGGCTGAAACCTGTCAACATTTTTACCAGATTCTGCAAAAGCACTTAAGTGCATACTTAAAATTAAACCTTGCAACTTGTTCTAGTCCCCTTCTAGTTGATCACCAGTCTATCGATAAGGAATGCAACTGCTGGGTGGCCATTACACTTGTATTACCCACTGGGTCTGGGTAGCATATTAGCTACTGGTTTTAGCTCTGGATATCAAAGATATATACCCTCAGGCTCAGCTCTACCTTGGGACATAAGACTGTATAGACCAGTCCCCTTACACTCCAAAACTGATTGGCTCAGACCTTACTAGCTTCTGAAACCCCAGTTGCTCAGTTACACCCCCATCTAGCTTTCGGCATTTTTGGCTCAGAGTCTAAACCCTTTAAGGGAAGGGGGTTTTGTAGCCTGTGCAAACTCAGCTGATGGGGCTAGAACTAATGAACAGCCTTTGTGTTCAGACCAGCTAATAGGCCAGGCTGGCCAGAAAGAACAAGGCTCAGGGGTAAATAGGATTGCCCTCAGGCCAGAGGAGCAGTGGAGCTCTGATCGTGGAGACGGTAGATCGATCCCTAGTGGAGGGTGAGAGGGCCCAAATGGACACTATAAGTAGCCCTAGAAGGGGGAGTGAGTTTTGTTGCTGTTTTCATTTTTGTTTCTGAGTGATTTAAGCAGCCTGCTGGTTAGGTGAAGTTGACAGTAAAGACTGTGTCCATCACCCCACAGCAGGAGATGAACTTCCAGTTGGGATTGTTTCATTTTTGTTTTGTAATGGACACCCAGAGGTCTGTGATGGGAAGTGAAGGTCACTTTGCAGGTGCTTTAAAGGACTCTGTGTGTTGTCACCCCTTGAAGGCGAGGGGTCACACCCTGAGAGAGAGAAAGAGAGGCAGGGATTTAACCCCTTTAAAGCTGCAGAACCCGGAGGGCCAGAGCGCTACAGTGAGCCTAATTCCCACCTACGCTGGTGCTACTGGGGAGCTGAGGCTGGACTGGGTGGCAAAGGGCTGAAGGGAGCAGCTAGAGAATATCAGGCCCCAGCCAAGAGGGCCATGGCCTGGAGAAGTGCAAAAGGGGGAAACCAAATGCCCCAAAGGGAAGGCCCCCAACGCTTCCCATTTAATTGATTACATCAAGGCGTGTCAGGAGACATAGAAGATGGTTGATTGGTGGAGCTGTAAATGGGGAGGGGGCAGGCTAGCCAGTGGCTGGGGGCACACAATCCCTGTGCAGAGCTAGGCCTGCCACACCATTCCCTTCAGTTTGTCTCATGTGCAGCTGCTCTTTGGGGGACACAATGGAAATCTCTTCTAAAATTTAACACAGAGGCCTGAAGCAGGGAGATGTTGGAACGGTTCAGTGTGACTACAGGAAAATTAGAAACACGTGGAACAGCTCAGGAATGATGGAGGGGGCCAGAGTAGCCTACATAATTAATATTGGAAGGGAAAAATGAGTCACTGTCTGTTCTTGCACAATTAAGCAGTCACCACAGTGGTTAGGTTTGCAAAAAGCTGCAGGATAAGACTGAAAGTTTCATAGTTTCTAGGGTCAGAAGAGACCTGAACAGCTCATCAAGTCTGACCCCCTGCCCTGGGGAGGTCAGACTTTGACAATATGTGATCTATGTGGAGACCACCAAAATCCTACAGCTTAGCCGTTTTTGTTGCAAGTCAAATGGATCTGCAGAGGGAACTCTGTTATCTTAGTTTTTCTAGGATTACTGTTGTGTTTGGAGCAGGAAGCACAATGTACACTTGCTTCTTTAGATCCTATAAGCCAAACCTAGCTTTTAGATCATTTATGTTTTAAACTTTCCTTTACCTTGAACTACTCCCAGAGAAGATCCACCCAATGCTGATCCAGTTTTCATGCCAAGACACCAGACAGTTAGCAGGTATGAGTTTCCAGGTATCTGCCTTGATCCCTGACCCTACAAACATTTAGCTATTGGCTTAACATTCAAGTCAGCAGGGATGCTCATCTGTACAGAGAAGCTTATATCTGGCTTGGAAGATCAGGGTCTTGCAACACCAATGTTCTATGCATAATACATTGGTGTATCATTCCACTTGGATGACAGAAAGAAACAGGGAAATCTCAGGGCAGTGGTCAATGATATACACACTTGTTATTTCACAGTCAGTTTTCAGATGATGGAGCAAACTACCATTTAAGCCTTAAAAAAGCCACAGGGGTCACCTAGTTTGAGCCCTACCAACCCAGCCACAATGAGCTCATTTCATTGTTTCACTTAAGGGTTCCCACTGTTGGAATTTCCTTTAAAGGTGAAGAACAATATCAGGAAAATCAATTTTTCTTTTTTTCCAAAAAACCTGATAGTGGCGCCCTCTAATATTTAGAATAACATCCTCTGTGAGATAGGTCTCATGTCAATTTCTGTTTGTTCATGCTAGAATGTCAAATTACTCATTATAAAAATGACACTGGCTTCCTCTGACTGTTTATAGCCAAGTCTTCAACCAATGTTGTTGCATCTCACTGTAAATCCCACCAGCAATGGAAAATGTTTCCACGAAGAAGCTGAGAACACCACTGGCTGGAAGCAAAAGGCTGTGGCATTAGAGACTTTATACCAGCGGTTTCAAATGTATTTGAACCCATGTGTCAGATGAGTAGTGTGGGGTTGGTTTGTGGGCTGGATCAGGCCTGCAGACCAGCTTCATGCCCCAGATCTGGCATATGGGGCCAGTACAGTGCAGGTGCTGCATACAGCATGCATGCCAGATCTGGTTCAACCCAGCACATATAGACAGTCTGGCATGTGCCACAGATCCAGTCCAAGACCCACGGGCAGCACCATGGACAAGATGATGGAGCTCTATGGGGCTTGTCTAGCTCACAGACCCTATCTTTGACACCTCTGCCTTACATGACTGACACACTAACTGTTTCCCCAAAGCAGGGCCAAACACAGATTCTGCCACACTTTACTCTGGGAGGCAAAAGCAGGACAATCCCAGGCTTAGATGATTAAGCAACACCCATTTCCATAGGCAATGGCACATAAGGGAGGGATGTTGTGGCTCACATCACATCCAGCTACCTTAGATTCTCCAGTATGCATGACCAAGTACCCATTTACAGGCAGATTGAGAGATGGCAGACTTCAGCATGAGCCCAGGGAAACTCTCAAACTCCTACTTCTGCTGCTTTGCCAACCCATCCCTTTTACTCTGAGTAGTATCATCATAAATAAGGGGATCAAATCTAGGAATTAATATTGTGAACCCCCATAAAAACATAAACCAATCAGCTCAAATTCAACAGCAACTTGAATGTAAGGGCTCATATTTCAGCTGGTGTCCATCAATACCAGAGGAACACCTCATATAAAGACATAAAGAAGCTGCATGTAGTGCACTGAAGTAATTGGCTCTTGTAAGTCTAATTGGCTGAACTCTGAAATCTTTTAAAGAATCCTTCCCAGTGCCTGGAAGAGAGAGGTATGTAACCCACTAGGGTAGCTCTGTGGATGCCCTGAGAAGCACTGTGCGGATTATGATTCAGTAATCCGTGGGTTAGACATTCTGGTCAGATAGGGTTCATAACAAAAAAGCATGGCTCAGACAACCTGGTGAAACTTCTCTGTCATTACCTTATGATGAGCAAACATTTAGAGGGATGTATTGGCTCAAGACCTGGACAGACAGACAACACATTTATACCCATGTTATTTACATGGCATTGTACACTGATGTGTACAGGATTCAGAGCAGAGAGATGAGTAGCTATCCCAACACAAGCTACAAAGAGGCAAGACATCTTTCAAAGCGCAATTTTACCTGATTTTCAGGGATAATTCTAGAGGCAGCTGTGTAGATTTGTTCCATGGTAGGGTTTTATATAATCTCTCCTTTACATTGCTGTAAAGGTCAATTTCACTAGTGTAAACTGGCTGTTTGTTCAAACTCTCACTGTTGCAGCCTTTGCATGGGAAAAATTGCATTGGGTTAGATAATATTTTAGGTTCATTGATGGTAAGGCAGGCAGGGATCTTCATTAGCATATTATAGTTTGACCTTCTCCATAACACAAACCAGAAGATTACACCTAGTAGATTTCTTCAATGGCTCAATGTCTAGTTGGGAGGACATATCAAGTGGGGTTCCTCAGGTGTCTGTCCCCAGTATTGTGCAGCATCTTCATTAATGATTTGGATGATGGGATTGAGTTCACACCTAGTAAATTTGTGGATGACACCAAGTTGAGTGGACTTGTGGACACTCTAGAACTGCGTTTCTCAACCCATGGGCCATGATCTTTCTTTAAAAGATTTCAGAGTTCAGCCAATTAGACTTACAAGAGCCAATTACTTCAGTGCACTACATGCAGCTTCTTTATGTCTTTATATGGGTCACAAAAATATACAAAAGGGTCATGAACAGACTTAAAAAAAATGGATCAACAAACTTTCAAGGAGACAGATGTTTACAAATGGGTCATGGTACAGAAAAAAAGTTGAGAACCTCTGCTCTAGAAGGCAGGACTAGGATCCAGAATAACCTGGATAAAGTGGAGAAATGGTCTGCAATCAATCAATAGAGATTCAACAAGGACAAGTGCAAAGTTCTACACTTGGGACAGGATAACCACATGCACAAATACAGATTGGGGAATGCCTGGCTAGGCTGCTATATTGAAGAAAAGGACCTGGGGGTTATGGTGGACCATAAACTAAATATGAGCAAACAATGTGCTCTTGTTGCAAAATAAGCCAACACCATTCAGGGTTATATTAGCAGGAATGTCACTTGCACATCAAGGGAAGTGATTCTTCCTCTCTATTCAGTACTGGTGAGGCCTCACCTGGAATACAGTGTCCAGTTTTGGGCCCCCAGCATCAAGAAACATGTGAACAGCTTGGAAAGAGTCCATGCAGCACAACAAAAATGATTAAGGGTCTCAGAAACAAGTTTTATGAGGAAGGGCTCAAAGAACCAGAGTTATTTAGCCTCAAGAAGAGAAGACTGAGGAGGGATTTGATAACAGTGTTCAAAAACCTGAAGGGTGATTATAAAGAGAGGATGGAGATGGCTTTTCTCTGTGGCTGCAGGGCACAGGGCTAGGAGCAATGGCCTCAAACTGCAGCAGGGGAAATTTAAGCTGGAGATTAGAAGGAACTTCCTGACTATGAAGATGACCGGGCATTGGAACAGGATATCTAGAGAAAATGTGGAATCTCCATCCTTAGAAACTCGCAAGGTCAGGTTAGACAGGCACTTGGTAAAGATGGGTTAGTCAGGAATGATCCTCCCTTGAGCATGGGTCTGAACTTGATGACCTTCTGAGGTTCCTTCCAGCCCTACTTTCCTATGATCCTAGTGATTCCAGAATCAAGCCCCTTTTTGTAAATGGGATGTATATTTCAGAAAGACAACCAGAGTCTGATGATTCCAGCACCAAAAGCCAGTATCCATGGTGACCAGCTGTTGCAAAGATAACAATTTCCATATTGCAAACACATTTCAATTTCCAAAGAATTCTCAAATGAATGACTGTTTTCTATGGAGTTCATTTAAGGACTTTGAGGGATGAGGAATCTCCCACATGTCTTGATAAATTGGCCTAGTGGTTTAATTAGCTATATTTAAAAATGTGAACCTTTTATTTTCCAGCCTGAATGTATCTAGCTCCAGCTTCCAGCCAATCATTCATATGCTGTTTTGGCCCAAGAGACTAAAGAACCCTCCGGAATAAGAGATCGTCTCCACAAAGCTCTATGGTTTATAGACCATGAACAAAATATCTAATAAAGTTTCTCCAGCACAAATATTTACCTGCACCACATTCATGCAAAGCAGACCTTGCACCTCCAGAAATGTCCACACTGTTGTCAATACACAGTATGACAACATATCTGAGCCAGCTTTACATCAGCTTTACATTTATCCAGCTTTACATTTATCAAGCTTTGGAGGTGAGTTTTGAAGCCATCACTGAGTGCCCCAGAGGTCACAGCTACACTGTTCTGAATACCTAAGGTAGCCCATTTAAAAGTAAGCTTGAAAGAGCTGAATTACAGAAGAGACTGCAGAGATGGGAAGTCCTCAGTCAAGTCGAGGTTGTATAATCGACATATACTAGGTGTGTGCAAAATGGACCCTATTTGATTCGGATTCAGATTCAGCCCACATCAGGGACAGTGATTTGATTCATTGATTCGATTCAGCCAAATCTGAATCTGAAGGTTCGATGCTGATTCAGAGAATCAGTGATTTGGACGTAGACACAGCTTTAAGTTTTTTCTACATACCTTTAGGTAGCAGGCACAGCTCATGATCACTGCGATGCTGGGGTGCATAAAGTGTCCCACAGGAGTGCAGGGGGGCCCTCCACATGTTTGGCAGCAAACTCAAAAGTGGACCGGAAGGCCCCCACTTCCAGGTCTGCTGGGGAGCACACGGGGGCCGCCCCCCGCACCCCTCTGGCTCAGCGATCAGCCACAGGGGGACCCCAGGTGCCCCCCCCCAGACCCAGGAGGCACTGGTCACCAAGCCAGGAAGGCATGGGGGTGGGAGGCCAGCATGCTCCCCAGAGAACCTGGAAGTGGACCAGAAGTGCTTCTGGTCCACTTCTGGGTCTGCAGCCAAACACACTAGGGAGCCCCCTGTACTCCTGTGGGACACTCCATCCGCCCTACCATTGCAGCGTTCACGAGCCACCTGGTACCTAGAGGTATGTAGAAAAAACATTTAAAGCTGTGTCTAAGTCCGAAACTCCAAATCTTTCCAAATCAATTTGAAGGGTTCCAATTTGATTCAGAGAGGTTAAGGGGTCTTCTGACTTGATTCAGATCCGGAGATTCGACCACCAAATCAGGCCAAATCCCCACCAAATCAAATCAGGGACTGAAGCTTCGCACAACCCTAATATATACTCCATTTCACTCTAGTACACAACAGGTATATGTCAGTCAAAATATTTCTATCCCATTCTAGTGGTAGAGCATTGGCTGTGTCTGTTTTTGCTGCTTTTTACCCATGGCTTGTAAAGTAGATCTGGCCTTGTTTTCATAACATGCTTTGTGGCAGTGTCATGTGCGGGAGGGGACAAGCTTATTACTTTGAATAAGTGGTTTTCTTGTGAATACAAGGGGATTGGACTCAATGGCCCAAGAGTCCCCTTCCAGTCCCATGTTTCTAAGTAGATTAGGGGCTTACACAATAGTAACTGCATTGCTATAGTAACACTGATGCACATATCTCTTTAATGTAAATAGGGTTTTAGTTGCTATGAATTTTTCTCAGAATGTCATTAACCAGATAATTTTACTCTGACAGCCCAGTTTCAACTGTGAGTCAGCAGACAGCTGCAATATGACAGGCCCCTCAAATAATATTGTACCTGAAAGAGCCTCAGACTCAAAGCTACACCAATGGCACATTTCTTTCTTTTTTTGTCTCAACTCTTGTGGGTCTGCATTCCCTGAAGTCACCAGCCTGGCTCCCAATGGGAAAAGAAAATGACCACAAAGTAAAAACTGCCTGATTTGCTCTAGCTTACACACAACATGCTGTATGAAGGCTGGACTCCAAGCTTGTCTCTGACCAATCCAGCTTTTGCCAGTGTAACTGCTGTTATTTAGTACATTGTTTCTCTAGTGTTTCATAAGCGGATGACAAAGCAGAAAGATTCTCTGAATAATAATGCTTGACTTACTCCTCTGTATTGTAGTTATTTCCTCACATTTCTTTATGCCTGTCTCTTATGCATGTATACTTCAAAATATGCAAAATTAAGGATGAAAAAATCCCTCAATTTAAAAGGTCTGTGGAATCCTTCATGAGAAGGCCCTAAGGTGATGGTCACCCCCAGTAACTCCCATGCTCATGATCCGAATGAAGGGGCTCCTCCCTGGGTTCCCTACCCAGCCAGAGATGATGGGAGTGGAAGCCAGCTCTAACTCGGGCACTAACCTGTATCCTTTCCCCATTTTCCCTGAAATCTTTCTACCATGCAGCCCAGATTTTGAACAATCCAGGGCTTCCACAGCACTCCCAGAGGTGTTGTCGGGGTCTGCAAAACTGTAGCCTGTCTAGCAAGTAGCCTATGGCAGTACTGGCTCTGCACACTTTGGCATACCTCTGTCCCACCCGGCACACCGGTCTTGCCAACAGGAGTGCAACCCAGGGTCTTCCCTCCTTGCTGTGTTTCTGGCTCAGGCTTCCTCTTTCTGGGACCCCACACCAGGGTCTTTTCTCCTCCTCGGACCTTGGAGCTCCCCTGGCCACACCCACAGTCCCCAAGACATGGAAGGCAAGAGTAGGCACCACTATGGGTGCACCCAGGCCTGGTTGTCCAACACACCCTTGCCAACACTGGAATTTGGGTCTTTTTTTGCAAGTGTCTCTTTGAAAACACAAAACCAGAGTTCTGTCAGTGCTAGGCACTCTTTCTCTCTCACCTATGTAGGGTGTTACATGGGGTCCCTACACTGGTACCTGTTTGGGAAGCTGCTCATGGCAGTGCTGGCCCTGCATGCTTTGCCACCCTTGGCACACCCCCCTTGGCAACCCAATCTACATGCCTACCCCCCCACAATTACCTCTTTTAATCAAGCACCCCTGCCTTTTTAGCAAACTCCAGGAGAATTTGACTTCCTTAGGTTAAAATAATCAGGCTCTTTTTGGAGCCACCAGTAAGTTTTTGATGATTTTCATGAATAGGTAATTAATGACAATCCTAATCTTGGGCCTGCAGCTTACCGGGAGTTGATTGCTAAGGAGATTTTTGTGGGGAAGAGGGGGAAGGAAGGAGAAGGAAGGAGGGTGATACTGACAATGTAGTCACTGAATCCGTACATGTTGTCACCCAGCACTTCAGAACATAGACCTCGTCCATAATTATCAAGCTCTTCTGCTTCGTCCATTCAGTGTAAGCAACAGTATCAAGAGCTGTCTCTTCCAAGAACACCTTCAATACTCTTCACAGATATGCCCAGAGGTACACTCCATGTCCCCACAGTGAGGCAGGTGATGAACTGAATAGCCAACTTAATGCCCTGGATATTGTCACAAAATACCTCCCAATGGTGCCTGGCACTTCTTCTGTGTCCCTGCAGATCAGAACTGTTGAGCCTATGCACTGGCTGTATGGATCTAATGATTTTGCTTTAAGATTTTCACAGGACTCTTTACTGTTTCCAGCTTCAATAATTTTATATTTTAAAGATAAAGTAGCTTGAAGCTGACTTTATTTTGTTACAGGCTTCAGTAGTATGAATGAAAAGTGGAAAAACTCAGTAAACCACTTAAGACACCTGTGGGTAGGCTGAGCCACCACTTACATCTTGCTAAAGGTACTACTTACAAAATCCCAGTTATTTCACTATTAAAAGCACCAATTAGGGCAAAATAAGGGTGCCTGCTAATTTATACTATGGACCATTCCGTCTTTGCTTCCCACACCTCATTTATACCTATTACATTGTTATTCAGAGCCTGGTTCATTCTCTGCTTAGCTGTCTACAACTCATTGAAACTTGTTAAATCTTGCCTCTAACAGCAAACTTGATATTGCCAAAACCTAGTCAGCTTCAGGGTTGCTATTACCACCACCCTCACCCTGACAACAGCTAAGAAGTGTAAAAGAATTAACTGCCCATCTCACATCTCAGGCAATTTTCTGATACCCAAACTGTATTTGCTATATTGTATCTTAGACGGTAACCTCAGGCCTTGGCTGTATTGCTGCACAGCAAGAAACAACTTCACTGTTAGAAACTGCATGCTGTGCTTTGGAGCTGTTGAACCACAGCTGTAAAAACAACACACTACATTAAAGGAGTAGGCTAGATTCATATGCCTTCTTGCTGGTGAAGGACAGCAGAAGAACACTAAATCTATTCTTGGTAGATCCTGTCAGTTTTTCATCTTGAGTAGTATGCTTTGCATGCCTTGGAAATACACCCCCAATTCAATTTGGAAGGGTAAAAAGCACATTTCAAACTACACACCTGCAGCAGTATCTTTAAAAAATACGGGCACTACACAGTGAGCCCATTAATCTTTCAATGAGTGAAAGCAGGTGGATTCCTCACTTGTTTAAGTATTATGCTATAGAGTCTACAGCTGAGCTGTTGCAAACAGCCCAGATGTTTTTAGAACAGCTTTCCTTTGCAATGAGGTCCTAAGTCAGCCTTACTTTTCAGCATGCTTTCTTAGGGCCATTGTTTCAGCACAAGATGACAACCCAAACATTGTGGGTTGCTTTGCAAATAGACAAAAAGCACAGGGAAACAGAGCGGGGCAGACCATCTTCTAGTGGAAATGGTCCTAGCTCCAGAGCTATGAAAATTGAGACTCTAGGCTGAGAATCTGCCCCTGAACAGCAAAATGGAGGTTATGTTCATAGCTAGCCCTTTGGATCAGTACCAAATAATTATTGCCTGGATACATAATCAGTGCCTGTTTGTATATGACCTATGTATATTGTCCCAGCAATGGTTCTTAGGCACAGCCAGTATGCCCCCAAATTATTCATGCTTCTCAGGAGAATGATATATATGTGCATGCATGTGTGGTCGGGGAGCTCTGTCGTGGCATGGTGCTAGCCAGTTATTTATTATTATAGGGCTGATGCCCCCGACAAAGATCAGCTCTGTATTGTGCTTGCTTAGTAGCATTCAGATATTTAGTGAGGGACAGTCCCTGCCCAGGATACTTTAGCATCAAAACACACAAGGAAGACAAACTTGGGAAGGGAAAAAATTATGCCCATATAGGTGGAATGACTAATTCAGCAAGTCTATGGCTCAGCAAGATTTATACTTGGCTCTCCGGCTTCCCAGTGCCCAAGCCACTTCGGAATATGTCTGTAGTGTTGTGTCCTTGTTTAACTATGAGTTACATGTAGAAAAAGACAGGGTTTTTAAAAACTACGTGATAAGGCTTAACTCAGCACTTTCTACAGTTAAAAAAATTTAATAGTGTGTCTTAATAGGAGTCTTAACTTGAAACATCATTTCAAAAGGAATCTGCCTCTTTTTCTCTCTTTATTTGTATGGTAGCTTTCTTTTCTGGAACACGTTAACTTGACATTTATATACATTCTTTTTATGCTGTTTATTTTTATGCCATTTTTTGGATCTTAGAATTTTTCTATAATTTTGGAACACATTCCACTTTCTGAGGCAATGTACAAAAACTTGTCAAACACATGCACCAATGGATACGTCATACATGTTAGTCATATTGAGGTTGCAAACAAATCTGTTTAGCAGAAACTCATAAAAACTGTTATTGAAAAGCAACAACATTTTAGAGCTGATCAACATTTTTCAGCCAAAATTGTCTTCAGTGACAAGTGCACATTTGGCAAAACCTAGCATTTTGCAAATCTGTTTCTCCACACTGGTCATATTAGAATACGATTAAAAACATTCAAAATATCATTTCATTTCATTTTTTTAATTCAAAAATATTTTGTTTTGGAATTCCTTTCATTTTATTTAAATAAATATAAACCTTAATAAATAGTTGAATCAGGGGTAGAGGTTGGGAGAGGGCAGGGCGTTCAGTCTGGCTTGATCAAAATGTTGTCTTTGACCCAACATAAGTTTCCTTATGCTTTTTGGAAGTACCAGTGAACTAAATAAATCAAATTTTTCCCACAGTTCTATGTTCTACATTCAGTTTTTTTCCTGAAGGATACTAAAACCAAAGGGTCTGTTCTACAACCTGGGAGTATCTATAGGAGATGCTTAATGTGCAGAAGACTAACTCTATTGCACATTAGCATGGCGGACAAAGCCTGTGCAAATGCGCAGTAGATTTAATTTAATGCACAGTAGCATGACTAAAGAACCATTATCTTCACTAATGTGCAGTAGCACCAATTATAGCATATTAAGTTTAGAACCTGGCATTACAGGTACTAAACTTAATGAACCATAATTACGGTGCATTAATGAATGTGTAGATGCACCCCTTGTAAGTGGAGTTACTTCCAGGTCTAAAAACAGCAAGTAAGGCCCTATTTATACAAGCACAAATAACATGCAATTACTTCTGGGTTGGAAAATAGCAAACAACTGTCACATAGCACATTGCATAAAGGGGGCTAGCCAAGCAACTCTTGTCACTAGTCAGTGGGTGAAAAAAGTTACATAATAGTGGAGAAAGGCGGGAAGAGGAAGAGAGAAGATATGATTCTGAGAACAGAAAAGGAAGTGAGAGATTGTTACCTGATCTGGGGATTTCAAAACATCCTCAGAGGCTTCTGCAGTGTGGTCTGCCCTGCACCAGGTTGAGGGATGGGGAGACAGAGGAAATCAACACACAGGGCTCTTCAACGTGGCGGCACTGGGAGGGAGGCTGCTGCCACCCCAGAATTCATCATAGCCCCCCAGCCTGCCCTTCCAGCACCACTGCTGAGTGCCGGGAAGAGCCCAGTGCTGTCACCAGCCCCAGCTTGCAGCAGTAACCTGCTCTCATCCTGCACACAAATTCGGGGGCACACGCAAATCCGGAGGAAGAGCCTGGTGCAGCACCCTAGCCCGCACCCCTCCCAGGGTGTGTGTAGTGGCAAGAGCTGCGCTTCCCCCCAGTCCCATGCCCCACACCCACCTATAGTTCCCTCTGCTTTGCTCCATGCTGAAGCCCCGGGCCTCCACTTCTCCCCACTCACCCCAGTCCCTGCTGCAGTTGCCTCAGGCATATCCAATGCCAGCTGCCCTTTCCCCTCCCTGCACAGACTTACCTGCTTGTGGGTGGGGTGCCTATGCTGATCACGTAAAAGTGAATTTACCTTGCATATAATGAACTCTGGGTATAAAAAGGGTATAAAAGGGTATAAAAGGGTCATCGCATAAGAGCAAATTCGCATATACAGAACCTGCATAAATTGAGGGAAACCTGTAATATGCAGCAGATTACAAAAAAACTGGATTTAGGAAAAACATGTAGCTTTTGTATATGCATAAAGTTGTGTACCTGCGTAACCATTAAGAAAAATGATTACAGAATACTTGGGGTGGCAGCAAAATATTTTTGGCTAAGCAGATTTCTGTCAGAAATAGTTTTTGCATCAAAATTGCTGTTTCAAAGAACTGTATAGATTTCAAAGATATTTTTAATGGAAAAAGAATTTGAAACAAATGAAAACTGGAATGGCGTATTTCATACATATAAATTTCATTCAGACTTTTACATTCTATTATATTTAAATATTAAGATTGGGTGCTTATGTTATATTTTAAAATGTCATATTATATTACAATGGTTTGACTTTATTGAAACATTTTGACCTGATAATTTCAATCTTTTAAAACAAAGTTTTTGGGGACCTGCATTGTGGAAAAAAATCAACAGATTGTCTTCTTATCCTGATTCAAACTAAAACCAACATGAAATGTCACAATTTTCCATTAAATTAAGGTTCAGTGTTCTGACCACTCAGATGAATGCTTTATCAGTGCTAATTCCAGCCAGGTTAAGCTAAAGAAAATATATACAGAGGGAGCCATAAATACTGAAGAGGATTATACAAATAGGAATTTTTCAGTACATAATGTAGAAAGTCGCCAAAATAATAGTATTTTGGAAGAAAATAGCTAACAGCATTTTCAAGATGTCTCCTAATTAACAATTTCTGTAGAGCAATCCTTTACATTCAGCAAGAAAGGATAGATAGAATATAGATAGATATAAATGATAGATACAGGAGGGAGCTTTACTGTATGTAAAATATTACATGCAAATATGCGACCTGCTTCATCAGACGTTGCCTACGAAAGCTCATGCCTCTCTGAACCAATTAGTCTCTAAGGTGCCACCCTGCCATTCAACATACATGTAATTTGCTAAACATCATCTTTTAAGAGTTTGATATTTCTATGCTCAGTCTGGGATGTCTTTGACTCTTACCAGTAAAATTTCTATTTACAAAAAATCCAAATGCTACCCACTATCTAGTTAAAATGCTCAGCAATGATGCTGTAGCTGTTATGACTAGTGGCCACTACAGTCATAGGTTCAACTGTAGCCTTGAACCAGTTGCAGTATGAGGGAAGAGGATGCGGTGTACCACTCTATGGGATGCTGAGGATCAGAAAAGAGAGTTAGTTCCATGGACTGGCAAGGACTCTGCTGACTTAAGTTTTATTCCCATCTCTACCACTGAATTCATGGACAATTCATGGAGCTATGTCATTTCACCACTGAGGATCTTCTCACACCCCTAGGTAACAATGGGATTCAGATGAGCACCAGACATTGTTTTACAACTGAAATGGATGGTGAAACTGCCATTAACATCCACAGGGTCAAAGTTAGGCCAAGGCAGGGCATGCTAGAAGGTCCCATCCCAGTGTTGAGGTGATTTAAGATACTTCTGTGGTTTTCAGTCTCAGCCAAAATACTCACACTCAAAGCAAGTATGACACAGAAGGGCAAACTTCCCGCTAGCCTCTGAAGCTGTACATACTCCCCAGCAGTGCACAAGGAGACTGTGTAGATTGAGCCAGTGTGACACTGCCTGTCTGGGTAAAGCAGTGCAACTCTGACAGCTGCTATTTTAGATAGTTCATGTCCAGATGAACCAGGCAATTCCTGGCTTTCATTTCTGAAGGTACCTCAGCTGGCTTTGTGGCTGGGGTGTGCAGGAGGGGCCAGAGTAGATGTTCCTCTGGAGCTTTTTTGACAAATGTTTGCTCTGTTTCTGTTCGTGATAGGAAGGGACTGGCCACAACAACCCAGAGGTTCCCTTTCAAATGTCAGTGTCCGTGTTTGAACTAAATCCCCCACAGCAGGGCTGTTATAAACTCCTGCCCCCCACAGATCAGGCCATCTGTGTTAAAGACAAAACACCCTATGGTACATTGTGAGGCTCCATGCCTGTCTTGAGTTTGGCAGGGATGGTCCCCTGCCTGTACACAGTGCTCAGTGCAGCACTGGGGCTTTGGAGGTCTGCCCTGAAAATCTGACCCCATGTGTCTTTCCACCATTGGCTCTGTTTCAAACAAACTGGCAAAAGAAAAGCCTTTAAATGGTTACAGGTTGGAGAGCATGTCAGTGCACTTCTATGTATAGTCCATGGTGATTTCATGAAATATACATTTCCTCTCCAGGTATCCTCTATGAAGGATGAGACGACACATTTGGCACAGCCAAATAAAGCAGACGCAAAAAATGTTAACAGGAAGAGGTCGTTAGCTACACATTTTTCTGGTTTAGCTTATTGACTGTCCTTCATCTTTATAACTTTATCTTGAATCATTTTCATTTTGATTCATCATAATTATATTGAATTCATCCAGTCATGCCACTCTGACATCAGATTACACATCCAGGTCTTCAGAAATCAGCCTCATCTCCAACTCTTACATCAGTTGCATTGTAAATGAGAAAAAGAAAAAGAGACGTTCCCCGTGGATAGATTATGCTTAACATACATTTGCGGTTCAGCCAACAGAATTTCAAAGCAAAGCAATTATATTTCCAGATACTTCCAATATTAAAATTTTAATTTATAAATCAAAAGCACTTGTAGTAACATAGTAATAAATGAAAACCACTTTTAAATAAGATATATTTAAAATCTGATGTTCAAATTAAATTCCAGAACAACTATAATGTGCAGCCAATCTAGAACACAGGGAAATTGCAGGGGATACAGGGGAAATAAGCAGAAGTGCTTCATTCCTTTAAATTAGATTGTTTTAGGGTGCATATAAGCCACATAAGAGTTGCACTGCATGCCAGGAGACTTGATTCATTGTAGCAGTATTCTCTACAAAATGAATGCAATCTCCCTCCTAAAGCTTGACTCTCAGGGGGATGCAGGCCCCCTTGCAGCATCCACAAACTTCCTGTGCAGCTGTGGGAAGTTTCTTCTGCATTGAAGGCGGGATTCTCAAAAGGCACTCAGCCTTGATCAATGGCTGCTCTGTGTGACAATAGAAAAACTCTGAGTTTAACGGGAGCAGAATTGGGCAGTTTTTGAGTGCTTTTGATAATCCTGCCCTGAGCAAGTGAACAGTAAGAGGAAAGGCCACGGCTGTCCACTTCTCTAGACTGTTGGATCAGGAGGGAACTGCTCACAAGATGGAAATGGTCTTGGATCGGATTCCCAAATCTGAAATGTGTGACTTGTCCTCATGAGGCACTTCTGTGCCCCCTAAATTGAAATGATGGGTTTTTAATTGAAACTCACCATTTCAAGTTAGGGGTTTTATTTTTCTGTTGCTATTTTAGTGAGGGGCCTGATCCTTTTTTTTTATTTTTTGGACAGAGCCTGCCTAGGACGGGGGAATGAGCTGCTAGCAGGCCCAGGTCCTTTCCTCTGTGGTGGCAGTGCCCCCTGGGGCTGCACAGGCAGGCTGCTAGTGGGCTGGGTGCTGCCCCAGCTCAGAGGCAGCACCTGGCCCAATCCAATTCTTCCCCAACCCTGACCTGGGGCAGCACCCAACCCGCTAGCAGCCTGCCCAGACAGCCCCAGGGGGTGCCACCATTGCGGAGGGAAAGACTGCCCCCCTACCCCTGGTAGCATATACACACACACACACACACACACACACACACCCTCTCTCTCTCAGGGACCTCTTGGCCCACTGGCAGTTCACTCCCCAGCTGCAGGAGAGGCAGGCAGTCTCCACCAGAAAATAAAAATGATCGGGTCCCTCCCCTCTTGTACAGGTCTGATAGACAGGGTGGACAGCGTTAACTTTGCAGCGTCCTAACTGGGCTCAGTTTGGCCTCATGGCTCATGGACATCCTTCCTTGTGCATGGGAAAATGGATAATAGGGTCCACATAAGCACAGATCCTCTATCACCCTCATGGTTGCTCCAAGGTTTCTTTAGAAATCCAGGCCCCTTCTGTCACCTCCTTCCCTTGTACAGATGCAGGAGTGGCCATGGAGTAACCTGGGTGTGGATGATTTCCAGTGAGAAGGGAGGATGTACAAGAGTATTTAATTCTCTCATTACACATGTGTGCACTGTGACTAGCTGTCAGGAGCCCCAACAGGCAGCCCAGCCCAGCCCAGCCAGGACTAATTGCCGAATTGGCTCAATCAGCCTGAGGTTCTAACTGGTAGCCCCACTCCAGCTAGTCACTGTTAGAGCTTCCTGATTGGCTGCTGGGAAGAAGAGACTCCCTGTTTAAGTCTGTCTGTGGCACTAGGCTGGAGGCCAGCCAACAGTTCTGTTTGCAGGTCTGTTGTGATAAACCTCCCTGGATCCTGTATTCTTGGTTCTCTGACTCCTGACCCCACTCAGCTCTGCTTCTGGACTCTGGTTTTTGGAAAGTCCCCTTTGATTTGGTAACTCAGACTCTGACTCCTGAATTTTGCTGCAGCCTGTGATTTGGATTCTGACTCTGGTTTTCCCTCTTAGATTTGATAATTGGTTTCTGACTCTAGAGCCCTGACTCAGCCTCCCTGTGGCCTAACCACTAAGCAAGACCACCTATGACCTAGTCCTTACACTAGCACCGTGGGGCTCTGCCTGGAACCTCTGACTGACTCAGAAAGTCAAATAACATTCAGATTGCGTGAGATGCTTCAGGACTTTGTACATTTGAGTATGAGCAGCAGGTGTGTGCATGGAAGCTTGCAACCTAGCAGAGTTAGCTAGCCTGGAAAAGCGCAGGCTCAGGGGTGACCTGATGGCCACCTACAAGTTTATCAGGGGTGACCACCAGTATCTGGGGGAACATTTGTTCACCAGAGCATCCAAGGGATGACAAGGTCAAATGGTCATAAACTACTGCAAGACCATTTCAGACTGGACATAAGGAAGAATTTCTTTACTGTCCAAGCCCCCAAGGTCTGGAACAGCCTGCCATCGGAGGTGGTTCAAGCACCTACATTGAACACCTTCAAGAGCAAATTGGATGCTTATCTTGCTGGGATCCTATGACCCCAGCTGACTTCCTGCCCTTTAGGCAGGGGGCTGGACTCGATGATCTTCCGAGGTCCCTTCCAGCCCTTATGTCTATGAAATCTATGACCATATTTTTACACAAACCTTTTTGGAATCTAGAGCCCAAACTGGAACATGAAGATAGACTGGGCAGCCATTTTGGCAAAGCACACCCCTGGGGTAAGCCCATGTACTCTAACCATCTGGCCATAAATTCAAATTCAGTGGATGGACCCTGGGTGGACTAAGGAAATCCCTGCATCAGTTGCTGAATCACCTTAGCCCTATGCATTTTAAGTCCTTGTGAATTCTGAAGTTAGATACAAACAAGGCTCAGCTTCATTCTTTATCTGCTCAGTGAGGTGTAAAGCCACACTGCCTAAGCAACTATATAAGAGAGGTGATATAGGAACATAAGAAGTGCCACAGTGGGTCAGGCCAATGGTCCCTGTAACCCAGTATCCTGTCTCCAATAGTGAAAGAAGGGTATGATATACAGGGATAGTATTGTACCAGATATCTCTAGAGTGATCTCTCCCATATTGCCTGTCATCCAAAATTTGTTGTGTTAGAGATGCCAAAGGCACATCTCCAACCATTTTGGTCAATAGCCAGTAATAGATCTATTATCCATGAATTGATTCAATTATGTTATCTGCCTCCACCACCTCTTGTGGTAATTCATTCCACAAGTTAACTACATAATGCATACAAAATAACTTTTTCTTGTTAGTTTTAAACTTGTCACCCTGTCATATGCATCATAAGCACCATCTTGGCAGAATGAACAAAAATCTTTCGGAGTTAGAAAAGTGAGTGTGAGTTGAAGAATCAAGTCCCTGCAGCTGAGCCTGTCCTACATTGATATCCTCAGCAAATTGGTCAGGGAATGTGATCTGTAACACACTCACCAGCAAGTTTCATGTAGAGGAGACCTGAAATCCCCAGGGCCATTGTTTTACTCTACAGCAGCAACTTCCCTGTATGGGATATTGGCTCAGTTCCCTGTTGAATTCAGCACTGAAGTTAGGCTCCTGATGGCCTTTGCTGACAAATCCATTGCACATTTTCTGCTAACAGATTAGTTCTGAACTCTGCTGCAGTTTCTAGTTCTGTTCTAGCAGACTCCTCCTTGCTGGCATATATAGTATAACTGTCTTCCATGTAACCACCACCCAGCAACCCGACCTCCAGTCTAGGGGCCAGTTTGCTTCACTCCAGCAATCCACAGCTGGAGGATGTCCCTTTGAGCCCATCATGAGCTGTCTGTAATCTAAGGCTTTTGGACTGGGCCCTCAGCCACCTTTGGGACTGGGGAGTTGCCCAAGCTGCATCTTGCTCACACTGGGCAGAGCAAAAACTGGAGCTTAAGTGTCTGCTCTGCAAGATCCTATAAGATGCAAGGAAAGGCTCAAGTGTGTGATTGTTGCACTGCCTTCTCCAGAAAGAACAACCAAACAGCAGAAATTACCATGGTTTTGTCAATACCCTTAAAGCCATTGTGGCACAAAGCAGGGTGGGGCTGCAGAGCAAGCTCAGTTTGCTTTAAAGTCTCTGGTTGGAACCGCAGCTGGGTTTTATGTGGAGGTACTTTGGACTGGGGCTCATGATCAGCAAGCAGTACTTGAATTTCTAATACATTAGGCCCCTCTGAAACACCCAGCCATGATATTCAGTGGTGGTGCATGGACAGAAACGGATGTGTCATGGGCTGGACAGCTTTGTGCTGGGGTGTCACTTATCCCACCGCACTTGCATTTTATATTGACAGAAAAAGGCCTTCTCAAGAAAGTTATCCATGAATTGGGATCATCTTGTTTATTTGGTGCCTGGCAGCTCTGGAACCTGCTGCCTGTTAGCCAGCTGGTGCTTTTTAACTGTTATTTTGGCTTACTATGGCCAACCCCATTTGTCCATTTTGTATCGCTGATCTGTTGTGTCTTGTTTGGACTCACTATGGCAGCACTCTGCTTCTTTTTACTTATCTGTTCAGCACCAAACACAATGGGGTCTTGATCTTTGGTCAAGTGCCAGAATACAAGTAATGAATGATATTGATAGCACTTATTGAGAGACCTGACAATTGTTGTCATGTTACAGATGCTGGCTCAATAGAAGCCCACCCTGCTGTTACGGAAGCTACTGCAATTCCATCAGTGAAAAAAGATGCTTCTCTGATGTTCTTGATTAAATCGCACTCTCAGTACTCATTGCAAGTCTACTTCCTGTGTCAGAAAGGGAAATGGGATAGTGAACAGTGACTGCAGACCTCTTGTGCCACCCATCTGTGACATAGATCTCCTTCACAAGCTTATCAAGGTGCACCTCAGAACAAGTTTAGTTTCTTATCCCCGTGACTCTAAGTGGAAGACTTGTCCAGCACCTCACTCTGACAGTTAAATGCTTGTTCCTAACAGTCAGCCTAAATTTATGTGCGGCCACCTTACACACGTTAACTTGTGCCAACACTGTTTAAGCTATTTAGCTTAAATAGCCCTTCTTCCTTCCATTCTTCCTTTTCTTGACTGTTATGTTTATTGTGAGCAACCACAACCCCTCTCAGCTGTTGTTTTGCTAGCCTAACCAAGCCAACCTCTTTTAGCCTCTTCTCATACAGTAAATTCTCCATTCCCCTGTTTGTGTAATTCTTCTCTATAGCTGGAGAAGTTGGACTGTTCCAGGTTGAATTCACCTTTCTGGAACATGGCTGACTAGCATTGTACATAGTACTGCAGAAGAAGTATCGCTACAACCACATACAATATGATTTCAGGAAATACTTCCTTATCTTTATAGAAAATACCTTGCCTGATACAGTGCAAATCACTTTTATGTTTTTCACAGCTACATCATAATGGTTGCTCATACTCAACTTACAATCAGCTAATACACTCAAGTCTTTCTTTTTTATCTTTCCTAAATAAAAAGCCATATTTAGAGCAGAGATTCCATTTACTAGACCCTAACTGGTATTATTAAACTTAATCCTGTTTATTATTCCAAGTTCTCCAGATCATGCACTTCTTAACATATAATATTCCAACTTCCTTCACATGGACAGGGGCTCCCAACATTGTGTCATCAGAACATTTCATTAGCATACTCTTACTTTTTATGCCCAAGTCATTAACAGAATTATTAAGATTATTCCCAGGACCAGGCCTTTCAAGAACTCCATTAGTAACTTTGCTCCAGCCAGCCTGAAAGTTCCTCTCTCACTACAATCCACTGTTATTTCTCTCTCAATTCATTCCTTATTGACCTTTCAGTTCTTGTACTAATACCTATCTTCTCCAATTTAAACAACAACTTCCCATAGGGCAGTAGATCAAAAACTTTACTTTAGATAACTTAGATTAGCCACCCTTCCCTTGTCTAGAAATTCAGTTATTTTATTTTAAAAAGTTAGGTTAATCTAATATGATCCACCTTTAGTAAACTAATGTGACATTTTATCCTATTTATCACTTATGTCTTCAATATTCTTATTCCTTCGTTCAAAACTTATGCTAAGGCTTTGCATCTTATTTAAGTTAGATTAATATACACAAGGTTGCCAAGATCAATTTTTCCCTTTCCAAAATATAAGGTGCTCCACCTATGATATTCCAGTCACATACTACCACCCCTATTTCTCAGAATTATTACCAAATCTGTTGATATTTCACTTGCAATAAGCTATTTCACAATCAGGGCTTTAAATACTCCTTTTCTAAGTGCATGAGAAAGTAGTAAATTATTGCTCTTGCAGGTCTTCCATTTCTCTCTGAATGTCACATGGGTCTTAAATATTTTGTAAGACATGAGTTAGTTCAACAGAATATCCAATTTGCAAGTTAATGTTTCCAAGGAATCTTGCCTAGCAAGAGAAAATGACAGCTGAAGATGTCAGAGATTTGTATTTCTCTTTTGCAAAGATTGGTGGCAGTTTGCAAAGTTTACAAGGCCAGAAAAAAACACAGTGACTAAATACTGATCCACTCCTCCCCTCTTCTCACATAATACAATCCATAGAATCTCATCCACTGATGCATGAGCTACACAATTGATGAAAGAAAAGGGCATAATATGGAGAGAGATCAGTTTTTAGCTCTGCCACAATTTTCAGCTCTGCCTGTTACAGATCTGGAATCATTCCTCTATGACAGTGGTTTTCAACCTTTTTTCATTTGCAGACCCCTAAAAAATTCTCAGTGGAGGTGACCCCTTTGGAAATTTCAAATGAAGGTGCAGACCTCTTCGAATTGTAAGTGTGGGTAGTTGCATACTTTTGATTGATCATAGTCTTCTTTCATGGAACCCTTAGACATAGTCTGCAGACTTCTGGGGTCCACAGACACAGGTTGAAAATCGCTCTATGACAATGCTTTTCAACCTTTTTAGACTCAAGGAACTCCTTGGAAAATGCCAGCTTTTAGTTTTCACTCTTTTTTGCCTACAGAAAAATAATAGATCATTTTTTCTGTTGCAAAGAACTCAGAAAGACCACAACTATGGATTTCCATTTTAAATCTCTGGGTTTATCTTGTAAGATAAACATGTTTGTAAGCCTAACAGTGCTAGCATTTTGTGGCACCTTGTGGCACCCTTGAAAGGATCTCAAGGCACCCCAGGGTACTGTGGCATGTTGACTGAGAATCACTGCTCTACAAGACCCCCAGTATACTGTGCTGCAAGTGGGCTTAATTTCCATGACCTGACCCACTGTTCTCATGGCACTCCAGTGCTATCACTGGCAAAGTCTATAACAATTGCATATAACTCAGAAGTAGAGGGTTTCACCAAACAAGTATATCCCCCAAGCTTTTACTTTTCAGCTAGTAGAAACAGGGAACTAGCATCTTGGCTGATACATAAGGAATTGAACCAAGGGTTGCCAGCCCTGAAAGCAAGATCTGCTGCAGTGTTAGTCTCTGTGCCAGACCTACCATACTGGAGTCAAGGAAAAGATCCAAAGCCTGCAAGCCCACAGGTAGACTGGCTAAGGCACATGTGCTTCTGTAGCCAATGATACAATGCAGTGATGTAATTAGCACAGGCAGCCCCTCTATCTCTCTGTATACCCATTTACAGCTGGGTTCAACTTGTTGTTCCGAAACCAGAGTAAGAGCTCTGAACTTTTCTGCCACTGTTCCTCTCACTGTGGCGTGCTAGACTCTAAGAAGCTTAAGAGGAATGATTCCTAGGTTTTTAAGACCAGAAGAGATCATGATAGTTATGAAGTCTGATTTCCTGCATACCACTGGCCAGGGACCTCCCTGGTTAGCTTTTCATTCAAGTCCATTCACACTGATTAAACTAAAGCCTCTTTTTTAGAAAAACATCCAGTCTTGATTTACAATTATCAATGATGGAGAATCTACAGCAGCCCTTGGCAAAGTGTTTCAGTGGTGTATTACCTTCACTGTTAAAATTGTGTGTCTTATAAATCACAGAAAAATGGGGCAGAAAGTGACCTGGGGAAGCAATAGTGTACCTAGGTGGGAGGCAAATGGGGACTAACCCCATGTATTGACTTAGAGCAGGTGCCAATATGGCCTCCCTAAAGTCTTTACCACAACTGGGGTAGTCCTGGGTTGTCTGGCTGTAGGGGCTGGGTAGGCACAATCCAATGCCTAGTAGTATAACTCTGGGGCGGGCAATTATTTTGGGTGGAGGGCTGCTTACCAAGTTTTGGCAAGCCTTCGAAGGCCGCATGACAGGCAGCCAGGAGCAGATAAATATCAATTTTCTAAATTTTTTAGGGGTCCCGCAGGTCAGATGGAATGGCCTGGTGTGGCACATCCGGCCTGTGGGCAGCATTTTGCCCACCCCGGTATAACTTGTGGGAG
>NW_017729022.1:122412389-122414561 GCF_001723915.1 Gavialis gangeticus | reverse complement strand
TTAGGGGTCCCGCAGGTCAGATGGAATGGCCTGGTGTGGCACATCCGGCCTGTGGGCAGCATTTTGCCCACCCCGGTATAACTTGTGGGAGAAGCAATGAAATAACACCCAGCCCAAGAGGCTTTGCCAAGGGAGGCGCATGCCCCTGTGGGGAGGGGAGGACCAAACAGGGCACCAGGACTGGCTCCTGGGGAGCCTGTGTTGCTGCCTGTCACACAACAGCATCAGCAGAAGCCCATGCTGCTCCAGTACCAACTACAGCAATAGCAGCTGTCACTGGAGTGAGGAAAGCAGGGCAGGTAAGATGCCTCTCTTTCTCCCCTCTCCCACTCCCTCCCTCCTCCTCCAACTGTTCTCCAATGGTCAGCATAATTCTCCCTATACCATATCTGCTGCAGATGCTGAAATACCTTGCTACTAGGGCTGTGCGAAATTTTGCCGACTGTTTCATTTTGACACTTTCGATTAATTTTGAGCTCAAAACAGTGAAATCAAAACAAAACAAAGAGCTTCAAAACAGCCTTGAAACAAAATGAGGGCAGTCGAAATGTTTCGAAAGTTTCGAGTTTCAAAGCAGTCCGACTGTGTTCCCCTCCCCAGTGCTAGGATCAGGCTGGGGAAGGGAACTGGGCCCAACGGCTCAGTCCTCCTCCCCAGCATTGCAATTCATCTGGCTGGAGAAGGCAACTCAGCCCAGCTGAGCTAAGTTCCCTTCCCCAGCCTGATCCTAGTGCTGAGGAGGGGAACTCAGCTCAGCTGGGCTGAGTTGCCTTCCCCAGCCTGATGGATCGCAGTGCTGGGGATGGGAACTGAGCCATCGGGCTCAGTTCCCTTCCCAGCTCAATCAGGCTGGGGAAGGGAACTGAGGCCAATCACACAGCCCTGCAGCCCTCCCAGGGTTGTGACTCCTGATCTGCCTGCCAGATGCTACCTGGGACCAGCGGTGTGCTGGCACCAGTCCCAGGCGGCAGCACCTGGCTTCCCTCTCTCATCTGGCAGGCAGATCAGGGGCCCATCACATCAGGAAGACTGGCACAGCCACCGCAGCCCTCCCGTGGTTGCAAGCCCCCGATCTGCCTGCCAGATGACAGAGGCTGTTTTGAGCTTCCCCATTATAGCCTATGGGCAAAACTTGAAACAGTGTCACTGTTTCAATTAAATGAAATGGAACAGTGTTTTCAAATCAAAACAAAATTCAAAATGAAACACTGTTCCATTGAAAAGTAGAAGCACAAGTTGAAATGGAACTGTTCCATTTCGCACAGCCCTACTTGCTACACCCTGTCAGGAAATCATTTATCATAGAAATAATAGGAAAGTGGTGTTGGAAAGGACCTCATAATATCATCTAGTTCAGCCCCCTGCTCAAGGAAGAATCATTCCTGACTAAATTAATCTGCTTTTGAGAACTTCCAAGGATGGAGATGCCACAATTTCTCTAGGTAGCCAGTTCCAATGCTCAACTACCCTCAGTCAGAAAGTTCCTCCTAATCTGCAAACTATATTTCTTCTGCTGAATCTTGAGACCATGGCTCCTAATCCTATCCCCTACAGTCAAGCTTCCTATAACCTCCCTTCAGATATTTAAAAACCATTATCAAATCCCACCTTCAGTCATCTCTTCTCCAGACTAAATAACCCTAGATCTTTCAGCCTTTCAACATAAATCTTGTTTCCCAGGCTCCTAATCATGTTTTTTGTCTGTCCTGCACTGGACTTTCCAGACTGTCCACATCCTTCTTGAAGTGTGGGGTATCAAACTGGGAATAGTACTGGAGGTGAGGCCTTCCCAGCTCTGAACAGAACAGCAGAATCACTTCACTTAATTTGCAAGTGACACTCCTGCTAATACTACCCAGTAGGCATGTCTACATGAGAAGCTTTACTGAGCTTTAGACTAAACTATGGCACAGTAAAGCATCATCATCTATACATGCATGGCATTTATTGTGCAGTAAATTAGTTTACTGCTCAACTAGCTAGTACCTGTATTTATATGGGAGCAGATTTGCTCCCAATACGGTGCACTGTAGACATGCTTCCAGGAAAGGCTTACTGTGCAATATTTTACTGCATTAATAACACATATAGATATGCCCAGTATTAGGGATGTGCGAAGCAGGCCGTATTTGATTTGGATTTAGCCCGATTCATTGATTTGGATCACTGTTC
>NW_017729022.1:122406988-122407389 GCF_001723915.1 Gavialis gangeticus | reverse complement strand
CTAAATCCAAATCTGAAGATTCAATGCTATTTCAAAAAATCAGCAATTTGGACATAGACACAGCTTTAAAAGCACTTTCTACATACCTTGAGGTAGCAGGCACAGCTCATGATTGCTGTGATGCTGGGGCACATGGAGCTTCCCACAGGAGTGTGGGGGGACCCTCCACATGGTCAGTGATGAACCCAAAAGTGGACTGGAAGCACTTCTGGTCCACTTCTGGGTCTGAAGGGGAGCACTCTGGAGGGCCCCCCATGCTTCCCCCAGCTTATAGAATCATAGAATGATAGAAGTTGGGTCAGAAGAGACCTTGTAGATCTTCAATTCTGACCCCTCACCTGGGCAGGAGAAAAACCAGGCTCAAATGACTCCAGCCAGATAGGCATCAAGCCTCTTCTTAA
>NW_017729022.1:122406387-122406977 GCF_001723915.1 Gavialis gangeticus | reverse complement strand
TCAGCAATCAGCCACAGGGGGACCCCAGGTGCCCCCCCCCGACCTAGGAGGCACCAGTTGTCAAGTTGTGGGGGGGGTTGGGGCAGTGGAGGAGCCTGCTTGCTCCCTGGCAGACCCAGAAGTGGAACAGAAGTGCTTCTGGTTCACTTCCGGGTCTGCTGCCAAGTGCACTGGGAAGCCCCCCACACTCTTGTGGGACACTCCATGCACCCCAGTATCACAGCATTCATGAGCTGCCTGCTGCCTAGAGATACGTAGAAAAAACATTTAAAGCTGTCTCTATGTCTGAATCTCCAAATCTTTCTGAATCTCTCCAAATCAATTTGGAGGGTTCCAATTAAATTCGGAAAGATTAAAGGGTCCTCTGATTCAATTTGGATTTGGAGATTTGGCCACGAAATTGAGCCGAATCTCCACTGAATCAAATCAGGGACTGAAGCTTTGGACAGCCCTACCCAGTATGCTGCTGTCTTTTAGTGCAACAAAAGAAAACTGTTCATTTCACTAGCATAACTAGGGGTGGGTGAGAGGAGCCCTTGCCCTGGGTGCTAAATTAGGAGGGGTGGCAGAATCACCCCCTATACCCATGG
>NW_017729022.1:122398622-122401387 GCF_001723915.1 Gavialis gangeticus | reverse complement strand
GGTGCCAAATTAGGAGGGGTGGCAGAATCACCCCCTATACCCATGGATTCCACACCCTAGCAGCATGCCAATGCCAGGAACCTATGCATGGCCTGTGAACTGTGAACCTGACCGCAGGTCCTGGGCTTCAGCTTCTGGCCCCCAAATCTTGCTATATCTTTGTCTGTCAGACTGAACAGCTTTCTATTATCACTTTCGTTGATGTAGGTACTCAGACAATATTTGAGTTACACCTTAACATGCACTCCTAGGGCGTGTCCAGACAGGCATGCACATGCCTCTTGCACTATCTCAAAGCCCTTTGAAATATTGCCAGAGGCATGTGCAGGAATAAAAAAAAACATTCCCCATGCTGCAAATTTGCAGCGTGGGGGCAAAATTAGAACCCTGGATATCCAGGGGTCAAAAAATACCCCAGGTGAAAAAAGTGGGGAAGGGCATGGTCCCCAACCATGAGGCAATGAAGGTCTGGGTCTTCCATAGAGCTGCTCTGGCAGCCAGCCAATCAATCTCTAGGGCTAGCCCTCACCCCAGTGCTGAAGCACGCTGCCTGCCCATAAGGCCAGGCAGCATGCCAGCTGCAGGGAGCTGGACCTGGGCTCCATGCTGGTAAGTAGGTGGAGGCGGGGGGGCTGGAGGAGAGGGGAGAGGACCACGGGGGGACCCCTGCTGGCCCTCTCCCTCACCCACTCCCCCAGCCCCCAGATCACTGCCCCGCCTGGCCCCATCCCCTGCCTGCTCCCCCAGCATGTGCACCAAGGCAAAAGCCCCAGCTCAAATTTTCACTGCTTCTATTTGAGCCACTGCAAGTGCACATGCCTGCACGTGTGGCTGCACCCCTGGTGTCCTAATTCTAAAGAATGCTTTCTACTCCTTTAATCATTCTGACAAAACCTTCTCCACTTCACACTAAGAACTGCTCAGTTCTTTTCCAAGCATCTCAGGACCTTTCAGCAATTAGTTTGCAGAACTCTAAGGCTAGCAACATACCAGAGGTCAGCTGTGTTGCTCACTAGCACTGTCTATTCATTGGCAATAGCCATCAGTTGCTAGTGAAAACAGAAATCTACAGCTACGGATAGATGAGATGGTACAGATGTCGGAAACAGTATATAAAATATCCATTCCCACGCTCTATGTAAGTGTTGCATTCTACAGGATACTTTCCGCATCCCATATGCTCAGCTAAGTCAGTCCTAACATACAATCCCACACCACACTGAGTTCTTCCTTGCTTTCTCATTAACAAAGGCAGACTTCAAATTCAAAGCAGTTGGCAAAAAAAGTTATCTAGTCTGCATAGCCTCTCAAAGTGTCAATTGCTTCTACAGCCATTAAACTACAGTTACAGACCAAACACTACCCTAATGAACTTCTCTAATAAGTCATAAAAACAAAAAGTTGGAAGTGACCTCAAGGGCCTTGTCTGACTCCCTACACAGATGGAGGATGTACTACACCCCAGACAGATAGTGATCTCCCTCTTCTCAAACACCTCCAGAGAAGAAGTTTCCACCATTCGCTTGGGCAATAAATGTGGAACAATACTCACTTTTCTCCAGAGTGATGAAGGTGTATTGGGCTCTTAGAGGATGAGTGGATGTGGCTTGTCAGGCTAATAGGCTGTAATTGCACCTTCACTTGTCCTGTCAAAAAAAGCTCTAGAGGACCTTTATACTACATTGATGGATGTAACCAGGCACTTCATCTGGGTCACACTGCCATGTGTGCAGAAATGTAGAGCACTGCAAGCAAAGTCCCTGAAAAACTCCTCACACCTTCTCTCTTTTGCCTTAGGTCTAACACGATCCAATCTGGCAGTCCAAAGCATGTGGATTAGCGTGAAATAGAGTTACATCCTCTGGAATTGGGCTAAGAGTGGGACCTTGACTGTAGATTCCAGTAGCCCAGAACAAAAGCTGTTTTGCTTTGTTTCCTCAAGAGCACTTCAAACAATAAATTAGGGTATGGAAAACTCCATATATGGATGCATCCACACATGCAAGCATGTGCACTTGCAGCAGCTCAAATAGAAGCGGTACAAGTTTGAGCCAGGGCTTTTTGCCTCAGGACATGCACTTTGTTGAGAAGCAAATTGTGCCACTTGGGGCAAAATAACAGTGCCTGGCTCCTCCCCAATCTGCAGCCAGGGGGAGCTAGAGCCCAGGGCCAGCACCTGTGCTGTCCCCAGCAGTATAGACAGCTGCCCTATCCTGGGCCCGTTGGTACAAAAAGCTTCCCTGTCAAGTAGCTCAGGGCTACTCGCTCTCAGGAACTTCTGGGGCCCAGCCAATTGGTACCTGGGGACACTACCAATGTTCCCTCTAAGGAGTAGTGGTCCATGAGCGCACCGCCAGACACTTATCGAAAGGGGCTGGGGGCCAGAGGCTGGAGCTGGGGGCCAGAGGTTGGAGGCTGGAGCTGGAGCCAAGAGGCTGAGGCTGGGGGCCAGGGGCCAGAGGCTGGAGCCAAGAGGCTGGAACTGGAGCCGAGAGGCTGAGGCTGGGGGCCAGGGGCCAGAGGCTGGAGCCAAGAGGCTGGAACTGGAGCCGAGAGGCTGAGGCTGGGGGCCAGGGGCCGGAGGCTGGAGCTGGAGCCGAGAGGCTGGGGGCTGGAGACTGGGGCTCGGGACTGGGGGCCAGAGGCTGGAGCTGGGGGCTGGATCCAAGAGGCTGGGCGCCGGAGACTGGGGCCAGGGGCTAGAGCCAATAGGCTGGGGCTGGGGCCAGGGGCCAGGGGCCAGAGGCTGGGGCCAGGGGCTGGGG
>NW_017729022.1:122397348-122398489 GCF_001723915.1 Gavialis gangeticus | reverse complement strand
CCAGCTCTGGGGAAGTGCTCCACTCCCCCACATCAGGGCCAGGAAGTGGAGCACTTCCCCAGAGCTGGCAGCACCTGCATTAGCCCCCTGCCCCAGCCTGCATCCTTGCCTTGTCTCACCTTGGGAAGGAGCCGCTGCCTGCCCCAAGTGAAGCTCTGCCGGCTCCAGGGCACTGCTCCAAGGTACCAGCTCTGACCAGGCAGGGTTCTGCCACTGGCATCCCTACCAGGAATTCTTGTGCTCCCTATTGGAAAACTGAAAAATCCCTGATAAAAAAAATCCCAAAGTCACTCTGTAAAATACCCCCAAATCCATGTTCCTCCACAATTAAAAGAAAAGACCACTATAAAGAGAGGGAAAGAGAGAGACAGCAATCAGTTGGGCAATGTTTTATTGATATATCTACAGTGTTAAAGCAATGTGGAAGCCTACCAGTGTCTCTATCATAATAATAAAGTGAACTCTAAATACACATTTCATGAATTCATGAAACATGAATATATATTTTGCTGCCCTCCCATAGGGACCCCAGCCCCCACACAGGGCCTACAGCCCCACACAGGGAGTATGGCCCCCACACAAGGGCTACAGCCCCCCAACAGGGGTTATGGCCCCCTAACAGGGGCTTACAGCCCCCCAAAAGGGGCCAAATGGCCCCCACAGGGGCCACCACCTCCCCTGCAAGGCCCACATGCCCCATCCCAGCCCCCTGATTGCTGTCCCACCTGGTGCCATCCCCCACCAGCTGCTGCAACCCCCCAATGGCTAACCCACCTAGTCCCCGCTCCCCCAGACCCCCCCGATGGCTGCCCTACCCGGCCCCATCCCCCACTTGCACCCCCAGGCCCCCATGGCTGCCCCCCCAACCCCAGGCACCCTCACTTTAGAAGGAAAAAAAAAGAAAAAAACCCTGAAAAAGGCCTCTACTTACCCTAGAAGCAGGGGAGAGTCTCCAGGGCCTCCTGGAGGGGCCCCTGGGCAGCACAGGACAGCAGGAGACAGGAGGGCCCAGGCTGGGGCTGCTGAAACTATCCCTGTGCCCCGTGCTGTGCTGGCAGGGCCCCAGTGATAGAGACGGCAGCTCAAAATTCCAGTAAGTGCCAAGGCGGTGTGGTTTAGGTTTTTTTTCGTATGGGGATGC
>NW_017729022.1:122393395-122397255 GCF_001723915.1 Gavialis gangeticus | reverse complement strand
GGGGGGGGAGTGGCCAGGGCCAGTGGGGGTTCCCCCATAGTCCCCTCCCCTCTCTTCCAGCCCCTGCAACCCCTTACTTACTGGCAGTGGAGCCCTGGTGCTACAGCACACTGCCTGGCAGGCCGTGTGGTGCAGTACCAGGGCAAGGGGCCAACCACAGAGATGCTCTGGCAGCCTCTCTATGGAGGACCCAGCCTCTGGTTGCCTCAGGGCATTATCCGAGACCCCTGGATATCTAGGGTCCTCATTTTCTCTGCATGCTGCAGGTTTGCAGCGCCGAGAACATCTTTTTTGTTCCCTACATGCCTCTTGCCCCGTCTCAAAGGGGTTTGAGATGGGGCAAGAGGAACGTGCACACTCATCTGGATGCACCCATAGGGTATCAATATTCAGTCCTTAGTTCTTTGTGGCAAATTTTTGTTCCCAAGTTCACCTTTTAAAGGTGTTAGATAGATTTCCCTTGACTATGAGGATAGTGAGGTCAGAGAGGGATTGGTTGTTCTGTAAGGAATGTGCTCTTAATGATGCGTGTATGTCTACATCCTTTATATTTCTTCTGTGAGAGTTTATTCTGGGGTGTAGTTGCTGTTTAGTTTCACCCATGTAGAAACCCTCACATTTTCACTTGACAAAAAGTGAAAGTTTCTCTCTCCCCTCCCCCCACCCTTTGGGGTTATTTAATCCCTTTGAAGCCATTTCCCTTTTCTGAATGAAGGTCAGTTGTCTACTGGAACAATTCCAGTGAGAATTCCCTGTCAAAGACGAGACTCCAGACTTGGTTATGACATGGCCTTCTGTCTGAATCCAGGGACTTTGGGGCAGGTGATAACCCAGGAATTGGTCTGAGATGAGGTCTGGTGTTCCCAACCTGGCAGATCTAACCATTTCTTTCCAAGCCATTGTGTTTAGTTTAAACTTAGACCGGAGTCCCCACCCTGCTCCTTTCAGATAAACATATGCTTAGCACCCAAAGACATGCACTGAACAGCATCAAAAGAAGCCTTGGAGGACTTAGGAATATACTATTGTTTCCTTCCCCACCTCACCCTTCCCCCCACTCCACCCACTAAGAACAAAAGCAGGATGTCCCATCTGGATATATCCTCCCCCTGGCTTTCATATTGGTATATTTTTTATGCGTTCTGCATGGGCTAGCACCATCAGTCCCAAATGTTCACATTTTCTGAATCAAATCATATGAGTTCTTCTTGCTGTCTGGCTTGGTGTGTCTATAAGCTGGTGATGCAGCCACTTGACCATGGTTACCCAGGCATCAGCTGTTAGGAAACACCTCAAAGTGATTCATCAGTTACATCTAGATAAGATGTTATTTATGAAGTAGAAGGTCTGCTGGAAAAAAATATAATACGTGCTGCAATGGCATTTATTCAATGCTCAGACAAAGCATGCTTCAATATGCTCCACCTAGGAACTCTCATGGCTGGAATTAATCCAAGTTCATGCTTTAAGGGTGTGTCATTCTCTTTTGTGCTAAAATGATATTTAAATCAGTAAATGGTAGCTCAGATAGCCAAGGAGCAGGCAGTATAGTATAATCTTCTCTGCCCCCAACAAGTAATCCCAGAAAGCAATATGACTCAGAGGGAGGAACACCTCTGATTCAGCTTCATCTCCTGCTTCTTCCTAGTAATTGTAGTGTTGGCCCATGCCCTTCATCATCTGCTTTATTGGGGCCAAGTTTGTGCCCATTTCCCATCCTGTTCATCTACACCCTATTTGCCTGTTTGAGGGATGCACCTTTCTGCTGAGTATCCAGACCATGCCTGTCCCATATGGAGACAGGCGCCTCTCTACCCGGCATAAGTCCTGAGTGCAAATCTTCAGCTGTACCTATCCATACCATATACCAGCTCTAGTACAATTAGTGGCCATCCTCTACTGCCATTACTGTATGATGCCATGGTGGACCTGTATGGAGTGGCATCATCGCTTTAGCACTAAGGTGTCCAGATTGTTTGCTGAGCAACTGAAGGTGGCTGAGCACCTGAGGTTATGCCTATATGGTAAGCTTGCCATCATTGGCAGTGGCACCTTCAAGAAAACTGAGCTGCTCTGTGCTGGCTGTCTCCTAAACCAGGAGTAGTGTAGTTACATCCACACAGCCACATGTAACACTTCTGAGTGGCAGTAATAATTAGCCTGTCTGCAAGCTATTTATTCTACCCATTCAGTTGCAGATATGTCGTGTCAAGCTTAGGAAGCAGCCTTCCCATAAGAATGCCACCACTGGACATGGTAAATTTGCTGTCTAGATGCTTAGGGTGCATATAGAGGTGCTCTGTTGTGTTCTAATTAGAATGCTCTAGCGTGCCTCACTGTCACATGTATTAAGCGTCCTGTGTTTCAAAATGGCCACTGAATGAGCTTTAGTTAAAGCACCTCAGCAGCCATTTTGAAATGCAGGGTGCTTAATACACATGGCAGTGAGGTGTTTCAATATGAGTGACTCTTCAGGAACCACTATAATTAAAATGCCCGCTCCCAACATCTGAGCACATCTATAGGCATCCTTATATCCTAAGTGTGGTGGACTTACTGATGCAGCCCAAACCACCCAAGCCCAGAGAATCTCCATTGCGATTGGTGGAGCACATGCACCAATCAGGTAACTGCTAGGAGGGACTTACCCAGCCCCCTGCCTGAGGCAGGGAGGGCAAAGAGCCCTGGACCTGAGTGCAGCCTGCATTTTGCAGGTCCGGCCACACTTCAGGGGCGGAGCCTCCAGAGCAAATAAAAGGAGTACCATGCTCAGCATGCAGCAGACACATTGAGGGATAGAAAAGAGAATGGAGCAAAGAAGAGCTGGCATGAGCAGGCCAGTGGGGGGGTTCCAGTTGCTCTGAAGAGCTCCTGGAAGATGCATCCATCCCTGGCGGTGCACAGAACGGCGCATGGGGCAAGACCCTGGGATCTGCGTGAGGCAGCTCAGGTCTCCAACCACTTGGTGCACACAGTGGTGCATACAGCCCAGACCCTGGGAGTGCCATGAGGCCGCTCAGGTCTGCAACCTCTGGCATGCGGCCAGGGAACCTGGTGCAGACGGTGCTGCATGGAGGGTCCTCATGGACCCAGACCCTGGGAGCCGCACAAGGAGGCTTGGGTCTGTAACCCCATCCCTCTCCAGCGTGCAGCCAGAATCCAGAGCTGGCAGCATGGCGTGCTGCAGGCTGGCATGGCCCAGATCCTGGGAGCTGCACGAGGCAGCTCAGGTCCATCCTTTCCTGGCACATGGCCTGGACACCCGTGCACGCTTGGTATACAGCTGGTCCCAGGCAGGGACCTGGGTCTCGGAGCCACAGAAGGTGGCCCAAACCCCCAACAGCAAGCAGCATGCAAAGCTCTGGGTGCCCGGAGCAGGGCACAGGCAGTGAGGGGATAGGCGGCCCTTGCAAGAGCCAGAGGCCTGTGTCTGCATCAGCAGAAGGAACCCCCAACTGGGGTGACACAGACCCCATCTCACACAGAGGAGCAGTGAGTCACTGGGGAAAGGGTTCCCACAGGGGAGGCAGCCCTTGGAGGGGACTAAGAGACTGAGAGAAAAGACCTAGTCAGGCCCAAGAGGGGCTGGGAGCACTAGGGACTCCTTCTTTCCTGCCCCCACCTTTTCGGGAGTGGTGTCAAGACTCCCAAGGTGACACGAGGGAGTTGGTACTCTCAGGGTGGTGACACTTTACAGAGTGTGCATCTCATATTTTATATTTTAATGTGGTTTGTTATTTAAACCTTCATAGAATCATAGAAGTGGGGTTGGAAGGGACCTTGTAGATCTTCAAGTCCGACCCCCCCGCCTGGGCAGGAGAAAAACTGGGCTTAAATGACTCCAGCCAGGTAGGCATTAA
>NW_017729022.1:122393028-122393290 GCF_001723915.1 Gavialis gangeticus | reverse complement strand
TTGGAAGTTGGTTCCAGATCCTAGCTGCCCTGACTGTGAAGTAGTTCTTATGGATGTCTAATCTAAACCTACTCTCCAACAACTTCTGGTCATTATTCCTTGTTATGCCAGGGGGCGCTAGGGGAAACAAGGTCTCCCCCCATCCCTTCTGGTCCCCTCTAGTGAGTTTATAGACAGCCATCAGGTCCCTCCTCAGCCTTCTCTTGTGGAGGCTGAACAGGTTAAGTCCCGCAGTCTCTCATTGTAGGGTCTGCCCTGTTGT